>NC_086287.1:48487435-48788243 GCF_963924245.1 Chroicocephalus ridibundus | reverse complement strand
TGGTAGACTTTTTTTTTTTTTTTTAAAAAATGACTTCTGACTAACACTCAGCACTTTTTTTGCCTGTTTACGCTTGGCCGCCCCGTTGTAAGTAGCTCATCATACCCCCCTTGTGGCACAAAGGCTGAGTGCTAATACTTCATGGCAAATGATTACTGAGTGACAAGTATAGTAAATATAATTAATGATTTATATGTGGATGACTTTTAAATAGATCCCGCATTCAGATACTGACCTACTTGAAACTTTAAAAATGTTTTATTATTATCCCTGACTTTAGTCAGGAGGTGCTGGGAGGTGAAATTTACATTTTTAAGACAGAAAAAGTCAAGTTTTGATACAAGGTGGATTATGAGGCGCAAACTGCCTCTTGTACCAACTGTTGTCTATGTAGGAGGTAGTTTTGTAAACAAATGCCTAAAAGTGGACTTCTGCTTTAGTAACATCATAAACATACGGTTGCTTAGCTTTCCTTTTGCATTTTTAAAAATGTATTTACCAAACCTCTTCCAATGATGAAAGTGTGCTAGTAGATTTGAACTCTTCAAGATCTAATGTAGTGCTAAATAAGCAGCGCCAAATCCTAAACTTGGAACTGTAGGGTCATCTCTCTACAGGGGAAAAATTTAGTGTTTTAATCGCTTTTCATGACTACATGTTTATGTGGTTTCTGAGCAAATCAGTGGAGTGGAATGGTAATGACTGATAAACAAATGCTTTTAGGTAGAGAAGTGTATCCAAAACCTTGTTTAAAACTGCTGCAGAAGGGTAAACCTTGGTTTTCTCAGAATTGGTTTAGAATTTCTTTTGTAGTTAGGTATATACCAGTGAGTGAATTCAAGATTAAGTTAAACATACCCTGTAAAGAAGTATAAACCGTTAGTACGTATGCATTTATGGACAGTTTATTGACTAAGAAGCTGAGTGCCTGGGATATATATGTAAACACACACATGTAGATATGTGTCTCGAGTTATATATAGTGAAGTTTATGTGAACTGTGTTTTGACGTTTCGTTGGTAAGCTTTTAGGAGGCAATTTAGTGACGTGGTAGCTAAGGGGATGTACGCACATGTTTTTTGTGTCTATAAACAATAAATTATTTTTTTTTCTAGGGTATAATAAACTTTGGCACCAGTGAGAATAAACTCTGCTTTGACCTGATGTCTAAGCGGGTAAGTCCTATTCCAAAAAGAAATACTGAATTTGCTGTGTAGTTCCTTCTTAGTGCTTGCACTTTCCTAGAGTTATTGCTGTTGCTCAGGTTTCTCTGGTTTTCGTTGTGAATTTTTTTATTTGTTGGAAGTAACTTTTGAATCCAGCTATTTGCACATTTATGGATGTTCTTTTTCCAGGAGGATAGGAACAAGGGTGATTTTCTGTTTCTCTTCATGATGGGTTTGTTTCCCTTTGGGGATGTAGTTGACTCAGAAAACTAAATGAAAATAAGATGCATTTTATTTTCTCTTGCTGACATTAGTTGATTTTATACAGAGGTTTTGAAATTAGTTTTGAACTCTACTTAATTTCAAGGATCCTCACATCTGTCCAGTATAAAGTCACACAGTTTGGACACTGCTTCTGAACTTCCCTGAAATGCGTGAGAGTGGCAGCAGTAGATGGTGGCAGCTCTTGAAATCTCTCAAAATCAGAGTGGGTCAGCTGCTACTTGCTCACTTTGTTCAGTTGCAACAGGGAGAGGCATGAAACACAACTGTTCCACTCAAACATGAGGAAAAGTCAAAAGAAAACAAGAGAACCGTGCTGTAGAGGAATGTTTCTTGATTTCCGTTAAAATCACTGCCCAAGTGCAGCCTGCGAGGCGGGCAGGTGGCAGTTTCTCCTGCCTGAAGTTGTCTGTGGGGAGGGAAGGTGGCTCAGGGTCGGACAGTCGGCCTCTGCGGTTTGAAGTTCATGGTTGCTCCCATTCCACCAGTTCCCACCCTCAAAATGTTCCTTGTTTTATTTCTGCCTGCCACTCCACTGACTCGGGGGGACGCTACCCCACCACTCCGCCTTCCAGCTAAAAGAACAGGTAAGGCAGAGCTGCTGCCTGCACGAACAAGGGGCCTTCTAGGCTGCATAGGTGGTACCTTCCTTCCTTCACTGTCCTTTCCCCTTAAAACTAACACCAAGGCTGCAGTAAGTAGTGCAGAGGGAGATGGTAGTCAGCTGCATCTTAATTAGCCTTATTATGAAAATGAGTTAAGACTTTGTCAGCTGTACTGAGATGGCTCATCTCACTTGTGGCAATGAGCTGAACTAAGATATTGTTGCCAGTTTCTCAGCCCTTGCTGCCTGGAGTTACACTATGGATGCACTGAATGCAGCACCAGCTGGGATTGTAGGCAAATAATTTGTTGCTATTTGGGACAATAAATACTTAGTGTTTCTAAAGTAACATATTTCTGTCTTCAACTTTTGACCCCTAAATTAGAGAACATTTTGTGGCGTGAGATCTCGGATGGTCTGCCTTTCATTTGGCCCATCTGGTTTCCTTAGCCCTTAATGCATTACCTTTAAGGGTTATCCTCTTTATTATTGCATAGTCATTTTTGGCCAAGTCTGCTGATATGTTTTATGTTGCGTTCTCTAGATAAGTTTAGGAGACAGATCTAAGGAGGCACACTTCTGTGCTACATAGGCTTCCAGAACATCTACAGATGAATAAAGGAACTTTAATCCTTTAATATCAGGTTGTAATTCTGCATGGGATAAGGACAGTGTCTTTAAACTCCAGAGCTTGGCACCAGTTATTAAAACACCAATACAGAATGTTGTGGTTTTGTTATTATGTGAGAAACTTTCACACTGCATGTTGAATTTCCCTCCTTCCTCGCACTATTACCTACTTGTTGTGTCTCCCCACCCTCACCTTTTTTTAATATTAACTCTTAGACTTGGTTGCCATTAAATATTTGGAAGGTACATTGTACATAATATTTGTTTGTTCCCTTTTTGTTTATGTAAAATGCTCTTCTCTCTGCCTGTATCTCCGCTGTGCTTTCCCTTGCAACTTCATAGAACTGGATTATGTGAAACCCTGCTATTGACAACCTTGAAAATATTTAGATGAAAGCAGTGTGATTACTTTATCTAAATATAAACATTAAAAAGGGCTCAACAGTTCAGGTGAATCTCTCTTTGAGATCAGAATTAACTCCTAATAAGGAACAAAGTGCCTGCCCCAGGGAAGTATTATCAAGAAGATAATTTCATTTTTCTTCTGTCTTTTGAAAGCTCCCGTTATGCTTTAACACGTATCAAAATTTATCAGAATTACAGATCTGCAGGAGCTGCAGCAACTTGGAACTGAGGCATAAATGAAAGCTAAAATTAATTTAAAAAATAATATATGGAAAGTTTTTTTTTAAAAAATAGTGACTGTGATTCAAAATCCTTTCTATGTCCTCCTGACAATCTAGACCTGAGCTTTCACAATTGGGACTTACTTCCCAGTTGAAAGCTGTTGTCGTCAGAGCTTAGGCAAAGCACTTTCTGGGACTCTCTGAGTTGCTTCATTTGCTGAGAAGTCTTCTGCAGGCGTCTCGGTCATGAGCATTGTGTGTGTTGCCTGTTCTGCGTCCTTTTTGTAGATCTCTGTGCAGCGAAGTTTTGGCTGCAATAACTTAGCAGAAGCCCATACTCACATAACCTGAAGTTATCGCTGATCAGTTTGCTGGTCCTTGCTACTCCAAGCTGCATTAATTTTGATGGTCAGTGGCTTTCTCAATCCAGTTTTACAACTGTTGAAGTCGCATGTGTGTGTGTGTCTATGCAGGTATGTGCCTGTACGTGGATCCAGTCTATCTCCATGTTTCCGATATCAGTGATTGTGCTTTTAATGGTTCTTCTCGTTGCTCCCAGCTGACACAGACTGATATGAATCTGATGGAGCCTCCACTGCTTCAGTATCCTGACTGGAAGGGACATATGTTGTAAGTCTTCCCTTTTCTGTAACGCTTCTCTTTTTGACTACTTCTCTGATGAGCGGAATGGATGAATATAAACCGCTTCTGCTACGCTCACTAGTTAAAACTTTTCTAGGTCATTTAATCATCTTTTTCTTTGCAAAACTGTAAATTAGCTGCCCTACCAACTCATCCAGTTAAAAATCCTTTAATGGGAGAGAAGATGCAAATTTTCTAAAGCAAACAAAGTTTTAAAAGCACTGTATACATTAACAAATTAGGTAACTCCAAACAGTTCTTGAAACACAGTGAACACTTGGGGACTTTAATCCTTCTCTTCTGTGCCTTGCTTAAAGCTCATCAGAAATGTATGCACCATTGTAGACACTATCCATGACACTTTTGCCATGTGTAAAAGTCATGTCTGTGGCATGGGCCTGAGCTATCCTGTTTTCTAGCTATTTTCACCAGACTTTACTATGCCCTGGCTTTATTTTCCTGAGATGTGGACCTGGGGAAGCCCAGCCTCTTGGAGAATAAGCTGAATCGATATTTGCTTTTGTGTCTTTCTCAGTTTACGGGAGGAAGTGGCTCGATTTTTGACCTATTACTGCAAGGCCCCTGCACCTCTTAAGGCAGAAAATGTGGGTAACCCACTTTCCATTGGTGTCTGTTCTAATGTATTGCCGTTTGTTGTCAAACAGTTTAATCTTTTTTTTTAAAAACAAATGATTGGGTAAGATGACAGCCTTTTATCATGTAACTGAGATTGATTCATAGCCATTTCAGTAGCTTTTGATGCACATTTCAGCCAAAACACTTCGGGTCTACTGTATATTTGCACGATGCTTTACCTTTGTGTGCCAACTCCTCATGCTAGTGCTCTCAGTGGGGCTTTATGTTTTCACCTCCTCATTCCGCTCTGGGACCTACTGTGCCTGTATCCCTCAGCCTTGACAAAGAGTGTCCATTGTTTCAGTCCAGTTTAATTTCATCCCATTCTGCTGTTACACCTCAGGACAAAAATCTGTAACTGAGCCAAGAGTCATTTTAGCCTGTAAAAACAGACCTTTACAAACTTTGTGGCAGTGTTGTAAGGAAGGCATCCAGACCTGAGTCTCCGCAGGACTTGCTGGCTTGTGAGAGATGCAGGCTGGGCGCAGGCGCTTGCGGGGGTCAGGGACTCCTGCCTCTGCTGAGTGCTGAAGGCAGCAGGAGCTGGTGCAGCCATTGCTTTTCTGTCTGCACTAATTCAGCAGAAGCCCATATTTCACGTGAAGTGAGGTTGCCACCGATCAGTTTGCTGATCTCTGCTTCTCCGAGGCAGCAGATTCTGCCTGATACTTGGATGGAAACTCATTGGACCTGTGAGCATCTGTCTTCTACAAGGAGTCAAACCTGCTCCTGTACGAGACAGTGTTTTCCACTTTTGTCCAAACTGGGCAGGAGGTCGGAGCTGCTGTTACCACAAAGAGATGATAACACATATTAGGTGATGAAAAGCAGTTTGCTTTTCTAGCAGTTTAGAACTGCTCCCCCATTTTTTCTCTACTTCAAGCTTACTCTTTTTCTAAATTGCTTATTAGAGTCAAGAACGGCACCGTGAAGTGTCTCTGAACGACAAAGTGTCTCTGAAACAAAGAACAGGACTAAAATGGTAGAAGTGGTATTTCAGCAGGAAAAATCTGGGGAATTGGGGAGAAAATATATTTCAGTGATATGGTCAGAAATTATTATTTTATAATGTTGTCTTTCTGTAGATGGTTTTATGACTAGCCTCTCTCTTCCTTCTGTAGGTGATTGTTTTAAATGGCTGTGGCTCGCTATTTTCTGCGTTAGCTACAGTCCTTTGTGATCCAGGGGGTAAGTGAATGGTTGGAAGATGTTTTTAATGTTTCTTTTTGCTGGAAAATAATGTGTTACTCTGTTTAAATACTGTTTGGTGGGAGGGAAGTAGTGGAATTGGCATTGGCCTACTGCAAAGTTCTTGTTTCCTCCAAGATTTTCCTGTGAAATTCATCATCTCCATGGTCTGCAGATGTCATGCACTCACACTTGGTGTCTTGCGCTGTCTGCCTCCACTGTTCCGTGGTGCCCTGTTTTAGTTCGTTAGAATAAATGTGGGCTATACTCATGCTTAACTGGGTTCTTGCAGAAGATTAAAGAAATTAATGTAGAAATAAAGTGGAGGAAAAGGCAGCAACATTACAGTGTTTCCAGAGGGCACAGCTGTAAAAAAGCTTTCATGTTTGGCTGAAGTACATTAGAAGAGAAGGACTGTGATCTGTGGGTAACGAATTTTGTTTTCTTTGGTTCCAGAGGCCGTTCTGATTGCTACTCCCTTTTATGGTGGTATCACCCAGAGTGTCTTCCTCTATGGTAACGTCAAGCTGGTGTATGCCTATTTAGACAGTAAGGTAAGATCTGAGGGAAGGGAATACCAACCTCTGTAGTTAAAAAATAATTGATACTGGAAAGTGCCGAGCTTTGGAAACCTCTGAAAGCAGTCTTCAGAACAAGGGTAGGCTGCAGCCTGTGGACATTTTCCCAATTTTTGGCTGGGAAACTGAGCACATAATTTGCAAGAATGTTGTTTGAGACCATAAATCTGGATTCCAGTCTTGTCCTTTTCTGGTATCTTACTCCCAATAATGGCTCTTGAGAGGAAAAAAAAATGGCCATTTTGAGCCTTGGAGACAGAAGTATGTACTGTCCTACTAAAGATGGTCCCAGGGGTGGAAGAGCAGATGGAGATCTTGCATTGTTTTAGTTATTCAAGGATAACCAGAGAATTCTCTGTGTGTGGCCAGTCTATGATGAATATTTATTTGATTTTATTTATTTATTTATTCTCTCTGTAGTATAAAAGGATAAGAAGATGGATGCTAGGTCATTATTGTTGGGTTTTTATTTTCTTTTGGGGAACATTCTTCAGGGGATTAGCTCAAGGCGGACTCTATTGAAATAACTTGGCCTTTTTTGTTTTTGTGATGTCTTTCAGATTACTGGAACAAGCACTCGGCCTTTTCAACTTACAGTGGAAAAACTGGAGAAGGCCTTGCAGGATGCCCGGGCAGAGGTGAGTGTAGCTGAGCTTCATATTACCAGTTAAGTCTACAATATATTTGAGACAACAGGTCCCAGAAGGGGCCTAAAGATCAAAACATTTTCAAAACCTATCACCTGGCTTTCTGGTTGTCCTTGTAGACCCCCTGAGATTAGACTGCTTGCAAACTCAAGGGCAGTCTTAGGGGGAATCTCCTGGTGTTGTGTTTGTCCAGTTTTGGTCACAGCAGAAAGGATAAACCAGGAGTACAAGACCATTCACAAAGCACTGGGACCCATTCATATCACCAAAAAAAAAAAAAAAAAAGTACTTGGGCACGCACTAAAAAGCAAGAACTACTCAGGGTTTGTCCTTCAGGATGGCCAGCTGAGTTACCTCAAAACTGACTGCTCTACATGGTAACCCACTAAGACCACCGAGAATTTTTGCAGGAGAGAGAGAGGTGCAAATCTAGAGGATAAATGCAGGTGAGCATCAGCTTTCTGAAGAGTTAGTCTGTAAGTTTTGACATTGTCCTAAGCCCTATGTGTGTTTAGCTGCATCTTTAGATCATTACCAGCTCTGACATGTCCAGCCAAGTGTGGTCTAAATGAGAACAGTTTGCATACACATAGCTCAAATCCCTATCTTTCTTGCCTCATTCGTGGGAAATCTTCAGTAATTTGTTAAATCCCAATTGCTGATACAGCTCAGAGAAAGTTCTCTTCCGTGCTAAGAATGTGTGAGAGCATTGTTCCCATTCATTGGTGGATCAGATGGCAATGGTTGTTGCAGAATCCCTCTTTTCAATATCGCAGATTCAGTCTGTAATCTTTTCCTCAGTTCACTTTGCAAGTGATATAATTGTAAAAAAATAATCTTAATTTGTGGCTAAAAGTTTTCTCATACAGTTTTGGGCCCCTGACTACAAGAAAGACACTGAGGTGCTGGAGTGGGTCCAGAGAAGGGCAAGGAAGCTGATGAGGGGTTTGGAGCACAAGTCTTATGAGGAGCAGCTGAGGGAGCTGGGGTTGTTTAGCTTGGAGAAAAGGATGCTGAGGGCAGACCTTATTGCTGAACAGGAGGTTGTAGAGAGGTGTGGGTTTGTCTCTTCTCCCAAGTAACAAGTGATAGGACAAGAGGAAATGGCCTCAAGTTGCGCCGGTAGAGGTATAGATTGGATATTAGGAAAAATTTCTTCACTGAAAGGGTTATTAAACATTGGAACAGTCTGCCCAGGGAAGTGTTTGATTCACCATCCCTGGAGGTATCTAAAAGATGGGTAGACGTGGTGGTGAGGGACATGGTTTAGTGGTGGTTTTGTCAGTGTTAGGTTGGTGGTTGGACTCAATGATCTTAAAGGTCCCTCCAACCTAGACAATTCTATGATTCTATGATTTGAACCTTTGAGGTGAAAAATTATGCTGGAAGATTAAGGGGAATCTTGTGTCACACTCACTGTTCAAATAGAGGGACTGAAAATTCATCCCATGGTGGGCGGTCTCTTAATACTGCATTATTTGTGTTCTGCAGGGTGTCACTGTAAGGGCCTTAATTCTACTGAATCCCCAAAATCCCCTTGGGGACATCTACTCCTTGTCAGAGCTACGGGATTACCTGGAATTTGCTAAAAGGTATGTCAGTTTGGAAGGCCGAGGCATCCTGAGTTGGATACAGCTTCCATAATCTGGTGGACTACTCGCTGTCCCTGAATTTATCTGTGAATATCTTTTAAGTCAGGCAGACAGTCTATTCTTCAAACACAGTGGTGGGCTTAGGAGAGGAGAGGTGCATGCTGGGGACAAGGGAACATGGACCATGCAGTCATCTGGAGTGGCAAAACAACTTGCATCAAGGAATGCAAGTTTTATTTGTTGATAGTCCTAGCAAACGCTATGGTGCTGTGCTTCTCTGGTAGGAAGCAGAGTTCCTTTCCTCTCAGTTTCTCTGTATCCGCAAAGACAAAGAAGTATATGAATACGGGTTCCCAGCTTCATCATGGATCATGGATGCTCTCTGAGATTCAGAATCTGTGAGATTCTGAGTGAAAGATGATACAGCTTATTCCAGACAGGTAGTAGTTAATCTTCACCAGTGCATTGGAAATTACTGAATTTTTATCTCATTATAAGGTTGCAGTGGATGACAGGTGGATACATCTCAAATCGCTTCAACGTACATATAATAGACCTTCTGAGTTGTGAAAAAAATGTTTTACTTCTGCAAAATTTGATGTCCCTCTTCTTTGTATAAAGCAAGTCTTTGCAGGCCTGAACTTACTTCTGCTTCTAAACCAGGAGCAGCCGTCTTTTGTAATCTCCATTTTGTCCTTTTGCAGACATGAATTGCATGTGATAGTAGATGAGATCTACATGCTGTCAGTTTTTGATGAATCAGCCACGTTTCACAGTGTCCTAGGCATGGACAGGTAAAATCAGCTCCTACTTCCCTGGCCATCTTCCAGTGACAGTTCAACATGATGCCTTGCTGAGAACTTGTGACTGGAAGTTAAGTCATGAGCTAGCAAATTCTGAATCTGCCTTACACTGATTTCCTTTTTTTAATTTTTTTTTTTTTTTGTAATTTCTGAGTGGCAAATGCATTTGGTCAAGTGCAATCTAGCAAGTGAAAATGGTAGTTAGTTTTCTGTCATGGTACACTTTTCAATGTGTGCTTTGGTATTTGCTTGTGACAGTCCCCAAAACTGGAAACAGATGTTTCATTTGTTGAAGTGAGACTTTTCTTCCTACCTAAACATTGTTACCTCTTTCCCACATTTCTGTTGATGCCTGTAAAGACTTTCTGTTGCTGTTTACTTTCTTTTTTTTTTTTTCATACAGTAGTCACGAATCACAGTGTTATTACAGACTGGAGAATGGGTTTTATTAGATATCGATTTAATGAGATGAAAAAATTTTCAAATCTCACCTTTTAAAAATATGATGTGTTGTGTTGTTTTGTTTTGTTTTGTTTTGTTTAAAATTTCTAGTTTTCACCAGTGGTGCTATCTTTCTTTTTGTGCTCAGTTGCAAGGAAATAAAATACACTTGGTTAAGTGTTAGCTCAGTGTTGCTGGGCCTGGATGTACAACATTGCAAAAGAAGAACTTTATCTCCTTCTGCAAAGTATTAGGGTTTGAAAGAAAGAAAATTACTTCTAATTCTTGGAAAATACATTGGCACGGGCCTGATTTCTAGCATTATACGTATAAGCTTGATATGTGCAGGAAATCTGCGCATGAAATATGGCAGTTGCAAGTATCTGTATATCTGAAATATTTAAAAATTGCATCTAAAACTAGTTCCAGGGAGCTCCTAGCTTCTGAAGTTAGGTCAGATATGAATTTTCCCTGCTTGACTGATGTTCCGTCCTGCACTGTTTGTCACTGTGTAATGCTGCCTCTCTGTTTCTGCAATGCTGCACTGGTGATCCAAAAGCTTCAGCACCTATGACACTAATTGCCCATCTGCATCCTTCTACATACAGATTGCCTGATCCACAGCGGACTCATGTGATGTGGGGAATAAGCAAGGTGAGTGCTGGTTGCCATCGTGGCGTGGCTTCCTGGCTGGTAGGGTTGGCCTGGTGTCCTCAGGTTCCTCATGCTGGAAAGAACAAGGTAGAAGTAACAAGGTCCCGGTCTTCCTGTGTAATAAAGTAGTCTCTCTGTGTCTTCTGCAGGATTTTGCTGTCTCTGGGATTCGTTTTGGTACTTTATATACAGAGAACCAAGATGTTGCTAATGCAGTGGCTTCTTTGTGTTATTTCCACGGGGTTTGTGGACCTGTCCAGCACAAGGTTGCACAGCTGCTTAGAGACAGAGGTGAGCAGTAGCTCCATGTATGGTCCTCTGCTGTTCTGTGTGTCTTGGAACCCAGGGGATCCCCTCCCCTTACTTTCCCAAGTGGTCTCCTGTTTGTACAGCTTAATTGACAGTCTTCTGTAATCCTGAAGCTGCCCATGTAACATGAAGCTGACGGTTCTAAAGAGAAGGATCATTTCTGCAGAGCTCCTGATCAGCAGAATTAGAGGAGCGTCTTTGAAGAAGTGTGATAGCTATTTGTATAAAAATAGCCAGTGTTGTGTAGAAGCAGCTGAACAGAAACAAAGAATACAGGCTTGTGGGACGAGGGAAAATGGAACTGGATTTCTAGCTTTGCCCTGGATGGAGTACTGACAGTCCGCAACAACTAGGAGCTATGAATGTAGGGAAACTTCCTCAGGACGGTAAGGAAGATATTATTGCGCACAGACATGAAACTGCTAAATAGTTCTTGCCCCTCTGTTTGCTATTTGAGGAAATAGAAAACAAAAAAAGGAGGTGAAGGATGAAATGGAAAAAGGCACTGTGAGTGTTTTAGAAACTTGAACAGATCTGAATTCTTTCTCAGTTTGTGATTTTTTTCTTTATCTTCTCTTTCTGGTCAGACTGGATCAACCAGGTATACTTGAGGGCCAACCATGCCCGCCTAAAAGCTGCCCATACGTATGTGACAGACGAGCTGAAGACGCTTGGGGTTCCTTTTCTCAACCGCAATGCAGGCTTCTTTGTCTGGATTGATTTCCGAAAGGTTGGTGGTCCTAGGAGGGGTTGAGGGTAGGCGCATGGTGCGACTGTATCTAGAGGAAAGTTGAATATTGTGATAAACATTTTGTTTTAACAAATCTGTTCTCTGATGAGCAGAGGGAAGGGCTGCCTGGTATTTCTGTCCGTTCTTTTCCTTTCGTCTGTCTGTGCATTTCCGTCCTTGCAGGAATCTTACTGCTCTCAAGCCACTTTCCTCCCCATTTCTTCCTTTATATCACAACTGCTGTACTTCAGAGGTAAAAGGTGTCTCCCCTGGCCTTTGCAGACCTCATGGGAATCACAAATTCATGAGGATCTCAGTGAGTTAGCCTGTATGTTACTAACCTCTGCCCATTCTGATGACTCTCCTAGTACCTTAAGACAGGCACATTTGAGGAGGAGTTGCTGCTCTGGAGACGTTTTCTGGATAACAAGGTCCTCCTGTCCTGCGGTAAAGCCTTTGAATGCAGTGAACCTGGGTGGTTTCGCATCATCTTTGCTGACAAGACCCACCGGCTACAGTTAGGTGAGTAATGTTTTCTTCTCTTTTTCTTCCCACCAGAAATTCTGCAGTACTGTTTCCTCCTCTCCTTAATCCTAAACTTATCCTATGACTATTATTATCCTCTTGTCTTCTCCGTTCTTCCTCCCTTTCCTTCCATCCTCCATTTTTTTCTGGATCTGACCAATCTGGGGACGCTTGTGGCTAAACTAATTCACTAGTGTTTATCCTCCTTGTACCACTGCAGGTATGCAACGGATCCGCAAGGTTTTGGAAGAGAGGGAGCAGGAGATACTGGCTGAGGAGAAGGAGCAGCCTTGTCAGTCAGATCAGGATGGCAAAGCAGATAGCACAGATGAAGTCATTTTTGTGTCCCGCCACCAGGAGCCTGCCTCTGCTGGTAGCTCCAACCTTGGTGACCTCATTGGCCTCCTGCAGCAACAGATGCGTTCGTCCGACTGGCTACAGAAAAATACAGCCGAGCAGTTTGCACAGGAAAAGCCAGAGATCTATGACGTATTCACCAAACTGGTGGGGAAGCAGTAGGGGTCAGTGTGCCTTCAGGGGGCTTCCTGAGCAGTGACTGACCCTGGGCCCCTAGCAGCTCAGCAGTGACTTCCAGCAAATAATATATTTTCTGTATAGCAAGAAAATCACTTTGTAAAACCCCTCCTCTCCCCCCTGTTTGAGATCTCTGATTTGTATTATATAGGTGCATTCCTTGGATTGGGGTGAGGGTAGGGAATGGTGGGGGTCTTGTTCGCCTGCTGCCCCCTATCCTGCAGCGTCGCTGTATTTTGTATTTCATTTCTAATGAATATGCTCTTAACTCTCTTATAAGGTCCTGTGGTGTCATTTTTTATGCTTCTTATTTCGTGCTTTCCAGGAAGACAGAGACTTGAGATTGTTAAAATGTGTAAAGTTTCCTTTTTCCTGAATGATGATCAGATGTAACTAACTATTTTGGGGCCAGAAGATGCCTGGTTTCGCAAAGAGGTGGTTTTGTGAGATAGAACCCAGTGTCAGCCCTAACTTAGCCTCAGCTAAGCGTAAATAAGCACGTGTATGCATTCATCTGCTTGGGTGAGGCTCTTAGGACCATGGTCATCTAGTCTGTTCTGTTAAAGCTTTTCATTTTGAGTTGGTTTCCAGTCTAACCTCAGTTCAGACAGTATCTAACACCCTCAGTTGGTGAAATGCCCGTTTTTGTTTCTGTCCTTCCTTTTTATATTCATATAAATAAACGGCATCCGTTGGCCTCTTGGCATGGTGTCCACAAAACAGCTAAGAACAGAGAGCCAATTGAAGGTTCTTCCTGCAGCCTTCCCGTTCCTGGAAGTTCATCCCTTCTGGTTAGCAGTGAGGTATACTGGCAGGGCCATGCAGAGAATGCTTCTGCCACCGTGCTACGTGTACCTACTTTAAGCCCACAGGCTTCCAGGGTGGCGCCTCCACCATTATCAGGGTGATTAAGGCCATTTTTTATCTATGTTTGTCAAATTGCAGGGTATTTTTTTGACTAAACAGTATTCTTCAGTCTCCCCTCTTTCCTCCCTTTTCCATTTTAAAAGACACTGTTTCCTGTATGATGGTGATGAAGTATTTCAGTTGGAAAGCTGCTTTCACACACACAAAGCTCTTTAATTTCTGGTACTGTGAAATTTTACGTATCTTAAAGGAATTTAAGATGGGTTTTTCACAAACATATTAATCCAGAGTTCAAGGAAATTGCCCATGAAAACTGAATGGAAGTGTGCCCTTCTCCTGGTGTTATTTGTTCTAGGAGTAACTAAGTTTCATCCTGGTGGCATTATGGAATCTGTTTATATAATGAGTTAGAGAAGTGAAAGGTAAAATTTAGGCTAAATTCTGTGCTGTCAAATAGTTGGAATTTGCTGATCACAAGTGAAGAACCGTTTTCTAGTCTTCTGAACAAGCCTTAATATGAAATTGGAAAGGCAGTAAAAAAATACGTTGTCCCATGAAATGCATGCATCTTGCTTAGATTTCTTCTCTGTAGATCATTTAGGAGAAGGGAAGTATTGAGAATTAACAGGAAATTCAGATTATTCTTTTGTTCAATCTTCAAGTAAAACAGCTTTCATCGTACAGTTACTTTGTGAGGTAGGATGTCAGTGACTGATGGCTCACAGGGGTACCATTGTGGCTCTGCTGCTTTTGTTCTTGGGCAGATGGGCATGTCATAATGAGTGACAAAAGCATATGTCTGTATTGTAAACCATATTACCAAGGCGTAGGGAGCAAATAATTGATGTGACTGCACTTCGGTGGGGTGACGGTGGAGAATTGCCGGACAGTGAAAAAGAGAGTCTGACCAGTGGCTGAGGAGAAGATGGTGCTGCATGTGGCGGCTGTTAAAAGTAATCAGTCCCTCTCTCAGATGCCAGTGATGACGAGAGGCTGGTGAGGTGATTGTTAACATGAGTATGAGGGACAGTTATAAGCATCATATTTGCTTATTAGTTTGGCATTTGTCCATGTACAGTATTTTTAAGTACATTCTTTGACTATGATAATTTATTTTCCGTTTGCTCTTGGGTGTCCACAAAGAAAGCTATAGCATAAGACAGATCTCCTTAATGGGATGGGAGGTGAGATGTACAGCCAAAACACAAACGGATTTACTGGTTTGCCCCCTCTTATTTATGTATCCCAAAGAGGATCTCGGCAACAAAAATTCAGGGAGAAAGCTCTTTGAAATGAAGAGCCAGGTAAGACTGTATAGGCGTTAGCTGAAGTGGTATTTCAGGGGATTCCTGTAACAAACTCAATGCATTAATTACTCCTAATTTTATTTTCTTTTGCTGTTCCCGACACTCCTATGGTTGGACTATGTTAATATGCAATAGTAACAATTAATATAACGTGTTTTTCACACGTAGATGTTTACTGCTCGGGAAGCAGGTTTATTGCTCTGTGTGGACGCAGCTAGTAGAGCGCATCTCTCGTAGGAAAGAGGGTGTAATACACTTTTGAAATCCTCACAGCTAATATAATACAGCCCACAGTCACTTCCACCTGAGCTTGCTGTAACTCAAAATAACGGGACAGACACACGCTTTGTTGCATGGAATATTTTTCCATGGGTTTTTTTTTCAGGTTTAACACCTGCCTGAGGAGCTCTCCCCTGAAGGATGTTAGCTTGGCCACAGAAACTCAGAATAGAACTGGGAATGGCTGGAGAGAAATATGATGGTAGGAGGCTGCTGTTGGAATAAGCAACATTTGTTTTGACTGTACAAACCCCACAAATTTTGAAAATGGCCTTTCCTGGCTGAAAAGAAATGGTAAACATTTAGAAAGACCTGTGTATATCTATATAGAAGTTAAATCGACTCTTATTTGCTGTAAGAATACCCTGACAGAAAAAAAACAGTCTCTGACGGTACAAATGGTTTGTTCCTTCTGCTGCCTCCATGTTAGATGTTCTCTCTGCCCACTATTTCTCATCATTATTATTAATGGCCTTTTTTCTTTTTTTTTTTCTGTGTGCCAAATCTCTACAGGGGAAAAAAAAAAAAAAAAAGAGAAATGATTAAGGACTGTCCCCCTCCTGCATTTCTTTCTTTTACCAGTTTGCCAAGCAATACACAAACAGAGCAGTACCTGAAATGATGAAGCCAGTCAGATCTATATTTTTAGAAATTGCTGCATTTCATCTAAAATAAGAAATGCCATCAAGATGAGTATAACACTGTGCCTTCATTGCTTGTGTCCAATGTAATTAAACAAGATGATAAAATCCACTTTGCATACAATTTTTGTGTTCAGGTTATCATTCATTTGAGCACAGAGAGGATCCTAAATGGTTTCAGCCACGTTCCAGTTCTCTTCTCTTCCCTCCCCACCCCCCCCTTCCCTTTCTCTACTGCAGAGAAATGTTCAGCATTTTCAGGCTAGAGGCGGCAGTTCCCCATGCAGCACAGCTCTCCCTCATAGAGACTTCTCTGACATACATTTCAGGTCTACCCTTGATGCATCCACGTTTGTGGGAGGGAAGAACCTATGAATCTCCAAGTTATTAACCTGCGTTACATCGTAGTTAAGCGAACGGCATAGGTGGGGCCCATTCTAGATAAATATTTATGAAGGATCGTGCATGCTTAAGGAACAAATCTGTGCAGATGAGTTTTCCCTTACAGAACTTGAATAGATCCCAAGCAAATATCTGTAAAGGAAAATAGTCACGAAAAACTTAGTAGTTCTCGATCTTAACTGAAGAAGGGCAGCTGCTCAAATACACTGTATGATAGATTTTTTTCTAAATAAATGCTAATTGTTGTCTTTCTCTACTCGAGTGCATCCCACAGAGCGTACAGCTGGGCTGCCTGCTGTGTGCTTCCCCAATCCTCAAAACCACCCAGTTTCTTAAAACCTACCTTGGGGTCAAATTATCATTTATATTGACAATTTCTCTGCAGTCCTCCTCCAGTTACTTGGTTACAGAATCCCTCTGTTGCTCTCGTGCTGCCGGAGGAGCGGTGATTTCATTTCATCAGAGAGATGGTGGCACACAAGGGCTGGATAAAAAAAAAACTTCTCATGGAGGAAGCTACATGAATCACCCCCTGAAAATTTCTGCATGAAAAGTATCGGGTGTGCAAAAGGGTAAAGCTGCTTTTGCACTTACAATTGCATGTGCAGCTTTTCTTGTAAGTTTGGCTGACCTAACAGGGGATTGGTTTGAAGCAATTCAGACCACATCATGAAGAACAGGGCAAGGTAACCTACAAGGATATACATATACAAGAGAGACGTGTATTCCATCTGAGAAAATCAGAGTGGGAAGATAACACTCATTCTTCATTCCAATTAATGCTTTATTTATTGCCGACTTGCATAAAACACTGGCAACTGACCATTGACAAGATCCTAGATTATCTGCAGCTGACAAATGTACTGAAGAGTCTGAGATGGTTATAAATACTCTACTTTTTGTCCTCAGTTTGCCGGGATTGGTTATTTTTAGCAAATAGCCAGTCGACCTTATCAAAACGAAGAATCAAAAATAGTCTGGAAAAACACTGCAAGGAAAGGCTATTTTTAGCTCTCTGTCTATTCCCTGCTGCTATCCAGCAAGGTCTGATGGCACAGCTCATGCACGAGTGCTTAGTTATTCTAGGCGAACGCTTGTCATGACCTGTTCTTTCCCTGAATACCTCACTGCAGAAAGCATTCAATTGATTAAAGATTAATGCATCTGCAAACCGTGACAGCTGAAAGCTTTAGGGAGGGGGGAACATACACTGACAGAGCATGTTTCTGCCGTATTATAGTTTCTTTGCAGGGAACACTTGCCTAACTGAATATCCTCATGTCTCGCATCCTTCAGTGGGAGCAGCTATAGCAGCAGACCTCCAAAGTATATTTACATTTCTTTTTATTTTCAGTTCAGGAAAGCAGTAGAGGACATAGAGTTACAGACATCATGCAGATCATTGTATTGACCAGTGCCATCTCTCACAAACCAGCAGCACTGGAGGTGTGCGATGGACTGGCTCCAGAGACAGAACTGTGCAACTGGCTGCTAGATACAGTTTATTGATGAGACTAATTACAAACTCAAGTGATATAAATGAGGGCATCATTTGGTTGTAAGACTTAAGCCAAAATAGTGAACAAAGACAATGACCTGGCTGTTACAATATACTGTTTCTCTTTCACTTAGACTGAATGAAACTCTTTCATAGAATCATAGAACCATAGAGTTGGAAGGGACCTCTGGAGATCATCTAGTCCAACCCCCCCGCCAGAGCAGGGTCACCCAGAGCAGGTTGCACAGGAACGCGTCCAGGCGGGTTTTGAATGTCTCCAGAGACGGAGACTCCACCACCTCTCTGGGCAGCCTGTTCCAGTGCTCTGCCACCCTCAGGGTAAAGAAGTTCCTCCTCGTGTTTAGGTGGAACTTCCTGCGCTCAAGTTTGTGCCCATTACCTCTTGTCCTGTCGCTGGGCACCACTGAAAAGAGCCTGGCCCCATCCTCCTGACACCCACCCTTTAAGCATTTATAAGTGTTGATAAGGTCCCCCCTCAGCTGTCTTTTTTCCAGACTGAAGAGACCCAAATCCCTCAGCCTTTCTTCACAAGGGAGGTGTTCCGGTTCCCTAATCGTCTTGGTAGCCCTTTGCTGCACCCTCTCCAGCAGTTCCCTGTCCTTCTTGAACCGGGGAGCCCAGAACTGGACACAGTTTAGTCCAGTACCTTTTCATTTAGTCCAGTGCCTTACCAGATGATCTTTAAGGTCCCTTCCAACCCAAACCATTCTGTGATTCTGTGATATTTGTAGTAGCCATTAACAATTTTTTCAGAAGAAAAAAAACGAGCTATGATTTTTTAGTTATGCTACGCCATAGGTTGAAAATAAGGTGGGAAAGATGTCCCCAAAACATTAGTTTTCCCCTTCCTGTTTGCCTTTAAAAATTATCTCCTTTTATTATAAAGGTGTTTTCAGAATGTGCTGCTTCCAGCACTGCCTGCATAAGGTGCACCATAGTCTCACATGCAGCTGCTTTATGTGCGTGGAGACACAGTAGCAGAAGGGTCTCTGGGCATTTCTTTCTCTCCTGTATGCTCATCATCCCAGCAGAAAATACAGGATGCTGTATGCGACAGCAGGCAAATGTATGGCATGACGGTAAAGCCCTTAAAAACAAATTCCCAGACGACCCCCGAAGAGTCATATAAGGCAGGACATAAAAGGGCAAAGCAAAGAGAGATAAAATAGCTGATTTCTCCTGTGCATTTATAAAAATTGATAGCCCGTTATCCAGATGCTGATGAATATTTTTACAAGCTATAAATGGCAACCTGGAGTCTAAAAATAGACGCTGTGCGGCAGACTTGTCTGGCTTAGCTACATCACTAGAATATAAAAAGGCTCCCTGATGTGGTTTCAGGGAAATCTCTATCAAAACAGTCTACATCCTCCATTTTTCTTGCTATTTTGAAATAAAATAGCTGATGCTGCTTGCATTTGTTTAATTCCAGCTTTTAATAAAATTGCATTGCTGTCCAAATTATCCTACAGGGATGAAAAGCTCATCAATCCTCCATGAATATTTCAGCTGCAATTGATTCAATGCACTTTCTTCTCCCTGGCAGAGCAGGGAGGCAGAGGAAGCGCCCCTGGGCATCGCATGGGCTGGCGCAGGCTGCGTTCAGTGGTCCCTGGCCCCTCCTGGCCACACGTGGACCAGACAGTGTCCCTGTCACGCGACAGGGCTGCGGATCCCCCTCCCCGGCTCAGTAACATCCAGGCTCACGCTGTTGATTTTCATTGCTGCAGAGGTCCCCACACTCATCCCAGCAGCCCCAGCACATGAATGGTGCCCTTTCCAATTCACAAAATCGGACACGGTCCATTCACCCTCCAGAAGGAGAATTCTTGCCTCTGGTTTATGAAGGGGGCAGCTCGCAGCAATTTCAAGCCGATGGGTTAAAACCGGAAACATTATATGCTCTAACAAACCGTAGTAACTTGCACTAGGGAGGAGGAAAAAGCCAGTACCAGCTCAGAAGAGACACTTTAAGATCTGAGTCCTTTCTGTTGCCGGCTTTGAATGTCACGGACTGGATGAAGAAGGTAGCAGTGCATCTGAGGAGAATGCTACATCACCTGCTCTGCAATGTGTGTGAGAAGAGGTTGGGAGAAAGAAGAGAAAGCACTGCAGCGACAGCATTTCTCCTTTCTTGTGGGAGTACCGTGCTGACTCTGTGCGTGCATGTGGACGGCTTTGCAGAAAGCGTTTTTTCCCAAGGGCGGGTGAAGTGGAAGAGAACTAACCCATTGCTGACAGTCAAGGCTCCTTGAGGACACCGTACTCTGTGAGCGTGTGTGAGAGAGAGAATCAGTTTAGATGTTTAGAGCAGGGACAGATACAAACCCCTCATCCTCTCACAGACACACATCGCAGGATAGTACACCATTGTACATAAGACACAAATATATAAAAATGGATACAAGACAAATTGAAGTGGGGAATAATACATTTCAGCCCAGTGAAAGCTGACACTGTGAGATACACGTGGTAAGAGTATTTTAAAAAACCAAGGAATACAGGTTAGGACAAGAGCTGGCCCATCTCCCCATCCTGCATGCCTTGTACCCCTGGCAGCAGAGAGCAGGTAGCAGACTGGAGATGCTTCTGGCCCAGAAGTCAGGCAGCTGAAGGGGCTACAGGAGACGTTAGCGTGGCAGGAGTTCTCTAAGCTCTGGCAGCTCCATGGCTGTTGCAATGTTCCCTGTAGACATGCAGCTTTACAAAACAGAGGAACTTGCTCAAACAGCTCGTATCTGTCCTCAGATTGGCATGAGAGGAGAGCCAGTAAACAGGTGAGAACTGTTTACAGGTGGGAGATGCAAAGTCATCCTTGTTTCCACCTCAGTGGCACTGAACATAATCAAGGTCTGCTGACATCAGCCCAGAGAGCAGGGAAAGGTAAAGATCGTGGGTGCCACATGCAGGGACACTACGCTGCTACTGCTGAAATACCTCCGCTGCGTGGTTGCGGTGTGTGTGGCTCAGCTGCAGCATCTTACCTACTTTTTTTTTTTTTTTTGCAAAGGGTGAGTTTGCCTACAGACTGTCAGTTCCTATTCCTAGGAATGAAACCAATGTCTGTGATTCTGGCACAGCTGGAATTTTGTGCAACAAATTTGTCCTGCTCTGTCTTCTGTCAAGAGAGGGGTTGGTTCAAGTTACGGCTGAGAAGGGTTTGGGTCTGTTTTTTTTTTTTCTCACTTAAGTAGCATGATCCAGCAGGTTCGAAAGTGACAAAGAGTCCTTAGTCAATGAGAAAGACCAAAATAGTTTTGGAAAGGTGCACAGAACTGGAAGAAAGTGAGACAGGAATGCAAATGTATGGAAAACCAGGGCTGTGGTGGTACAAATTTTGTACACCCAGATAAACACTAACATTTTTATTGTGCCTGTACCCCTTCTGACTGGGGAAGCGTTCTTCAGTGGTGAGAGGCCTTCCTGAATCTTGCAGCTGGGCTTCAGTGACTGGGGGGAAGTGTTCAGTCACAGTGTTGGAAGGAAAGTCACCAACAGTTGAGAAAACTGCCCCAAATGTACAGCAGGCTTTGGAGGGGACCCAGGGCAAGGGGCCCATGCAGTGTGGCAGGGTTGTGCCCGGGTGTAGCGGCCACGGCCACGGCTGTCAAGGCAGGAAGGTGAGGGAGGGAGGGAGGAGGAGCAGGCACGGCCTTTGCCTGGAAATCAAAGAATCATAGAATCCTCTAGGCTGGAAGGGACCTTTAAGATCATCAAGTCCAACCACCAACCTAACACTGACAAAACCACCACTAAACCATGTCCCTCACCACCACGTCTACCCGTCTTTTAAATACCTCCAGGGATGGTGAATCAAACACTTCCCTGGGCAGACTGTTCCAATGCTTGACAACACTTTCAGTGAAGAAATTTTTCCTAACATCCAGCCTAAACCTCCCCTGTGCAACTTGAGGCCATTTCTTCTTGTCCTATCTCTTGTTACTTGGGAGAAGAGACAAACCCCCACCTCTCTACAGCCTCCTTTCAGGTAGCTGTAGAGAGCAATAAGGTCTGCCCTCAGCCTCCTTCTCTCCAGGCTAAACAACCCCAGCTCCCTCAGCTGCTCCTCATAAGACTTGTCCTCCAAACCCCTCACCAGCTTCATTGCCCTTCTCTGGACCCGCTCCAGAATCTCGCTGTCTTTCTTGTAGTGAGGGGCCCAAAACTGGACACAGTACTTGAGGTGGGGCCTCACCAGTGCCGAGTACAGGGGAGACAATCACTTCCCTAGTGCTGCTGGCCACACTATTCCTGATACAGGCCAGGATGCTGTTGGCCGCCTTGGCCACCTGGGCACACTGCTGGCTCACATTCAGCCGGCTGTTGACCAACACCCCCAGGTCCTTTTCTGCCAGGCAGCTCTCCAGCCACTCTTCCCCAAGCTTGTAGCACTGCATGGGGTTGTTGTGACCCAAGTGCAGGACCTGGCACTTGGCCTTGTTGAATCTCATGCCATTGACCTTGGCCCATCGATCCAGCCTGACCAGATCCCTCTGTGGAGCCTTCCTGCCCTCGAGCAGATCAACATTCCCGCCCAAGTTGGTGCCATCCGCAAACTTACTAAGGGTGCACTTGATCCCCTCGTCCAGATCATTGATAAAGACATTAAAGAGAACCGGCCGCAGTATTGAGCCCTGGGGGACACCACTCGTGACCGGCCACCAACGGGGTCTAACCCCGTTCACTACCACCCTGTGGGCCCGGACACCCGGACCGGTTTTTTACGTTCGCAGTTTGAACAGACTGGCTTTCCTCCCTAACATGGGGCTATAGTCACAGGTAAACCCAGAGGGCGGCTGCCCCCCCGCACCCGTCCCGCCGCCTCCCCCTGCAGCTCGTTCCTCCCGCCGCGGGGGGGCGCCCTTCCCCCTGCCGCTGCCGGGCGCTGACGCTCTTGGGCCGCGGCGGGGCGGTGGCGGGCCGTGGGCGTGTGTAGGCCGTCCCTGCCGGGCCGGGTGGCGGCTGCCGGGGGAGCCCCGCTCCGTGGGTCCGGCAGCGAGCTGGCGGCGCGGGCGCTGGGGCCCGAGCGACTGCGGGCGGAGGTGAGTCTGGGGGGCGCGGCTCGCCCTGGCCTGGCGCCTTGAGGGAAGGCCGGTCCTGGCGTTCCGGCAGCCCAGGCCGTGCCCCTGCTCCGGCGGGCCGGGTCTCCCGCCCCTTGCCCGCGGCGGTTCCGTCCGCTGAGCTGCGGCGGGTGGGCAAGGAGAGCAGGAGGTGGGGGAGCCGGGGCGGGCCGGAGGGCCTGGCCCTGGCTCCTGGCGGTGGTGTTCCGGGCAGCGCGGCCGCCGGCTCAGCCTGGGCCCTCCCGAGCCTCTGGCGGCCCTCGAAAGGCGGCTGTTACCGCGGCTCTTACACCCCATGCAGCGCTACAGGCCTGGGGAAGAGCGGCTGGAAAGCTCCCTGGCTGAAAAGGACCCGGGGGTGCTCGTCAACAGCCGGCTGAATGTGAGCCAGCAGTGTGCCAAGGCGGCCAACAGCATCCTGGCCTGTATCAGGAATAGTGTGGCTAGCAGGACTAGGGAAGTGATTGTCCCCCCTGTACTCGGCACTGGTGAGGCCCCACCTCAAGTACTGTGTCCAGTTTTGGGCCCCTCACTACAAGAAAGACAGCGAGATTCTGGAGCAGGTCCAGAGAAGGGCAATGAAGCTGGTGAGGGATCTGGAGCACAAGTCTTATGAGGAGCGGCTGAGGGAGCTGGGGTTGTTTAGCCTGGAGAGAAGGAGGCTGAGGGCAGACCTTGTCGCTCTCTGCAACTACCTGAAAGGAGGCTGTAGAGAGGTGGGGGTTTGTCTCTTCTCCCAAGTAACAAGTGATAGGACAAGAGGAAATGGCCTCAAGTTGCACAGGGGAGGTTTAGGCTGGATGTTACGAAAAATTTCTTCACTGAAAGTGTTATCAAGCATTGGAACAGTCTGCCCAGGGAAGTGTTTGATTCACCATCCCTGGAGGTATTTAAAAGACGGGTAGACGTGGTGGTGAGGGACATGGTTTAGTGGTGGTTTTGTCAGTGTTAGGTTGGTGGTTGGACTTGATGATCTTAAAGGTCCCTTCCAGCCTAGAGGATTCTATGATTCTTTGATCCCATAACTTTTTTGCCACTTCTTTGTCTTATTCCTGTTACTTCTAATGTTCCAAATGCTGGTACACCTTGTCTTCTGCCTGCAGGATGCCCAAGTGGATTGTGTGCAGGGCAAAAGTGACTAAACGGTTCCATGGATGGAGAGTTACATTTCATTTGAAGTTTTCTTCCCCCCAGGCATAGGTCTAGACAGCTTTGCTGAGTGACTCAAACACTTGCTGCAAATGTGTAATCTTTGTCATAATGCAAGAAGTTCTGATGCTGTATTAGGAAGGAGGAATAATATGGTTAGCCATCAGAGGCCTATGGAAAGTTTTTAGTTATAAAACTGACAGTAACGTAGCATTCTGGCATCTGTCCCAATAACAGCATCACACATGTATTGTCTCGTACAGTAGGCTTTAAAAGCTGTCTCCAGAATCATAATGTGAACATAAATTGATGAGAGCAACTGTTAAAAATGGAATATTTGTTAGCATCTGAGGTTATTTTTGTGCTGCTGTGTGTTAAGTGCAGTCACTTCATGCATTAGCCACCCCATCCTAACAGTCTTTTGTTAAGAACTCCCAAATAAACGTAACCCAATTTGTTATAAAGACCATTTAATGCCTTACTGATAATTTATTTGTATTTGTTGTCTGCTGTACAGTTGACTGTCAGACTTTCTTTCTTGTTCTCAAAGCAAGAAAACATCCCGTATGTCCAAAAGGAAAACACATCATTATACCATCCACATTCTTCTTCACGAAAAACATGCTTACTACCTTTAGAAGCTCCCACTGTGGAGAGTTCAGGTTGGATTTATTTATTATGGAGCTTTAGTAGAAAACCTAAACAGTTTTTTGCATGCAGGAAGTAGCTGATTCTTCAATCTGTAGTTAATATAAATTGCCTCTTGCTGGACCCACAATTCTGGGTGTAAAAGCTTGTAAGAACTATCAGAGACGACAGTAATTGTGTGACTCTGTGATACTTTATAACATGTTTTTCACTACAAGTGTTATTCAGATGAGAGTGAACTATTATTAAAATGCTTTTCTTATGTGGCTGCAGTGGCAGCTCATGGAATGCTTTTTTGCCCCAAAAGGCATATTGACAAAGATGACAAATTAATTCCTTTTTTCTTGCCAGAAGTAGTTTAGCATCATTCTAATTGGATATGGTGGGGTTCCTGTAAAATTCAGTTTGAAAGCACTTTTACATTAGAAGCAGTATCATGATCTTAAGTTTTGTGTCATACCCCGCAAAGGGCTTATAACAGGGCATCCAGGTTGTTTCTCTTCACTTGTAGATGAGTGTGTTATATTTTTTTATTAGTATTCACTATGAATACACTTAGACGTAGATGGAGCGGCACTCACTACTTCTGTAGCGTTTGAGATTTCTCCTTCCCCTCGCTGCCCAAGCCATATAATTTTCTGATTTGTGGTTGTTAACTGGCCAATGCCATTCCCTTCCAGACGGGACCACCAGGTCATCCTCATGTTGTCCTTGCCAGGTGGCAGTCCCAATGGCATTTTATATTCTGGTGGGACACGTGAGCATCTGAAGAAATTTTACTGTAATCTGCTGAGACAAAGAACCTGTCTTGAAAGTGTTAACTGGATGTTTCTCTGTGTTGTGATAACTATGTATTTCTTCCAAAGTTGGACCTAAAAACCTCTCTCTTTCTATTGTAGAGACAAGAGATAATTGATTCCATTATGTGTGCGTCGGCCAAATATAACACCCGGGGTCCAGCCCTCATCCCAAGGATGAAAACCAAGCATCGCATCTACTACATCACTCTCTTTTCCATAGTTCTGCTTGGCCTAATTGCCACAGGAATGTTCCAGTTCTGGCCTCACTCCATAGAGTCATCCAATGACTGGACTGTTGAAAAACGCAGTGTCCATGATGTGCCTGTGGTCAAGCTTCCTGCTGATAGCCCCATTCCTGAGCGGGGAGACCTCAGCTGCAGGATGCACACCTGCTTCGATGTCTATCGATGTGGCTTCAATCCCAAAAACAAAATCAAGGTATACATCTACTCGCTGAAAAAGTACGTGGATGAATACGGGACATCGGTGAGCAACACCATTTCCAGGGAGTACAATGAGCTGCTAACTGCCATCTCTGACAGTGAATTCTACACTGATGATGTCAACCGGGCCTGCCTTTTTGTGCCATCCATAGATGTCCTCAATCAGAATGCACTCCGTATCAAGGAGACAGCTCAGGCTTTGGCACAGTTATCCAGGTACTTACTGAAACTTCAGTGTGTGAATTCAAAGAACACAAAGTGGGAAAAACTAAGGTTAATGCTGGATGGGAAGATGCACTGAGTCAATGCCAGAGCTTACCAACTGTATGTAGAGAACACCTTTCTGACTGTTGTCTGTTTCTCCTTTTTATCTTAGGTGGGATCGGGGCACAAATCACTTGCTCTTCAATATGCTGCCTGGAGGGCCACCAGATTATAACACTGCCCTAGATGTTCCTAGAGATAGGTATGTGTTTTGCTGTGTTTGAATGCGCAGATCTGTGTTTAAATGACATTGAAGAAGCAAGAAGTTCAGAAGTGTGGCTGATAGCGAAGGACGTGCTCCTTAACGCTTACAAAGCTGGAATATGACTTCATGCCTTCTCAAAAAAGGGAAGCAGAAAAGACCCTGTCTTGTATAGGACAAGTGTTTGCTCCTGAAATCTGACAGTTTAGCCCCGTCCTTAATTTTGTAAGGGATGTGTCTGGCAGTGTTTGCTCTTAACTATTGGGCTTGCTGTAGGGATGGAGAATCTTGAGGTTAGACCTGTATTTTGTGTGTTACTGAACTTGAGCACTTTACAGAATATCCCATTTGATGCAAATTAGAAGTTCAAGATTGATTGTAGCTGCAACTTTCTGATAGAAGTCAGATGCTTCAAGGGCATTTTAATGCAGCTGCTCTACTTGACAAAACTATGGAAAATTTCAATAGTTTTTGTTATCTTAACGATTACACTGTATTAGTAATTGGACAAATGCTCTTAGTTATTCTCTGACAAGTGTGTTTTGAAAATATTTGCCAGAAATTTAAAAGGCGTGAATCCTGAGATTACTTTTCACTTGCCGAATAGTTTACTTTTGGAAGAGGAAAGGAGGCTGTAAGGCAAAGAAAATTGTAGTAATTGAGGCAAACTTACTTAGCTTAGGTACTGTTACTGAATATTTTTCTACTAGATTAGCCTATATGTGCTGTGTTCTGCTGAGTTAGGTCCCATGTAACCAGGCCCTCTCTTGAAGGTCAAGGTTAACTTTCTTCTGCCAAATGTCAACAAAAATCTTGCCTGAGACATGGGATCTTAGCAAAGATGATTGTGTATGGAGTATATCTTGATTTCTTTGCACCAAAGATGATTTAGAACATCTATCAGTGCCAAACAGAGCATGTTTTTTCTGGACATGTTCAAAGGGTAAGTTTACTTGTTGTAATTACATCACTGACTGTGAAGTAAGGCTTTAATTTTTTACTTCCCTGTATGAAATACGCGTGTGGGTTAGCCTGCAGAGGGCAGTCAAGCATCGTTCTTATGAACCAAACCCGTTAATCTGTTAGTAAATACTTGCATTTGCTATTTTAAGATTTATACTTCTTAAGGGGAATTTTCATTTGATAATGCTCTGTTCAATGGAATGGGCTGCACTGGTACTGCGTGTTTATGGATACATGTGTCTGTCGAAGAAGTAGATTTATTAATGGAATGCAATAGATCTCGTACGCTGCACAACTTTTTTTCTTTTTTTTTTTTTTTTTTCATTTTTGTGTCAAATGTCCATTTATATTTGGTCTTATGTGTCTTGGCTTAATATGCAGGAAATGTATTATTTTGGTAGGTGTTTGTTCTAAGCGTTTGTCATGTTAACATGGAAAGCCGAGTAATTTGAATATAAAAATCAAATCTTTTTTGACATACAGCTGTTCTTGTAGCTTGCCAAACTGACTCACTCTGCAGCTGTACAATCACTAGCTGTAATACATAAGAGAGACAATAACAGTTCTTGGGACGGAGAAGAGGTGGAAACTCCTTTTTGTAGGCAGCCAAGAGTTAGACTATATTCAGTGTGGTATAGAACCTGTACTACAGGTCAAGGTGTGAACACAAATGATCTGTTAAAATGTAGCGTGGACCTGGTCCTGGAAGGGCCTGAGTGGTGCAGTATGAGGTTACAATATGATTTTGGAGACCTTTGGAGATCTTACTTCATATTTAACAGAACAGGCGACCTGGGTGTGTTTTCTTAATTTGAGAATGTCCACACGTGTTACAGAATGGGTAGTTAACAAAGTGGGAAGGACAGTTATTTGTAGCATCACAGGGTGAGGGGTTGCAGGCAAAAATAAAGGTATGTTGGCAGAGTTCAACTGGTTTGGAATGACTGGTCTGACCTGTACCAGTACAATTCCAGAAAGACTGGATTTGTGAGATTTTCTCGATCGCTGGTGAAATATTTGTGAAGTTTGAAATACATTTGTGAAGTTTGCAGAGGGAATGTGGCCTGCCTTCTCTTTTCAGCACAGATCATGCGTAGTTGAACATCAGTGGATCATGGAGTTTGATAGAGTTGTGTTCTGTTGATTTGCTGCAGAATATTAATCCAGGTAAAGTAAGACCTTATACACAAAGGGGAATTCAGTTATGTGATATTTTTATGTCTGGAAACGTCTTTAGCTAAGTTACCTCACTAAGGGGTTGTTTGTTTATAAAATCTTTAAATCCACTTTCCAAAGACAGTGTAAAAGTGCTTTATTCCATAATTTCAAAGGTGGGAGTCTGCCTTGTGGGCATGGAGACTATGTTGCTGGTATTAGCTGCCATAACGTATATAATCTCCTGCTAGGAAACTTATTTTTTAAGTTTTTATTATTTGTTAATAAGTGCTATTGAATTTGGTACAATAATGAGGATGAAAGGATTTCTTTTGCAAAGCTCCTTTGTAGCTGTACAATCGAACATATGAACTAAGATACTTTTTTGTTCTGCTTTAGTTGATGAATTGGGTTTCAGTGACTTGTGAAATTTGGCAGAAAGCTGACGATGGTGGTAGCTGGGCAGAAACGTTTGGAGTACAGACCAGCTGGGGCACTTCCTGGAAAGAAAGAAGGATCAATATCTGAAAAGTGGTTAAAAGTTACTCAGGAGCAGGCTTATTCCTCACTGATCAGTGCAATTTAAAGATTATTTGTCTTGAGTACATTAGGAGTTAATATCTTTACTCCCTTCTTGCACTGTAGAGTGAAAATCTGAGTGGAGTTATTTAACTGGTGTTGGTTCCCTGTGGGTTTATTTAGGTAAAAGTCTGCATGACACACACCTGCTTTCTCAAGGCTGATGAGGTGCTGTTATGTTTTCACCGGATCCAATTAAAACAATCTGGTTGTAGTTTCCCAGTTAGGGAGGGTTAAAAAGTGAGGAGGGGATATGAAGTGCAAGAACAGCAACACCGAAGCCAATTTTTTCTCCCTGCTTGTAACTGAGTTAATACGGATAAGACATGGAACATGCAGCTTCAAGGGTGAGACCTAGTCATAGCAGCATTGTACATGTCACCAAAGGGGTGGTATTGGAAAGGAATCCAAAATAATCACTTGATTTGGAACATAAATTCTCACTCAGCACATAGTTGATTTATCGTCCTGTTCTCTAGTTGATTTCTGCTCCTACCATAGTTTGTGTTCTGAGAGAAGAGTAATAAAGGGCAAATTGCTTTGACTTTGTAATTGTCATCAAGCCGAAATGCATCACTAATCCAGATACTCTAATCCAGAGCCTGGGATTTTCAAAGAGCTTCTTAAATGACGCTCAAGACTGCTTGCTTGACTATTTGGGTGAAGTCACATTTATGGCAAAGTGCGGTTGTGGTGTTGAACACTGAAATGTGCTGCAAGTAAGAGCAGGAAGTGAAGTAACCCATGGGTCATCTGATGGAGGTTAGAACAGGCAGAACATACTGGTGTTTATCTAGGGTGACATATTCTGATGGGAAAAATTATAGGTCTTGGATGATAATTAGGTATAACGGTAATCTGTTGTATAACAGCTGTGGAAAAACTACTTCTCAAACCACTATACTAAAGACTTCATTCAGTGATATCTGACCACAAGAATATCAGCTAATGGATTTTCAGTGTCTCTTCCAGTCTCACCTTGACTGTTTGTTCTGATTACTGATGAGACATGTGCCTGCTCCTATCTGAACTGCCACAGTATGCAAGCTTGTGATAAATAAGGCTTTTGGCTGTAATCATAGCTGCTACAATGGGTACAACTCCTCAGGATCCTTTCTGTAGTGCCTAGTGTACTGGTGTGTTTGTATTCTGCTTCTTTCCACAGAGAAGGAGAGAAACTGAAATTGGAGGAATATTTTTCTCCAAACTACTTTGTATGGTATGTTAAGCAGACACAGTATCATCCCTGGGGCAATGTAAAGTATAGCACACCCTCCTGTTTGGTGACAAAGGACTGCAAGTTTGATCATCTGTTTGAGAAGTCTTACTAAAGAAGCTGTATCTGAGCTTCTTTTGGAAACGGGATGATGCGTTCATGGCGTCACCTGGTCACTGAAGATGAGATGGCAACTGAAAAGGTGATGTCCTCTACCAGCATATTTCAAAGAAGCCTGATTTGGGATAGGAGATAGAAACAAGCTGTTTTTTTCTGGCATTGTGAATGATGCATTGCTTTCTTCTGTACACGTTGCTCTCTTCTGTTTCTTAAAGCTCTTCTGTGTGGCAAAAGGTTGCCTCATCTAGGAAAAGGCACGAGAATCAGGGTCATCCTGTTGGGAGGTTGATTTACATCATAATTGGTCAATCTTTGATGATTCCCATGCTCTCTAGCACATAGAGCTGTCCCAAACAGCCTCTACTGTTGGAAGTTAGTTTCAGAACATACTTGTTCCTGTTATCATGTTTTCTGTTTATAGCATTTTTTGTATAATATAAAAACGAAATAAATTTCTCTAGTTTGCATGATCACTTTGAAAATACAGTTGCAAATAACTCCATTTTGTTTTCTAGCCTGAGAAGTCCAGAGTCGCTGTACGCTGTCAAAATACTATGTTATTGTATCTGGACTTGTATCTGAAGTATAGGTTGTCTCTAACACTTTGAGACCTGTGCTATACCCTATTTTAGTGCAGGCATCGAGGAATATGTTAACTAGTATAAATAATTAAGAATGTGTTTCTTTAAATTAAAATTAACTTAGGACATGTAAGCTTCCAAAAATGCAAAATTATCATAATGACTGCAATAGAATAAATTTCCCTGTATTAATACAAAAATGGTCCATTCCTCAGTGATCATACAAAATCGTGAGCATTCCATTGATGACTAGATCCAATCTGGCAGTAAGCCCAGTTCACGAAAGCTGAAGTGGACCGAAAAACTGCATGAAAAATGCCACTGACAAAAGTCGAGGGAAAAACTTATCTCAGAGCATGCATCTTCCTCATGTTCTGGTAATGACAATTAGTAAATTGCGCTCTTGAGTTTCGGTGGTATACGTATTCTGTTTAAAATTGCTTTCTTGTCTTTTTCAGAGCTCTGCTGGCTGGTGGAGGCTTCTCCACGTGGACTTACCGGCAAGGCTATGATGTCAGTATTCCTGTTTACAGCTCATTGTCGGGGGAAGTGGATCTGCCAGAAAGAGGACCGGGGTAAAGCAATTCTCATGAACTGAGCAAAGTATATTCAATATCATATTTAATATTGAGGCTGATAAAATATAAATATAGCTACTAACTTGGGGGGCTTGGGCAATTTTGTAGGAGTTGCTTTTAATAGCGCTTGCTATTACAATATATGATGGTTCCAATGCTAATGGCCTTGGCTCATCTGCCAATGTGTGGCTTAGCTATGAACTGAAAATTTTTTTGGAGTGATTCTGTTTTTCCCACTCCAGAAACTGAACTGTGAAATATGAGAGCATGACAGTGTTTCTAGTAGAATTAGATTCAATATTTCCAGTGAGCTGACAAGATACTTTGGATATATATAAAAGCAGTTTTTAATAGGTTTGGTTTCTTTAAACTGTAAGTAAAGCAGGGCAGTAATTCAAAGCAGAATAGATTGCCTAATAAATGATCGTTTCAGACAACTTATTTTAGGATACTTAAAAGCAAAGTAATAGCAAAAGATCACTATTGCAATGATAAAAAAAGTGTACTATACCACCATTGTGACTTTAAAGAGGTAGAAGGGATCATGGGGATCAACACGCGTGCCTCAGGTACTATCAGCCAGTGCAAACTTTGAATGACTAACAGAGAATAGGAGCGAGAATGTGATCTTTACCTCGGTATGTCTTACGGATACATTCCTCGTATATCAATTTAAATGTCAGGGTGGTTCTGAAGTCATTTCAAAATGACGTTGGGAGTTTGGAACAGAAGTCTGTAAATACAGCTCTGAACGGAAGAAGTTCTTGGAGAATGAGTCTTAAGGAGGATAGTGTAGTTGGCTCATGTAAAAGAAAGCAAGCTGATTTGATTGTGGCAACACCTAGAGCTTACAATACTGATTTTATTTTTTTTCTTTTTTAAAGTAATGGAGTAAGACATAAACACAAGCAACCCTTACAACCTTGTAGTTAGAAGTAAAGCAAGACAAGTGTGAAATAAAGCACTAATTTTAACAGGGAATGTAATTAGCCATTAAAATGAGCTACCCTGGAAAGCAGTGGTTTCCCTAATCCATTCATGTCTTCAGAACAAGAGTAGGTAGAAGTCTGGAAGACATGTTTTAATTGATTTTGGAAGAATGCTCTTTTAATATTTCATAAGCCTCTTAATTACACAGCTGAAAATGTTTTACTGTAGTAAGGTCTTACCTCTGTCATGGTTTAAAAGATGGTCAGACTGAGGCAGTGGTGGTAAACGACATGTCCACTGGTTGCGAAGATCAGCTTTAGAAATGCGGAAAGTTTAGATCCTTTTTTTTTTTTCTGACAGTATCCTGTAAAGAATATGAATTATTAAAGTTGAAAACTGTGATTGAAAGGATGCTGCCACTATCGTATAGAAAAAGTTATTGTACTTTGGCTTCAATTGTCTTCTCCCCGGTAAAGGGCAATGCTCTTGCTCTGAGCTGCTCCAAGTAAGGTACAGCAGTGAATTACAGGACAAACTTGTGCAGCAGTGGTTTGCTTTGCTCACACTTTGTGTGTTCGTGCTTGTGATGCTCCTGGACCAGGCCACTGGACAGCATCTGGCTGCATCCCAATTGATTCTCCATAGATCTCAAGTACTATTACAGTCTGACACAAAGTGAAAGTGTGCTTTGTATTTCTGTCTGAAAAGCATGAACGTGATGATAGGCTTCAGCATGTATAGAACCAATTGTAAAGAGAGATGCAGTCATATTGTTCATGCCCATGTAGTCAGCTAAATGCTATGTCTGGTTTTAGGTAAGATAAGAGAAACTGTCATGTGGGTGCTCATGCAATGCGTGAATCTGTGTTCAGTGAACGTGTTGGAGTTTCCATGTTCTCAAAGTTGTTTTTGTTTTTTTTTTTGTAAGGAACAGACTGTAGTCTCCAGAGTACCATCTAGTGGCCAGTTAGTATTACTAATTAAAACGCATTTGCAGGTTCGATGGCTTTATGCAGGAGGAGTGAGATGAGGGCACGATGCTCAGGATTCAGGCTTGCTTGGGATAAATTATTACATTCCACTATACTAGGGTGTTATTTACTGGGAGCTGGGATATGCTTTGTTTTGTAGCAAGATCTTGAGTGTTGTAGGATGATGACAGTTTCAAGGCAAAATTTCATTTTAAACATATACACAAACAAATCTGCATAATTGTTAGCTGGTTATAGGCATTTATTATCACTCATCTGCAGCGGTATTTCCTTTTCTAAAATGCAAATCCATTTTTGTTCCTCTTACAGAGCCGAAGTAAGAGGTTTTGATTTACTTTCCTTTTTAGTTGGATAGTTTAAAATATTTTAAATCCACCTTGGCTAGAAATATATATTCTATAGACCTGCTAGTAGCAAGTTGGTAGCAGCTGGAGTCTTGGGAAAAAAAGAATGTTTAAAAAAACTTCTATGCAAGTCTCATCTGTTAATTGGAGCAACTAAAGTGACCAGCATGAAAATGAGTAGAAGAGCTAAAAGGAGCAGCAGGAGAGGTCTGACTTTATAAAGTGTGTGTTTGTATGTGTTTTCAGAGCTGTAAATTAAAGATAGGATTCCAGTTCTACTCCATTTGATGCTAAGTGCAGGCCTCGTGTTTCCTGAGTTCTTTTGGCAGCATGAGGGCAGGCACTCGCTGTGTGTTCCTTTCAATGGGGAGTGGTGGAGCAGTCTGAGTTAGCTGAACCATTTTAAAAGGAAAACAAAGTAGATGAGAAGAGTATAACAATTATATGACATGCTGTTTTCCAACATTAACATAACTTTTTAAAGCTGTGAGCATCTAATTTGAGACTGTATTCTTGTGTGTTTTACCTCCCATGTTAATTAGTGTCTTGAAACACTTCAGTATTCATAGAATCATCGAATAGTCTGGACCATGGAGTGGAAGGCACCTTTAAAGGTCATCTAGTCCAATCCCCCTGCATTGATCAGGGACATCTTCAACTAGATCGGGTTGCTCAGAGCCCCGTCCAACCTGACCGTGAATGTTTCCAGGGTTGGGACATCCACAACCTCTCTGGGCAATCTGGGCCAGTGTTTCACCACCCTCATTGTAAAAAATGTCTTCCTTATATCTAGTATGAATTAATACCTAGTATTAAGGCACATTTTAAATATACATGGTTTTTGGAACGTGGTAGGAGTTGAGAGTGAATGGGATAATGGGTCTCTAACTTTGTCCTGGACATGTTGCTGTATGTTGCCCAAAGGGACAGAACTGAATCACAGCTAATGAGATGAGCTTGTCCTGTTGTTGCTGTCACCATATCAAGACTAAATAAGAACACAGGGCAGCTGAGTTGTCAGTTAAGCATCTTTTTTTCAATTAAAATTGGAAATACATGGGAGGAGAAACTAGCAGCAACATTCAGCGTCCTATCCACTTTGTTATGGTGCACAAAACAGAAGAACAAACAATCCTGGCCATCAGTAGCAAGCTGTTTTAGTATGTAGCTAAATAATGTTTATTTCAGTTTATAATAGAGGTTATAATGCAAGTGCCTATTCTAATGTAATAAGCACTCTTACCAAGTAAAAATTTATTCAAAGTTGTAAATAATGCTGAGACACTTAGTATCCAAGATTTAATTATATTGCATCATTACCCTTTCCAGCCTTGTCTGAAAATATGGTCTTGGCAGTGTGTCCACATTTAGTTAATCTTGCTCTGCTTTTTTTTTTTTTCCCCATGTTTTCTAGAGCATCTTGGAAGTAAACTCACAACGCTGTCAGATAACCTTGCTGTGGTTTTTCAGTCCTCGCAGGTATTTCATTCTGTCATCTCAAATGGCTCTGCACCCAGAATACCGGTCCGAGTTGGAAGCTCTTCAAGCTGAGAATGGGGAATCAGTGTTGATCCTAGACAAATGTACAAATCTGTCAGATGGGGTCCCCGCTGTCCGCAAACGCTGTCACAAGAACCAAGTCTTTGATTATCCTCAAGTGCTTCAGGTAAGGCTGTCTCTCCTGGAAACTTCTCTTCCCCTTGGTGACTGTCTTAGCTGTGGAGCTGTTCTGGTTTAGCACTGGTAGGGTACTAAAATTTATTCTTACTTTTAAGTGGGCCAAGAACTGTGTACTCAAACTGATATGCAGACTATGCTGCAATTTGAAAACACTGCTTGTGTATAACAACTTCATAAGATTGGTCATGATGGTCTTCTGGTAACACATGACGACGTCATGTAAACTTAAAAAATGATAACAAAGATACTACTAGCAGCAATGGGAGGAGAAACTTTTGGACAAAATTGCTCACTTCAAAATTGGGGAAGAACATTGGAATCTACACCCTCCAGAATAACTGGCAAAATGACCTTCAGCAGGCACAAAATTGGAATTGATTTCTCACATGTAACAGTCCAGGCCTTGCTAGATGAAGCTTGGAAAAGAGGATGGGTTTGTCAATTGGATGGAAGATTAAAATGAACTTTAAAGAGCTTATGCGTGGTTTTATTTGGGGGCAAAAAAGAGCGCTACGTTTAAGGAGAGTTGGTCAGATTGTATTTTTTGTATACAGCTAGTAGTTAAACCCTACAAAACTCTCTGTATAGATATGACAGACTGAGCTAGAAGACTTGTCAGCATGCAGCTATGAAAACATCTAGGTGAAATGTGTTTCATGGCCTTGGCCCAGGTTCCAGAGGCTTTTTGATGTCTCAGTGAAGATAAAACTAGATAGCGTTCTCAGACCCCTGTGTCTCTTGGCAATTCACTAGCAGAGAGGTGCTGTGGCATGCAGTGTGGTGGAGTTATGCCATAGGCCACTGTGCTCTGTCTGTGGCCACCAGCAGCAATCTGTCTTTGAACTTCAGCAAATGATGATAAAATAACAAACAAGCTGAGGAAAGGCAAAGTTTCCACCCCTCCTGTTATGTTTTGTAGGAAATATGTTTAAAATTCCTTGTGGAGGAGGGGGAGAGGGAGGAAAGGGTCACCCTGAGTCCTAAACTTTCAGCCAAAGGGGAAAAAAACCCTATTTGTTTGCTTTATTTCTTTAAAAACAGACTGGATTGCTCAAGGATAACAAGTCAGGGAATCTATATCTATATTTTGCTATATATGATTTTGTAACTCAGAAGAGAGCTGGCACATGCCGAGATCGTTAAAATACTTTCCTTTGCAGAGCCCTGCATCTCCCTTTGGAATGTCTGGCTGATAACAGTGATGATGCGAGGAGATGTATTTATAGTAACCTTTGTCTAGACAGGAAAAATGGTTATCTGGGCAGATGAGCATGTGTGTCCACATCTGGGCTTCTTTTTTTTTCTCTCCCAGATCTTACTAGAGTCTCTTCCACCTGCTGCTGTGTGATCTAGTGAGTCAATGGTTAAAATGTGTGTTCATTCTCTCTGCTCCTTTCATTCCCTGCACCCTTCTTTTGCTTCCCTTCCTGTCTGAGAGTGGGGGAAGGGGACTACGATCACAGTTCATCCTTTCCAGCACTGCCTTTACAGACTTCCTACTAGACAGGCTCTTGGACTTCTGGGTTGCTAATGCTTCCTGTTTGCAGTCTTCTCTTGAATGAGATTTTCAAGGCTTTTAGTACTCTGTGGGTATGAGTACAGGTCTTACAATTGCGTTACGAAACAAATGAAGAGCCGGCAAATCCCCTTGTATTTCCTAGTTCCATTTTGATGTTTTGCTGCCCTGCTGAGCCTCCTGGCTCCTTTTCCTCAGGCCACAAAATGCAAGCTGGAAAGATGTTTTCTTAGCTGTGGGAGCCCTGTATCAACTTTATAATTTTTCTTTCTTAGAATTAGGCATAATACTGACTTGGGTTTTTTCCTTGTTTGTGTAGCTGAACTCTAGAAGCATTTATTTTGTGATCTTGAACCTGTAGCAAGACTCCTCAGTGTCAGTGAGAACTAAAGTCCCCATTTACAGGGTGAGTGCAGCATAGTCAAGAAGTCCTCTCTGCTGCAGTTTAAACTCATGTCTTTCTGTCTTATGTGTTGTTGACATGAGTAAGTGGACTATACTTACCCATTTTGCAGCAACTTTTTATATCTTTGAAGCTCCCCTTAGCCATCTTCCTCCTGCCCTCACCCCTTCAGAGTAAGTAGCATCGATGTAGTTAATCTTTCAGTGTAGATCATGCTTTCAAGGTAAGTAATCATCCTGCTTTTTAACAAGGGGGAGGGCAGGAAAGCGTAATGCATGCATACATACACACACACCACAAATTAAACATTTCCTTTTTTCCTCATCTGTTTGACCCATTTGTTGACAGGAGTCTACATTCTGTGTTGTTCTACGTGGAGCCCGCCTGGGACAGGCTGTGCTAAGCGACGTTCTTCAAGCTGGATGTGTCCCAGTCATCATTGCTGACTCCTACATTTTACCTTTCTCTGAGGTTCTGGACTGGAAGAGGTCTGTACCCTCAGTATTGTTCATCAAACCGCTGCATAAGGGACTTCTTTGCATTCAGTAATGTGAATAAAGTCTGTGTGATGAGTCAAGTGTATTGGGGGTTACAGGGAATAGAATACAGAATAAGATACGTGCAGTCTTTACCCTTGATATATTATGCATCAAAAATAGAAGAGGAAAACAAATGAGGCCGAGATGACAGAGCATTTGATTATCCTGTAGCTGATGATATTTTTTCTCAAACAGACTTGCTTTATTATCTTGTGCTTGAATTTAGTGAGGACTGGTCTGCATTCAGGCTCTTTTAAGAAAAGTATATGCTAAAAATTGCATCATGTAAATGCTAAATTCTCTATGTTCTGTCATGATTCCTAAGCTCATCTGAGCCTGAAACACAGAATTATTTTGTAGCTAAGTACACTGTGTTAAGAGTGTAGATTATTTTTCCATGCATGCACTATGCCCAGTTACGTGATCTTAGGATAATACGTACAAAGATTACTAGCTTGTATACATAGCACTGTATATGCTGTTACTGTTCGGTCACTCAAAAATCTCAGTTGACAGCAAGTTAGTTGCAATCTAGAGTGGAGAATTCAGGATTTATGTGTATCTGTCTCTTCCATATTTATTAGATTGTCTCTACAGGTCAGTCCATAGACTTTGTGGCATTATTTGTGGGCAGATTGGCTGGTGTTGTGAAGGAATTACTACAGAATAATTAATTACACTGAGAGAAGACTCTTTCTTTCTGCTAATATCTTCTGAACATGTCTTACTAGAATTGGACAAGACTCGGGGTTGGAAAAGCTGTTGACATCTCATAATGTAGAACTTCTTTCATCTCCTCTTACCATTTGTTCTCTGATTTTTGCTTATAGGGCCTCAGTTGTCATCCCTGAAGAAAAGATGCCTGAAATGTACGGTATTCTGCAAAGTGTCCCCCAGCGACAGATTGAAGAGATGCAAAGACAGGTAAAATAATGTACTGTATTTAAATTATTTTCCTTTATTTATGGTTGGAGTGTAGGTTCATATACCTGCCTTACTGTGAAATCTGTTGGCATGCAGAAGCAGCCATTTTACGCTCATGTTAATGTTTTGATTATTCATCCCTCTTCTTTCTGTATGCTAAACACACTCATTCACCATTACTTTTCAATGTTGTATCTCTACCAACCACTGGTGCAGCTAAATGTATTGAACAGCAGCTGTTGATCTGTACTTCATAACCCATAACATCAGGAAATTAAGAATATTGCGTATGATTGCAATTGCAGAAGAACATTTCAGTAGGCAGACTTCAGTTACTCAGAGTGGATTTTCTCCAACCTGCTATGTTAATGTATGTGCTGTTGTGAAATATAGTATAGGATCTTCAGCATCCACAGTGATCAAAACCTCCCCATCTTGGGTTGCAGCAGATCTCCTGAAATGTGAAACTGAAATTTTGACTATTTGCTTTTTCATGTAAAGATGTAGTCAAACACCACTTTCATTAATTTCACATTTCTTGTGTCCCCTCTGCTTTCTTAATGCACCTTCAGATGGAAGCTCTCCTTCAATCCAGGTGTACTACCTACTCTTACATGTTCTGATGAAATCACAGCGTATATTTGTTTCTTTTTCCTACATGGTATTTAAATCGTATTAAAGAAGTTCAGAAGTCTGTCTTTATCTCAAGAGAAGCTTTGGTTTGTAGATAAATTTTAATGACTCAAAAAATGAGAGACGCATTAATTGCAAAATGTTTTAAATATTTTAACTAAGTTGACAGTTCCTCTGAGAGGGAAATTTAACTTGGTGAGTGGAAGAGCTGAGATCATGAGCTGTCCAAACTTGTGAATGAAGTCTCTGTGGGCTGGGTATGTAGTCAAAAGGTAATGTCTTCTAGTTCACTCCAGTTGATGCTGATTCCTGTTTATTAGCTTTGCTGTTGCAGACAGCACTGTGAGTTGCTTTAATTCTAGAGCTCTCAGGTAAAGGGCGAGCTCAACAGATAAGGATTGTTAGCTGTGCGAGGACTGTCACAGAGTGTTAAGAATTTTCTTTTCAGATTAGGAGGTGGGATTCAACCACATTGTTCTTTTGGTGGTTGGAATATATAGATTACTTTTTTGGGCTCGTATCTAGGATCTTTCATACTTGTCACCGTATTGTACCTGAGCATATATTGTTACAAGGTAGGGAGATACTGTTGTCATTGCTTTTCCTGATGAGGAACTGAGGCATAGAGAAAGTAAGAGCTAGGTATGTAGGGAAAAAGTAAACTCTCTGATCTCAGGTGACTTTTAAAGACACACAGGATTTCTGTAGTCGAATTTCTGCAAGAATTGTGAAGACATGTTTCTGAAATTCCCTTACACAATCTTATGTCTTTTGTGTGGTCCTTGTAAAAAGTGACCCAAGGCATGGTTTTCTGGGTGTAGCCTAAAATACTCTAGTTATTTCTACCTAGACAGTTCTAAAAGTGGCACAGTGTATATTAATACTGGATAAGTATGGAGAAAATAGACTCTCAAATTTAGCAGTAAATCTTTTCATACCTGAATTCTGTTGCCAGCTTCACTTCATTCTCTGTACAGAGAGTCTGCAAATATCACGGCAGCCGTCAGGGGTCTCCTTTCTCTTTACACAAAAGAACCATTTTGCTGTGGGTCACTGACAGCACCAAGTTGCCACCAGGGATGGCAGGTGGAAAACTAGCTTTGTTGTTACAGCTCCTAGGAACAGGATTTTGCTTTATTTTCTTTTTTCTCTGACATGAACGTAGATATGTTAACACTAGGGAGTTTTGCTTAATAAAGCTTTAAAACTGACATTAATACTCTGTTAAAGTGTGCATTGATTTTCTTCTTGTCTATTTTACTAATATCATTAAATATTTGTTTCAGGATAGTGTTCTCTTGCTACAGAGAATGCAGTTGACGAAAAACCAAACCAAAACAAACAAACAGGAAAAAAACAAAAAATCCCCCAAATGTTCACAATGAAACAAACCAACGAAAAACCCCTTAATTCAGATGATCTATAAGTTATCTATGTTATCTATAACTCCGTAAAATTAAGTTAAAATAGAATATATTTTAATATCCAGAATGCAATTCTAGTCTGTGTCTGGAATGAATTTTGTTGGATTATAGATGGTTTGCAGTAGTCATTGTCATTGAGTCCAAAGTATCACTGAACGTGATGTAAACTGTGATTCTGCTGACTGAAGGTGGGAAGTATGTTTTTTCTAAAGCTTCCTCGCATCTTGATGCTTTTGTTGAGGATATAGTTGTGCGTTTTGGTAGTAGGAGTAACAGAATGAAATTACAAGGTCTGTCTTTCTCTTGTCTTTGTGAATTTATTTCTGTCTGCATATTGAGTGTACTTAAACATGTTATCTCCATACATCATGTGTCCTGTCAGCCTTATTTACAAGGTGAAGTCCCAACATAAGCATCTGTGAAATTCCCTTGTTGATACATGGTTCTATGTTCTAGCTATCTGATATGGTGAAAAAATAGTTGGTGACTGATATTGTGTGGTCTACCGGTAACCTGACTGCTTTTGCCTCATCGATAAGTATGCAGTAACATTCCACCTGTGCTACAGATTTTTGTTTCCTTCCCCTTCATCAGTAGGGAGCAGTTGCACACTTTGCTTACCATCTTTTGATTTAAATGGCTTGGGAAAGTATCTTAGGACTTTTTGGCTAGCCAAAATGTCTTCCCAGTTTTTTTCAGCATCTTCACTTTAACAATGTACAGGAATTAATGAATAAAGATTCACAAAATAAAGCAAAGGTGATGATAGAAGGCAGAATTTGAAGTTGAAACGAACCTTTTGAAAAGGCCAGTGCTAAGATTAGTCAGAAGCAAAGTAAATTTGTCATAAGTGCTCTATTTTGTTTCTTGGGCAAGGAGCTATTAAAATGAAACTCAACTAATATCCATTTATAGAATGAATCTGCAAATGAACTGGAGTGATTTATGCATGTTTTCAGATGTGATCTGTAGCAGTTGTTTGTTCTGCTTAGCCATGGAAGGGCAACAAAAGCTTCAAAATATTTGGTTTGCAAGTAACCCATATTTCTCAATAATATTTAAACCACTTTCTTTTGCTGCTTCAACTTCAAGGGCTGATAACACTTGATATGCAATATTTTGATGCTTGTTTTTTGTCAAGTGGAATAGGACTGACTGAAATTGGTCTTGTGGTATATTTGGTTTTTTTCCATTCCGTTCTAGTTTTCACTGAGCATTGCTCTTATTGAGATGGAAACAAAGATAGTTTGATCACAATGATCATGTTCGTTCCTGTTTTTACATTGTCAAACACTTGGGGTTTGATATACGGTTACAAAAGGATTGGTCCACAACTGATGTTAAAATGAGAAAAAAGTGATCTTTGCAAAGAGCTTTTATTAAAATTGGTATGAAAGTCGTTTTACAACATCTCACTGTTTCCTTTGCAGTTAGGATGTGTTTAGGTTTTATTTCAAAAACTGTTTTTGTGGGACATAAAATTCCACTAGGGGAGACAATATGTTTTTGATAAAGACTTGTGAAACATGCTTTGCCAGTACCTGCCAATTAACGTACTTTTTCAGTAAATTAAGAAACTAGTTGACGTGTTCTGACATAAGTATGGTTGAGATCATCCCCTTTTCAGCCAAACGGAGCAAATCCTTGATCTAACTTTCTCCTGATTTTTAGTAGGATGAAGCATGCATTCATCATACCTATTGGACTTTCTGGGTCTGATAACCTTTATAGGATTGGAGCCTCGTTGTCCGACTACTTTGGTTTCATTGTCTTGATTACGACATAATTCTTATCCTTAGCTCGAAAATCTCATAATTAAAGCAGATTTTATTGTAAATGTTAGCTTATCAGTTTTCTTTGTTGATTTGTATTTTTTTTGCAGTATTTTATTGCAGTTGATTCTCTGGAAATCATGCATCAAGGTTTTTTTATATATATATATATATGCACACATGCACTTATATGTGTATATATAATTTTTTTCAAGTTGAAATAGATTGTCTGCTTTTAATGAATAAACTTTTCTCTATGCTTAATTTTTGCTTTGTTTCTGGAAGTACTTCTAGCCATACATCTGCTGGAGAAGAGAGGAAGGCTCTTGAATACAAGTCATTACATTTAAAATACGTAAAAACCCACATTTGAAAATATTTTCTTACAGTTTGTACACTGATCATGAACATCACACAATACTGTCATGACAAGAATAAAATACAGGTGCTTTAGCTTTGGCGTTTTCATTTGTTAGGATCCTACGGCTGGGATGACCCGGGCTGTGATTTCTTATAATACAACTTTGTTTTGCTGAATTGTTTTGTCAGACAGTACATGGTATAAACCAGGAAAGAGGTTTATTGGTTTGAGCAGAGCTGGAGTGTGGGAAATCAGAATTGATTTCTACTGTCCTGCATTATACCTGTTTGTGCTGAGATCTCTGGAGATTAGCCCTATTAACTTACGCTTTTATTATTTAAACTTGCAAAACTTTTTGCCCTCAACAATTCCTGGTTCAGTTTTCCTGTCTTTCCTTACAAAAGGGAATAGTTTCTGTGCTCATAGCCTAACCTACACTGTTGTGAAAAATTGTTACGTATTTTCAATACTCTATGTATCGCCCATGCCAATGAGAACTGGAGACTAGCATTTGATAGCTCTTATAAACTCCAACGTATTGACCATCAAAAAGAGCCTCTGCCAGTTGAGCTGCTAAAATTAATAGCAGTCTGGGTGAAACATGCATCTCTGGGGTTGCTGTCTTGTCTGTTTTCTACAGTAATGTTGTCATTCTCATTTTCTTTGAAGCTTCCTTGCACCATCCCCCTCTCATATGGAAATAGTTCCATATGGAGTCTGAAACCCTGGCAGAAGTGCCCAGAGGCAAGTCGATAAGCAGCTCCGCTGCACAGCTAGTGATCCAGCAGACCTGATGCTGCGTTTTTATGGTTTCGTTTTCTCCGCACCACAAACCAGCAGCCAGGTAACAGCAAAGTTGTAGAAGTGGAGGGACAAGAAATAGAAGTCAGTGTAATAGACACGTATGACAGAGAATGGAATTTGAAATTTTCCCTTGCTCCTGAAGAAGAATAAAATAGCTAAAGAAAAAAGGCAAACCAAAATTTTGCTGCTATCTGCTTATCTCATGCCTTGTATAGTTTCCCTCCCAAGAGAGTTTTTCTAGTGTTTTGGTTGAAAGCCTGTTAATCTCTAGAAACATATTTCACCACTGTAGTTGATACATAAATGTCTTTAACTTGTATGAAAGTTTTCCACAAGTTACATTTGAGCCTCTGTGCCCTTTTTCCTTTCTTTTTGTGAGGTGAATCTGTCTATCTGACTTTACAGACATTTTGTAAATGTTTTTCCTCAATAAATATCAACAATTTGGAAGTCTTTTAACACAGGCTTTTTAAGGCATAGGATCAGAATATGAAAGTATTCTGTAAAGGGAATAGAAGAGTTATTCCTCTGTTTATTTAGGCAGTCTTTCTCACTGAACGGATTTTAGGTAAGGAGTTTATTTTCAAAAGAAGGCTTTGTGTGTTCCTTTTTGACTTTGTAACATGCCCCACCTCCCAGAAATAAAAATTTGGAATTAATATCTAGTCTGGAAGACTGGGTGACTTTGTGAGGTCTAATGGTACAATAATGAAGAGCTAGTGTTCTTGAGAGCAGGAATTCTTTTCATCCCGGTTTCCTAGGGAATCAAGGCTATGATCACATACAATGTGCATGCTGTTTTCTCCTTTGGTTTCTGTTATTGTCTAGTTTCAGCCAAACTTCGAGAGGTGGAGATCTTGGAGATAAGAAATTCCATAAAATTAGGTAGCTGTGTAGAAGATGAGCACTCCAGAAGAGCACGGCCTTTAAGGAAAAACTTGCAGATCAAGCTAACAGTAATAGAAAAAACCCTTGCAACTGTCCCTTATGAATGATTCTGCTTTGGGAAAGGTTTTGTTTGGAACTGGCACATCTTAGGCCAAAGAAATTCAGGTATAGCATGATCAAATGATAAAGTGACAAACAAAATTCACTATAGATTAAAGAAAGGGGTTATGTGAAAGGAAAAACAGCCTTCCATAGGCAGTGTTGGCCTGTCAGCTGGCTGTAGTCTCTTGGAGAAGAGTTTTTAGAGCTGTAATAAAGAGTTATATGAAAATAGAAGATTCATGGTCAGTTGTGGTCAAAAAAAATAACGTAAAGAATTTTTAGAAAAGAGGTAGAGAACAAAATGGGAAGTACTATGTCACTGCATGAATCTGTTGTATGTCTGCACCCTGAATACAGTTCATAGTTATGGTTCTCCCCTCTTAAAAAGGATAGAATAGAACAAGGGTGATCAAAGGTTTCAAGAGAAGTGTGATTAAACATGAACTATTCATCTTGAAGATGAATTACTGGGGATGAGGAGCAAGAATATAATGCAGAACTATAAAATAAGGTCATGAAGAAAGTGAATGGATATGGTTGTACATTGTTTGATACAACTTCATTTGGTGTTCCCTAGAACTCGTATTATTGGAATCTGGTAAAAAAAAATAAAAAAGATGGTCTTTTCCCAGAACTAGTAGGTAGTCTGTGGGACTCATTGCTTCAGCATCTTGTGTGGGTGAAGGGTTTTTATTGACATAAAGGGTGAATGAAGAAATCCAGAGAAGGAGAATCTGTCAGAGATGAATGCAAAGGTATACCCTCTGGCTTAGGAAGTTCCTGAGTTGTGAGGAAGTGGTGGCTTATGTTTGCTGTGTCCGTCTGGGGGAGGTACCTGCTGCAGACCGTTGTCAGAGACAGAATACAGGAGCAGAATGCCATTTGGTCAGATGCGGTGCGGTCGCAGTGATGCAACTTCAGGACTCAGGTTTGCAGGAGACCTTGGTATTATAATGCCTTGTGGAATAACCTTGTCAGATCATCAGTGTTTTTTTAAATGCATTTTAACTTCACTGGCTGCCAAAAAGTTCAGTGAGAGAATATTGACTGTGATGTATAATTTCCTTCTGGTATGAATGAATAATTCACTTTCCTGAAGCCCCACAAAATACTCACTCACCTAGTGACCATGCAACATTCTTGATTTTTATTAATTAATGTTTTGGATAATCACAACCTCTTGTCTTTTCAGACCGTGTGAATGATTAACAGCTAAAAAGGAATGCAAATTCAGTTTAAAAAATCTGGAATAGAAAACATGGAGTTTGCAGTGTATGTTCCTACAGTCGGAATACCTGGACTACCTATTGTGGTTTTTCTAGTGCACATCCCATGTGTCTCAGCCCTGACCTGAAGAAAAGTTCAGACTCCAGGTCAAACAGAGCTGAAGACACATGCATAAATCAATGACTTGTTTTAGTGCCGCCACGTTGAAACAACATGAGTGGCTGGCTTTTCTGACCCCTCCTCCCTTTCATTTAATGTGCTTCTTTGGCTCTTCTTTAAAGAGGGCTCTGTAGAGTAATTTCTACTCTTATCAGCTTGCTGACAGCTATATGAGCCTTTCTGCTGGCTCCAGGCAATCACTGCCGGCGTGTGAAATATCCCATTCTTACAGTGAAATGGTCCTGGATAGAGTTAAAGCAAATGGGTGGTGGAGTTTTCCTGTGGGTGGTGCAGCTCACATAAAAGAGATGGGATTTAGTTCTTGTTAGCCAATTAAACAGAATTTCATTTCAGTATCTGGACACTGGAAGCTCTTTGAGCATAGTTTGATTTTTACAAGTCCTTTTAATGAGAATATTCAACTTCCAGCTTCAGTTCTTTCCCTGACAGGGGACAGCTTCTGTCTCGGAGTTCTATGGACCCATCATTATCAAATTTAAACGAACTTTCATCTGTCTGCCATTTGTAGCGTTTTAAGGAGTGGGATTGGAGAGGCTAACCCTGCTTTGATCCTCCCAGAGTGCTTCAGTGGAGCTCCGGGTGCCCCATAAATGTCAGGCCTGGACAATTTGCCATCTTATCAGATGCAGTGAAGTTAGTTCCAGCCCTCTCACCCCTCCCCCAGAGGAAAGATTTGTTGCTGCAAACAGCAAAGGAAAGAGAAAACTTTTTCCTGGCTTACTGCCAGGATCACCAGGGGAGTTGTAGAATCCTTGGCATTTATATATGAGACTTTCATTGCTTCCCCCTCCCCTCTTCATTTGCTGCAGAGAATATCCTTATCCTAGTTTTTTTTTTCCTGTTGTCTGTCCTGCCTTGTTGCTTTCCAGAATGAAGAAAACGGCTTTCATGCTTGTTGTATTACAGAGTGGTCTTGATGGCGTCTCTGAGAAAGAGCTCAGAAATTTGAGAGCAATCAGCACCTCAATGAATAATTTTTATAGGATGCTGTTGCACTGCCTTTTTATCTAGGTTTTCAGCCTCTAAACAACACAAGGCTAAACTTCAACTGTAAGAGGGAAATTATGCTATTTTAAGACAATGTTATTTTTTGTTTTTTAAGATTAGATTTTAAGAGTCTGTATTTTAAGAGTGTGTATGTTGTTGCAAAGTGGACTTTTGGTACTTATCCTTTGCAGATTGCTGTACACAGGTTGGGTAGACTACAGATAAACCCAGATGATCCAAAAATTGGAAAGGCATGTACTTCTTTTAGAAATAATATTTGAAAATACTTTCTGTCATGCACGTGAAGCAGTTAGCTGCAGACAAATGGGTGATTAAGCATCTTTCTTAGTGTTTCACTCACTCTTTGTTACTCTGTGCTCTCCCTCTGCTGCTGCTTAGTCTGTACCATATCACATTTCTTTATCAAGTTCACTTGCTCCACTTACCCTTTCATTATTGAAATTGTTACAACTTTAGCACTTACCTATATAGTAAAAATACATTGCATTGTTGTAGTAATTTGCATGTGAGTATATTAAATAGTAGTAGTAAATACACCTTGGTCTTGTATTCATTTTACTGATAAGTGGATAGAGGCATAACTAACTTGTACAAGCTCAAATCATAATATTAGTAATGGAATTTAGAAGTCCTGGATCCTGTTTTAATGACTAAATCAAATGTGTTTTACAACACAGGAACATTTGGCTTTTAAGTTATAAAGGTTTTATGTGTTCTATAGCAACAATCTGCTGGCAGATAATCTTTAGGTGGCTTTTCCTTTAATCTTTGTCTGTAAATTGTGAAGATACCTTAACAGTTTCTTAGATGCCTGTATATAGGAAAATTATGGATCTTTGTTACAAATGGAAAAGTGGGCTGTGTTAGGAATATACTGTAATGCCCTTTGGCTTGAAAATGGTGTAACTTGTATCTGGGGGCTGGCTCCTTCATTTCCTTATTTATTTATTTATTTATTTTAATCTTTTTTCTTTTTGCATTAGCAGACAATTTTGAATGCTCTTTAGAAATGAAAATGGCACCTGGCATTAGTTGTCTTTGAATACATATTCTATCCTGGTGGCTTAAATCTGTACAGATGCTCTGGAGAGGGAGGATTATAGAGGGTGTGCATATTCCAGGATACTAATAGTGGAGTAGGGAATCATGGATAGAAGTTCTTAGATTATGGTTAAGCTTAAGACAGACAGTCTCCTGCAGCTGGACTCAGGTCGTAGTGGAATTCTGGTTCCAGGGGATCCACAGAATACTTCATCTTGGATCGCCCGCACGGCACAGTCTAGTATAAAATGCTTCCCAACACTGTAGCAAACAAAAGCGAAAAATATCAATAGTGCCTGTTGAGCACTGAGAAGAACTTTCCTGATCTTGAATCTGGTAATTACGTGAAGTCCAAGCATGAATGCAACACCCATTAACCACTTGTCTGAAATGCTTCAGCAAGCATTTAGCAGCACCAAGCCCAGGCTCTGTGGTCTTCCTCTCACCACTTGTTCTGTTTCTAATCTTTTGCTACCTGTGTTTAGTAGCCGGTGCTTCAGGGAATCTCCTGAGATGTGAGTTCCGTCTACTGCAGAGGATATGTTATATATGTATTGAGGGGAGAGGGAAAACAACTCCTTCACGGTTTTTATTGTTGAGGTGAAGCAAAGGTTTAATACAGAATAAATATGCAAACCCTGGTTAGTGGTGTACTTCCCATCTTTTTTCAGGGTAGCAAGGACTTCTGTAATAAGCTTCAGTGTTTATCTTTGAGATTGCTTCTCCTTTTGTACAAAATTTGGCTTTGTGTGTAAAGAATATTTCTCTTTACCATGCTATTTCAGATGTTTGCCAAGAAGAAAGAAGTAACTCTTGTTGATGTCTATCAATTATGGTATCCAAGTAAAATTATTTTCAGCCCTGTTCCTTTGCAGTGTGACCATCACGTAGTATTATCACAACCAGCAATTATTAATCAGTTTATCTATTTCATCAGACAGCCATACAGCCATGCACGGTTTGAGTCATGAAGGATGAGGTACTACATAGCTTGAGCTAACATCAGTTGTTTTTAAGGTGCAGAAGCAAAAAGCAGCACCATGTCCTACACTGAATTTTTCCCATAGATATGGAAAAAAAATCCCAGTGACTGCCAGTCCTTCAGCTTTTACCCTTAGAGAAGTCAGTAAGATATATCTGTATTCAAGCAATGCTGGCAATAATGTCTGTGGTTAAAGTTGTCCAGTGTTGAGAACTGTGTGTATGGGAGTATGTCTAAGTTTGTTCTTGTATAAAATAGAACTATATGGCGTACAGGAAATTGAGCACAATATATCTTCATCAAAAGGCCAAGTTTTTCCCGGTATAGAGCTTAAGTTCTGAAATTGAGGTATGTGCTGATTTTTGACCGCTATAGTATGGTGGTAACCCTACCTAGATTTTTTTTTTCTTGCTTCAAAAAGCTGTCCTTTCATGTGTGTGATTGGCACTAGGCTTGCTTTGTGTTTAACTTCTCTAATCAAGGGAATTTAAGCTTCTATTCTCCCAGCATTAGTACAGGAGTCATGGGAAATCTCAAACAAGACAGATCTTGTTGCAGCAGTTGACACAAATAAAAGCAATTGTGCTTTTATTTATTTATTTTTGATGCTGGATGCTGATTAAAAGTTTCCAAGCATCCTTTAGCCATGTTATAAAGCCAACCAGCAGAGAGCAGGGCAGCTGCCGAGGCGGGGAGATGCTAGTGGACATAGGACAAGATCACAGTGGGAAGCATCAGTCTGTGTAACTCAGAAAGCTGGGAAAGGTGTAAACAGATCCCCAATTTATCTGTAGAGTGGGCTCTCCAAACACTGTTTTATTGGCCAGTGGCTCCTGCTTTACTAACCTCTAACCTCTGCAGTACTCAGAGGTGCTGCCCACCAGCCAGCCTTGTCTTTGAACCTCCCTTGGCTCCTGCCACCTCAAAGGCTTGCAGTCAGATTCCAGTGTTTTGCTTGGGACCTCACCTCTCAGCGGGATGCCTGCAGCAGGGAAAACCGATCTACCCTGAGAACATAGACATATTTGAAGGCAATACCCCTGGGACTAGAAACCTATTGCTTTTGGTTTCAGGAGCTGTCTGTCATTTGTCAAGAAATGTGGCTAAAACGTCCCCTCCACCCCCCAACTTGTGGTCATACAGTAGTTGAATGTTCCCTGCAATTACATACACATATTTGTTTTCTGTTATTTTCTAGACTGCTGTTGAATCAATGATAGCGTAAGTCTAGCTTGCTGTAGGTCTGGTTTCATGTTAACAGAGAGTGTGCAAAGGACAAATTTATCATAAAAAGGATAATACAGATCCAAGTAATTGTGACTACTCCTCAGGTTAGGTGTGCCTGCCCCTTCCCAGTAATAGCCTGGTGAAATTGTAGTAATTAGGGAGCCCTGGAAACTGGAAGGAAGAGAGTGGGCTACTTTTTGTGTCTTTACACCATTATCAATTATGATTATGTAGATATGACTGGAAGGATCTATATTACTCTCTTACAGCTCTGTTATTTCTGTGGTGTCAAGACATGTCATTTGCCTGTAAATAGACAGACCAACTGAAAGCTATTAGGGAGCAAAGGGAATTCAGTAAATGCTAATCATTTTTAGATTACATATTTTTAAAACTCTAAGTGCTTCATGAAACTTTGCTTTTTTTTTTGCCTTTTTTTTTTCCCTTCATGCTTTTACTTTCTTTCCTGTCTCTGTCTCTGTGCTTTGTGACAGTATTCCCAGCCACAGCTGAGAACAGGGTGATGGTTCCGTGCTGCGCATAGTGCTGGTATCTACTTGTTGGCTCCATAACTGAAATGTATTTTGGCAGTGGATTTGTAGGGTGGCAGGGCAGTAAGTCAGGTTTCCTGGCTGGTGCAATGTTGCCTTCCGCAACAGAGTTGTGAAGCTGACATACTCATTAATCAAAGAGGCAAGTTTGAGGTGCAGAAGTGTATGGAGGGAGGAGAGAACACCAGTGCAAAGTGGTATTTTTATCTATTCATCTTGTGTTGTTATTTTTAGAACTACGTTACTATCACTAGGACAAGAAATAGTGGAAATCTGTATTTTAGGGGGTCAAGATATTGCAGGATTTCAAAACCATATAAAATGTTACCATTTAATGAGAGAGAATGAGAACTATTCTGTTAAAAATAGCTGCTTCTGTGTCATATATTTGAGCCAGATTTTAAGCAGAACAAGGTCTTGTTCATAACAGAAGGTGAAAACTTTAAAACAAACAAAAAACCCACAAAACAAAAATCAAAAACAAAAACCCCACCCCAAACAAATACAAAACCAAAACCCCCACAAGTTATCTGAAAGTACGGAAGCAAGACTCAAAATGTTAACTTTAACAAATATGTTTCAAAAAACCATTCTCATATATGCATAGTATGTGGTGGTGTACATATGGATTACTATAATTGATATAACTGATTCTTTTCAAAGCACCAAAAGAGGAGAATCTGAGGAAGACTGGCACTGCAAGAAGCCTAAGATTAATATCTGAGCTTGCACTAACATTTTCCTTTATCCTTACCTCTTATGAGTCAGCATTTGTCAAGTAGTATACAGCAGTAAAACTGAGAGCCAGCAGAAGTGAGTTACTCCCAAGCGGCTGGTGTCTGAAGAGTGGGACTAGCATTTTGAACTCTGACCTCTGTCCCCTTATGAATCGGCAGCTTCAAAAAGGGAAAAAAAAAAAAAAAAATTGTATAGTGGAAAGATTTAGTTTTCACTCTCCATTGTATCTGAAGTAGGCAAACATGCTTGTTTCATGGCTGAAATTACTACAGTGGAGAATATATTGAGCCAGGTGATTAAATCCACCTTCTGCTTTACTTTTGAAGAGATATTTTTTGAGACTGAATTGCAATAAAAACCAGCACCACAAAATGTCTGTCTATAATTGCTGTTACCTCCCTTTTTAGGTAATTGTACTGGCACCCCAAAAGTGAGACAACTTTTCAAAGCATGGCTCTTATGTTTTTACATAGCCTGAAACATATGAATTCTTTCTTAAAAATATATCCTACATTCTTGTTTGTTCTCATTTCAAATCTTTGTACCTCTCTGGGAAAACGAGAGGGCCCTCAGACCATTTTTGAACATACGACTTTAAGGTGAAGAAGGATTATGGCCCACAGCTGGCCACTAACTCTGTCCTCTCCTGCTCTGAATGACTCTATTTTTTCCCCCACCGATTACAGAGAGAAGATTGAGCCAGCCAGCTTTAGGTGCATTGAACTTGATTGTGTGATATTGCTAAGAGTCCTAAACCAAATAAGCACTTTTTTTAACCCAAATTCTTACCACTTTCTAGCAACAACAAATTACTGTCTAATTCTCCATTGTATAATGTTTTCTGAGGGCTTCTCTTAAGCCTGTGTAAAGATGCAAAGGTTGCACTGGTTTTAGCTGGCCCAGCTGGTATTATCTTTGCTGAAGAACTGCATACTAAAAGTGATAACGTGTGATCAGCAAGGAAGTTGTTGGAATAAGGAAGCAGATGTAGAAACAGTAAGGCAGTCCAGAAAGAGGGGGAAGATTACAATTCATAGGCAGAAAAATGTAGGAATTTGGGGTTGTAGGGTCCTCAGTCTAAACCCAAAATTTGTCTTGGGAAACTTTTTACAAAATGCTTGTTCCTCTCTCTTCAGTCCCATTTTACCTTGTGGGGGGAAGAGGGAGCTTGAGAGCTCGTTTGCTATCTGATTATTGTATATCATCAGCTCTCCTCATTTGCATCTTTAGTATGGGGCAAATATATAAGAATTTTGTTTATCTTGAACCTCAGTAGCCTATCTAATCCTACTGCAAAATGGAAAGAGGTTATGGCGGGGGGGTTGCCTGTGACCAATTATAGTACCATGCTTAATGGGCAATAACTTGTTAGGTCTCAGTTAACTTAAAAAACATTTCATTATACTGCAGTATCACATGTAACTTAAGAGCCTGAAGGTCTTAGTGGATGAACTTCCGTGCCCAGAGATATAAATACACTGCAGAGCTGTAGGTATTTCTTGTAATATCTTTTATATCTCTGCTGAAGGTACACGTTTTAGCAAACTGACCACAGTCAGTTGCTTCAGTAGCATTGGTTAGCTAAATATTAGTTTTATTAGTTTAAGGTTTCGTTTTACAAATAATTAGAGAGCATAAAGTTAAATATTTTCTTTGTTCTTCTATCCACCCCAAAATTTGAAAGGTCTGAAATGGTTAAGTCTCACAACATCTCTGCGAGGTGAATGTTACACATGCTACTGCGAGGTGAAGTAGCAGCAAGAAAGCAAATGAATGTCAAGCATTTGTCCGTACATAAGTAACAGAATGAGCATTAAAAGTAAGATGACCAAGCTTCCAGGCCAGTGCTGCTGCAGCAGCTAGGCCGTGCTCTTTTCTTCGGCCAGACTTCCCTAACCCAGCTGGTCAGGGAGTAAAAACCAGGAACACCAAGAGCCATCAAGAAGGGAAAGCATTTGAGTCACCCCAGCCAGTGTGAAAATAGTTATATTGCAAGGCATTGTAAACCTTTTCAAGGCATTTTGCAAACACTGAACTCCTGCAGTGGGCTGAAATCTTACAACATCGTGGTGCCTGACCTAAAAGCTGAGAGAAGTGGTGGTTTATGGGCAGTTAACTTTTACTGCTCTTTTGCGAATCTTGGTTTTCCCCCTTTTGCTAACTTTACCAATTCCCACCAAGCCATGGGCTGTGAAAAGGCAGGAGGCTAGAAAGCTCCTTTCATGGTCTGTTTTTCTGCTTGATCTAAATGTTACAGATATTCCTTTCCTTGCCTCATGCCCAGTGTTTTTCTTTTCACAAACTAATCAAAAGATTTACATTGATCTGTCTTGCAGTCTTCACTGGAGCACCATTAGTGGCATAAACACTAGAACTTATAAACATTATATGAATGGACTTTGTAACCTGATGCTATGCTGGCTTGTAAAGAGCTTATAAAGAGATGCTAGGCCCCCAAGTGTGTTTATTTCTAAGGAAAATAACACCTTACCTAAATAAATGTTACTTTCTGTGAGTAGGCTACCCTATTGCTGCATGCTGCTGCCTGTTGTCTCCTATAAAAATAACTGCAAATGCTTCCGTCCCAAGCTCTTGCCTGTACCAGTATGTGCTGAATATTATCAGTTCAGTTTTTTTATAGTCCACCTGAACAAAATCCTGGAACTGAAAACAAGTGGAATTGAAATTTTGGTTTGGATGCTTGCTTACTTGGTTGAAGGAACACAAAATTTCCCATACCATCTATAGTTTTGAGGAATAAAACTATACAAAGTTTCTAAACTTTTTCTTCTGTTTTAGAGAGATTGCTGATTGCTAGTGTTCCTCAAAGTGTGCATATGTATTTGTAGAGATAAATTAATATCTCTACATTGTATTAAGCAATTTTAGCCTTTACAGAATGTGGTGGGTTTTCATGGCCGATTCAATGAGGATGCAGCAGTTGAAAGTGGGGTGGAGAGGAAGGAAGGGAAACAACTTATAAATACTTACTGACATGCCCATGTGTGTGACCTTGGTCTGCAGAGCCCACCGCTTGGAGAGAGGGGAGAATTTGGATTCCAATTCATTCCTTCAGTCTTTGGCTTCCATGGTGAAGCTGTCTTGGCTTTGTAAAATTTTCTGCCGAAATTGAATTCAGGGGAATTAATTTCATGGGGAATCTATTGTATTATAAAAGATTCTAGTCACTTCCAACCCATTGGGTAACCCAATAATATAATGTATTTCTCATTCTCAGTCAAGTCATTCAGTACTCTAAATTTCACTCTTCCACACCTTGGTAAAACTATTATAGAAAGTGATGCTTTTCTGTCTTTCCTCTTGGATCTACGCTAGATTTTCTATTTATCTAGAAATTTAGAAGGGCAAGACAAGCTGTTTTTCTTAAGTACCTGTTTACAATTCCTGGTAAGCTATACCTCCAAAACAAGATCCCATAAGTTAACATGCGTTCATCTGTGTTGTTTTGGCAGTTGCACAAAGTACACGTTTGATCTCTATTTACAATTTAGATTGCCCATGACCTAAGCAATATTTAGGTGTATACAAGGTTAGCTTTCTTTACAAGTCTGTGGTCCACATAGCGTGTTTCCTTAGAAAATTCTCAAACCTCATCAAGCAGACTCGTAGAGTACTAGAAGTTAATTTTGGTTCAAGTTGAAAAGAATGGTAGCCTGACCATATCATAGTTGTAGACTACGTATAATTGATGCTATGTGGAAGACAAAATCTATGATTATAGATTATAGGAAAGTTGGCGTAGGAGTGAGTGAGGAACAGATTTCTCTCTCTCTTTTTTTTTTTTTTGTTTTGTTGTTGCTGTTGTTTTTCTCCCCTGTATCCCAAAACATGTTCATGGGATTTTTATCCCCCCTAGGTATTTGTTACATTCCAACATAAGCTTTTCAACCACAGCAGGTAGAGCAGAAAATATATTTCAAATGGGATTGACATACATCTTCCCAATAGAAAACTTTCCCGAAACGTTCAGTAACTTAGCATGCTGAGAGCAGACACTGGCAAGCCATGTTAATCAGTTCTGCTTTATAAAAGCAAACAAGGTGGGGAGGAAGTAATGAGACCCTGAAACATCTGTTTGGAGACTTCGAATCCCCTTAGAAGGTTTTGAGTTCTGCCTTAAAGAAATACAACTCCAAAAAATTACAGCCAACTGTGGGAACATTTTCTAGCGCTTTACAAAAAATTAATTACATAAATATTAGTGTGTAAAAAGTACATTCCCTCTGCCCTCTTTTCCAGTTTTGCTTTTGGTGTAAAGGTGTAGTCTTGCCTGACATTGCAAACATTCTTTCAGCAAAGAGAAACTAGATCAGATCCATCCTAGTTTTGCCGAAGGAGGAAAAACAGCTTTGATTGTCAAAAAGCTAGATAGTCATAGATATTACAGTATTAATAAACAATCATAGAGTTAGAACAGTAGGAACGCTGTAGCTTAATAAAAATGAAATACACAGTCTTGTGTGTATTTTACACAATTAATAGCTACTTTACTGCTTTATAAGGTTAAAAGGCTACATACAATAATTTCTCTCTACTTAGTGCTGCTTATAGTGGTGGTTCTAAGCTGTTGTCTGATGTGAAAATGAAATTTGAAATCTGTGTTGTTACTTTTGTTCATTTAGGATATTTTAGTAGAGAGGTTCATTGTTCTGGTCAATTTTAATTCTTAATCTACTTCTGGTTTTCTTTTTAAACCAATTGCTGCTGAGTTCTGGATAATACGTTTTTCTTAAGAAATGGGGCAGAGGGAAAGAAATACTTAAGTCTTTGCTTAGCATGTGGCGTTTGCTTTATTTAATGCCTTTTTGGTATTTTAGGAAGGCAGACGTTATTTATTCTTACCTGTTTATGTAACTTTTCTGCTTTTTCAGTTGGACATCATATGCATTTTGTTCTATGTTCTTAGTAATCAGCCTGTTACCCATCTGTGAAGTCCTACCAGGGAGGGAAATAAAGAGAGGGAAGTGATTCCGTTCTAGAGTGAAATTGCTTTGCACTCTCTGGGCGACAGGCTCCAGAGAAGTGTAATTTTTGGACATACTCATCAGTCTCCTTAATAAAATTTTGAAATACTCTGAAGTAGTAAGGCTTATGGTTGTTAATGTTTTCTCACAATAAAAGTAGTGCCCCAGAGAGCACTTGTCTGTTTCCTAGTTCACTTTCTTAATTGTAGCATGGATTTTTTTTCATCTTAAATATTTAACAGAACTATTCTGAAGAACCTGTTTTACAAACTACCCACAGAATAGAGTTTTAGGGCCAGTGTTTCAGCAGTAGGTCTTTAGTTCAGAATCCTGTAGCTTACACTTATGGTAAAGTACAGGGTCGTATATGCATGAATATGTGCAAGTTTGCTTGTAGATTTGCATTTTCCCTACTGGTAAACTGTGTTTGCTGTTTGCTGTCATTTAGCCTAGGAATGCTCCAGCACAAAGCGTACATGTAGGAATCGCTCTCTGTCTTCTATAAAAAAGTAATGACCTGCAGAGTGAGACACGCTGGCAACTTAACAACAGCTAAATGAGAGTTATTTTTGGTTCACCTTAAAGTCTGTACCTCCAAAAGCTTGGTATTCCTTCAGTAGCTTAATATTCTAAATAATATTATTAAATATTCTCATAGCATGTGATTAAAACCAGCCCGTCTGTAGAGCTATTTAAGGAACCTATAGCAAGAGTAAAATAGCACTTGCCCAAATTCATATGTTGTCTTCAGTTGTTGTGTTCTGGCTCTGAAAGCTCCTTAAGCTTCCAATTATTGAAAAAATGTCTTTTGTTTTAATTGTTCTACAACCTAGATGCAAACGCATGCTCACATAGTTGATACTGAAGTACAGGGAGACTGCAAATTAAATTACCTTCTGGACACTTTAAGGTGCTGGAGTTTCCTGAAGAAAAATTAGGTTGAAAAAATTCACATCTCTTGGGCCAAAACACTTGAACTACATTTATTGGCAAAGCGTGTTTCCTTGTGGGTTGGATGGGGTCCTGCCAGATCATTTGATGGTTCTAGGCATGTAAAAAGTATGTTTATGTGTCTAACAGAGAATCAGATAAGTCAGCATTTTCATTCCCAAAACGCTGCTTTACTTCCAGCATTACTGTCTTACATAGAAAGTGGGACAAGATGAAAATTTGCCATACAGCACCTCAGATTGAAAACAACTCATCTGTGAAATTCAGTGTGTTTGTGTATAAGAAAATCACGTGCTTCATTTCAGCGGTTTTACACTGCCCATGTTGTAAATTAGCCTAGGTTAATGATTGTAACAAACAGGCATGTGCATGTACTTTTATGTAAAAATCTTAATTATTTACTTGTGTAAACAGTATTTAGTTTTTGGAAGACTAGGGTTAATGAGGACTGAAGTTCTCTAGCTGATCAGCTGTCTCTAATATTGATGTTAAAAGGTGACTTTTAAGTTCCACCTTTTAGGCTGTGTGCTTTTCTTTGGCTATTTAGCTGCACTATGGATTTTTCTGCCTTGGAAAAACTGAGCAGTTTCTTCTGTTCTATAGTCAAACTGCTTTTGACTTTTTTCAAGAGGAAAACGTATGATAAACGTGTGAAAGTAACTGATTCCTTCTAGTATTCTCATTATCTTTAATTACTTGCAAAGTAATGCTGCTGCTTCTTTTTATTGACTGTAAATCCTGTTTTTTTGGGGGGGTGGCGTTGAGTTTGAAGCCTTCAGGCTCTGTGGAGATTTCCTAGCTACAATAAACATGCCTCCTAATTTAATTTCCACCTGACTTGTAGGCTGCATGGAACAGATTGTGCATGGCAAAATCACACTTGATTATTAAGCACTGGATCTATGCAATGTGAAAATGAACTTTATTCTCTTTACAGGCAAGGTGGTTTTGGGAAGCATATTTTCGGTCGATGAAAGCAATTGCTCTTGCTACTCTTCAGATAATCAATGATAGAATTTACCCATATGCTGCGATTTCTTATGAAGAATGGAATGATCCTCCAGCTGTGGTAAGTAAATTCGTTTGATTGATTCAGAAAACAAATTGTGGGTTTGGTTTTTTTCTTGTATAAAAGGTATGTGCGATGAAACTTGGTAATAATTTTGTGTATATGTGTGTGTATGTGTTGTGTTGGTAGCTTGCACAGATGAAGCTAATATATTTTTATGACAACTGGCAAAATAACTAGCAGTTCATTTTATTTCCTGGCGGTGAAATGCGAACTTTTAACTTTTGAATTGCATGCGCTAAATTGCTTGCTTGTTTATATATTTATTTATTTTTCATGCATGCATTCACACATACTTCTTTATTTCTGTTTAATTTAGCATGAGTTTAGTGCTCTTAAAAATGAATAACTGCAGTGGAAATAGTTGGTGGAAATACTGAAGATCTTAAACAATCTGCAAGGCTCTTTCATGTAATTCTGATGAAATAGCTAATTATTCCTATGCCTACAATTTTCTCCATGTTATTTCTACATAATTTCTCTTATACAGAAACTGATGATCAAAGTTTTGCTGTGGTATTTTTTTCTTTAAGAAAAAAAAAGTTTCACCGGTTGAACCCACCTCTGTTAAGAAGAAAACTGGAGTATTAATTAACCTTCTGCACCAAGCAGCTGGTTCTGATTTTTTTACTATATAAAAGCCTGCGGATGATTTTCACCCATAATCAGTTAATTTTCTCTGTGTCAAAATATAAAAAATAGTTTTGTTTTACTAATAAAACCAAACTTGTTAACTGTCTCACTTTATGAAGGTTTAGAGAGCGTTTCTCTTCATAGGAGCACTCAGGAGTTTTACTTCAGTGTGTTTTACTTCAAGCTCTTCAGGCTGATAGAGTGGGAACGGTTGCTGACAAAGAGTTAAAAGCTCATTGCTGGGTTGCTGAAAATGATTTTTCCACTGCTTAGCAAAAGGCATTAGTAATCTACTCTTGTCATTGCCTAGAGAGAAAACATGGCACTTGTCAATATTTAAAGAAGAAATTAAGCTGCACAAGAAGTAAGTACATACTCTGCAAGAAGGGGATCAGAACATCTTAACACCTTTAGATTATGCTAGCAAAACAAGCAACTTGAAACACCTAGTAAAATGAAGAAAATGGCTTTAGGATTACTCAGTATTCAAAAGAGGACACAAAAACATCTCCTGGGTTCTCACCTATACTGGAAACCTATCCATTTCTGGGAAGCTAATCTTCCTCTCAGCACAAGCAGGCTCTTCTTGTGGTTTTTTTCATCTATGTATGTCTACTTGGAAGAAGTATTTGTATTAGTCCTTCAACCTAGAGGTTCTTAAGCAGTAGGTTTATGACCACAGGCATGGCAACATACAGAACAGAACTCTGAAACTGAGGGGAACAAGTAACACCACCACCGTGCTAGGGCAATACAAGGAGTAGGCAGGAATATTGTATCGATGTGCAATTGCCAAGAAAATTTAGAAGGCTGACTGCAATTAGACAGGCTGGAATCTGTCCAGGATGTTGGAGTTAACACCTCATATCGTGCCGCTCTCATGCCACGAATGGTCAGTTCCTTGGTGGTTTTATGTCTCAGTTGAAAGAATTAGATGTTTATCCTAGTCTATGAAAATCGCTTAATATGTGCATGAATTCATTTCTTGCTTCAATATGAAACAGCAATGTCATTAAAAATTCCTTTATGGGCTGTGTAAGCTCCATAGAGTGCTTGTGACCCTTTCTCAGAGGGTCAGTTAAAGAAAATAGAATTCAGATCAGGAATTGTTCAAGAGCAGTTAAATTTGTAGAACAGCAGTACACAATCCTGTGATATCTTTAACTGGGAATTTTGATAGCTACTCTGAGCATGTATGAACATTGCCCTCCACAAGGCTCTTTTTTTTCTTCCTTTTTTTTTTTTTTCCCAAGCCAGCTAATACTGTTTGGTTTTGACCTTTGTTCTTTCATTCAAAGCAAATAACTGGAGCCTTCCCCAATTTCTTTGAGATACCTTTTTTTTTTTTTTTTTTTCTTGAATATATTTTATCTTCTTGAGGTGAGAGCATATTACGGTTGCGGTCTATAGGGGAGCATATTTTTCAGGAGTCAGCTAATTTCTAACTTCAGACAACTTAGAAGGTGATGATATATACAGTATCTGCTAGTAAATTTAATAAGTAAATAAATTTAAAAATAGTTATTGTAATTTTATAAAAAATAATTGTGCTAGTCATAATTCCACAGTTGGTGTCTGCTTGTCAGGGGATTAATGATCCACTTGAGGCTGTTTCTCGTCTAAGCTCATGCCTAATGTCCACTCATAGCACTGTTACAATTTCTACTTCTAGTAAGCCTGGATGAAACAACATAGTTGGAAAGCAGGTACATATGTACATTTGAGGTAGCGGAAGATGGCAACTGTATACCCTAACTCTGATAAGAAGACAAAATAACTAAAGATGACTTGAATGTCTTCCTCGTTTACGAGAAAATTGCCATATTCTTCTCTAAATAAACTCCAAGACTTAAGCATTTAAAGAAAAATATTTTGGGTTCGCCCCAGGGCCATGATATTGGTAACTGTTAAAATGAAGCACCTGCGAGATAACATTAATACCACAGTGAAATGTATGAGTAACTGGGTGATTACTGGCTTCCAGAACTTGCCACGTGTATTCTGCCTTCAGACTCGGCTGGCTTGGCTTCCAGTTTCTCTAGCTCTGCTTGTTGTTCCATGTGGTGTTGAGGTCAGTAAGGACTAAATGCAGTGCTCTTCCGTTTCTGTATCTGAGGGGATGGCTGTTATCTTGGACAGTCAGCATGAAAGTGATATGCACGCATTTAAAATCAGTGAGGCGTGCTCGTGGCTAGATCTGCATATATATATAAGCTTGATTCCCATTCCCCATATATTTCTCATCTCAACACAAAGAAAACACCAGCCCACCTTGTGTTGAGTCTGCAGTTTCCCAAACGCTTTAAAGCGTTACGAGCAGGTACTGTTGCCAAAAGAGGCAGTCCTTCACCCTTCTACAGCTGGACAACGATTTCTCTCTCTATTTGCTACCTTCTTTTTGAATTTTCTCGTTCACTTGTGGTGACTTAACTGAAATAATTTTCATGATGTAAAACTCAGCCAGCAAAAGAAAAAAAAAAAAAAAGGGAAAAGGGGTGGGGGGTGAGGGAGGGACTGGGTGGCTGGAAGGCAGCTTTTTTGGCATTAGTTTGGCTTATATTGGCTCAAAATATTAGTGAGACTGTTGCCTGAGTATCTTCACCACAGTGTGGATATGGCAGCAGGGCAGGAGGGTGTTTTTCCAGCAGGAGGGAGTATAACGTACACAGAAAATAAATGCATACACAGTTAATTCCATACTTAGTACATTACATTGAGGAAGCAATCCAAGAGTTTTATGTGTTTGTATGGGTTGACTGACAAGTGTTGGCCTGTTCTGAAGAAAAAAAATAGGTTATAAAGTGGATTATTTTCCTACTTGTCCACTATCCTGTTGAGGAAGTGGAAGATTAGTAGCATATAACATGCTAATATGTTATGGAGTAGTACTTTCAATAAAAATGCACTACAAGCTATTTCCTCCTTTTAATGAAGAGGGGCAAATGGTGTTTTGGGGGCCTGAAATTCATTCCTGGGCCACACGAGTCCTTTATGTCTCAGTCTTTTGCTGCAAGCATGGGAGTTTAATGCCTTTTGTATTTCTTGGCCCAGCCATTATGCATTAGGCAGGAACAATCAGTTACCTTCAAGTAAGCCAGAAAATGACCACTTCTTACAGTGTGCATTCTGATGGTTACCGGTTTGGGCTGGACTAGAACTAATGACCTGGGTTTGAGATGTAATCCGTTATCTTCAGTTAAGTATTTTGTTATGCTCTAATAGAGCTAAATTATTTTCTCACTTGTGCTTCTTTGTAGATTATTTAAATTCTCCTCTTACTTTGCCTCATACCTTGCTAACATATATGGATTTCTGAACAATGAGTAAGACAGGGTTTTCCCAGATTTCTTTAGTTGCTTTTGTTGGAATTCTTTCAAGCATTTTTATAACGTAGACCTATAAAACATTAGAGTTTTTTTTTTCTCAGGGGCTGCTTTTGAGCTTTGACCTGGGATGATACAGACCATAGTTTAATAATCACTTGAGAATATCACTATGTTGAACAATAAACATACCAGATTTCATTTCCCTAGTGAGGCAGAAAACAGCATCATAGTTTGGTTTAAACTAAAATAGCCAAATTAACGTAGTGCAAAAAGTGCTATTAATTTAGCAAAGCCTAAGTAGGATGTTCATTTACAGAATACTTTGTGGGCTTCTGCCAATTACCAGGCACTTGACGCTTTTTAAATAATTAAACTATTTCTAAGTTCTTTGGCTAGTATTTTACAGCCCTCAGTCTCCAGATGATGCCACTGTTACAGCTCTACTGCCATCCTAGTACCATTCCTTATCTTCAAAGCATTTAGCGAATACTAACATATGCTTTTTCATTTACCTGTAAATGAGAACAAACTAGCACTTTTTTGGGCAATGCACATCTGGTATTTTTTCCATTGAACAATATTAGTTTCTCTTCCTGCTGTATTTCCTGCTACCTTGTGTGATTGTTGGAATCAGTGGGGTGAAATTTTGCTTTATTTACCATGTTAGCAGATAGATATTCTTTCTTATACTAAATAAATTTCAGTTTATCTATATGTTTTTGCAGTGTTGGTGTTATGGCCAAGTTGAGTATACCACGTATATTGGTAAATATTGATAGTATTGTGTGTGTGAAACATGATTTAACATATAACATACCTGCCCAGAGATTAGGATTCTCTTCTTACACTGTGATAGATAACCTCACAGTTATCCTATGTTGTGTGGCTAGTATCTAGTGTGTAGGTTTGTTTCCATTCTTAATTATATCCTTTGAGGCATGAACAACAAATTTTTGGATTTGGTTGACAGAATCGGAAACTGGATATCATATCTTTCACTTGAATGACATTCTAAATTCTTAAAACTAGACCTAACCATTTAATACTCTCGGGTTTTATTTTCTGTAAGAGCTTTTTGCTTTGTCTTTAGCTTAGAAGTAGACACATAAACATACAAGTGAGAGACATGTTTTTAACTTTAGCAAAGCTGGTTTTGAGACACACCCAAAGAAACTGTACGATTTTTCTGGCCAAAGGCGAGGGTCTCGTTGTTGTTCTTACCTAGTTTATTGCACTGCCTGGTGCCCCCTGGGTCTTCATGACTATGCAGCTTTATTTTATGCGATAAGAGTCATTAACGTTAAAAAAAAAAAAAAAGGGACTTTGCTTTGGATTGCACAAGTCATCTTTTCAGTACTCCCTGGCTTTTCTAACTTTGGGAGCATGAAAGGTATGTTAAGTTCCATTTTCCCAATTTAGATTATGTCATACCCCGTTTTTTGGGCGTCAGGAGCTGCTACGTTGACTTACACCAGGGAAAAAAAAGAAAAACACAAATCCTTTTCCTGGTTCTCTTTCAAATTGTTTGAATACTCTTATTAAGGTTATAACGCTATAATATTCTTATTCTTACAAAAGAATGGCAATAAAATTGATGGAAGGATTCCAAAAAGGATAAGTATTATGGCAAGTGTAAATACGAACTCAGTTCTTGATAATTTTCCTCACTGGAAATATTTCTTTGACACATTATTGAAATTAAGGAGTTGAAGACAAGAGGCTGAAGCTGAGTTTTGATATCAAAGAACGTGTTCAGCCAATAGATTCTGTCAGAAGGGCTCAGGCAGCTGATTAGATTTAAGCAGGTAAGCAAAAAACCCCATGCTGAATAACTTAGCGTTATAGTTACATGATGTATTTTGGCAATCAAAATTCATGATTCATGACAGTATCAGATTTCATCACTCCAGAAGGAATAGGTAGAAACTCCTGTGCGTCTTGTGGCTAAAATGTTTTTGAGGGGGGTTTATAATCTTCATCAAAACATGAAACGGTGGCCACTGCAGCTTGGCTTGTGATTCTGCAGAGTGTAAGCGCTGTGGTTGGCTCTGGAGAAGCAGAGAGGGTTAATTCCTTTGGCTTTGCCCTATGACCACTTGAGGATGGGAAACATGATGAAATACTTTCTCAAAGTATTCGATAGAAACTTATCATGAATAATTGGAGCAAAATAGAATAAATCAAGGCTTTTTTTGGTCTGGTAATTCATAATTGAAACCACATTGGGTTAGATTGATATTCAGAACAACCCAGCTGAAAAAGCCTTACCCGCAGAAGCAGGGGATATATATCCCTGCTTTGCTCAGATGTATAGGACTGCGTAGCTACTGTTTAAGTTCAACATGCTGTTGTCCTTACCTGTGTGCTTTTAAAAGACAGTGAGTTGTTGTTCAAACTGTGTCATTTCACTAATATATTGGTTACAACAACCACTGAGTCCAGTTGTTTAAAATATACAGGGAGGAAAACCCACTGTCTTGTTCATGGGAGCAGTGAAATTTTATTCTTCTGAAGTGTTGTTGCTGAGTTTTCCCACTAAATGATAGCTGGGAAGTACTCGACTCTCCTCTAAAATATGGGACATCTCACACAGCCTTGTCTTCCTAGAGACCGTTCTGTGATGCAGTTTGTGATGTGTCTGCTGTGTCTTTTTTCAAGTCTCTCTCAGTGGTACACCCAAATAAGAAATTTTGGGGTAGAACCCTGTCTTAGTTATGTCTGGTATATTGCCAATACATTTGAGGCTCTGTAGCATTTATAAAGATTGGCCAGTTCTCGGTCCAGTTGTGTTCTTTAATGTCCTGAAGCTCCTACCTATCTCACTCCTGTATCCTGCTAAGAACAGTCTGTTTAAAACTCCTCTGCTAACTTGAACTTGAAGACTCCACATTGAGTCCAACCTTGAGCTTCCCACATAATGAGAATGGAAATCCCTTGATACCTTGTCCTTAATGTATTAGCTTTTCCTAAAATAGAATCAGGTTGTTTTTAATGACCAAGAGGGAGAGCAATATTTAATATATCTATAGTAAAGGAAGGTGCCTTATTTCTAATGCATTATTACACATGCCCACTTGTGGAAAGCATGCACAGGACAGCTGCTGCAGTCTTAATCCTTCCCTGTACCCATTCCTGAATTCCCCTCTCTCCTCAGCTTCAGCCCATTCTTAAGTTCTCACTGCCATTCAGGCCCCACTACTTTGGCTTTTCATGTGAACTGCAAAGAGTTGTCGGACAACTGAGACTGTGAAACTTAAGTGACATGAGATTACTCTTAGAAAACTGGCATTTGAACTTGATACTTTTTTTGCCCATAAAAACGATTCACAGCAAATAACCTATTAATCTTAAAGCAATTCTCCTGGCTCCTCTAATGATATTAGCTGGGAGGGCAAGAGTGAAGGGTTGTCTTATCCATAGGTGAGTGTCAGCCCATTGTCAAAGAACGGTGATGGATGATCAGTCCGATGTTGCTGTTGCCCTTCTCTCTGAGAGTGAAAGTTCCTGTGAATTTCTGTCAAGAATGTTAATAAAGATGGGACTGGAGCAAATGTTCCTTCACCACTCGGTTTCTTGAGCAGTGACTGGGAGAACCCATCCCTATGTCATTATCCATTTCATGCTTTGTTGCCATAATGGAGATTTAATTAGGTTGCTGTTGAATTAATTGCCTGCATGGTTTGCTTTTCCCAAGCAGAAATCTGGAAGACTTTAGCAAATCATGGAGGCTTGAATTTGCCTGATTTCCTGCAGAAAGTGGGGTCAATAGGTCTCAGACTGTAGACACACTCTTCAGGCAGGCAGCAGGGGGTTGGCTCTTAATGGCACTTGAGAGATGCTTAATTGCCTTTTTGAAATGTTTTTCTCAAATGAGAGGCTTGGTTCTCCCATCCATTAGTGTGTGTCTACAGGCTTTTCCCTCCTTCCATCATCCTTTCGTAGATGCAGGAGCAAAAACACCTCAAAAGTTGCCTTATTTTTCCTATGTTATAATCGGCACGGGAGAATTTTCATGCCTTTCTGAAAGTAGTAAAAGTTGGAATTTAAGTAATGTACCTAAACCTCAAGTTTTTAAGAGAAAGCATCATAATTTCTCAGACATGTGTGCACGTGCTTGCACATGTGCATTAATATTTTTTTCTGTAAGTACTTAAAATAGTCTTAGATGGTAGAAAAGGAATAATCATTTTTCAAGGATATTACAGCAAGTAATTTGTTCGGAAACTCTGTGTCCACAGAGAAAAAGTTGCTAGATAAACTTCAAGTGGGAGCCATTGCTTTGGGTGGCAATGCTCACCCATAAGCAGTAAATACAGCATTGTCCGTACATTACCTGTTATTTCTTCTTGTAGGGCAGAAGCGTAAGATTTTCTTGGCACTCTGCTGAGTATGGTGTTAAACCTCTGGTTCAAGTACTAATGAAAGGAGGTTTCTGAAAGTGGTTTTAAGAAGCTGCTCAACATTACAAGGGTCGTTTAGGTAATAGCAGTCTCGGGGTGGGGGTTGTGTGGAAACAAGTCTGTAAAGCTTTAATGAGATGGATTATGCTCTGGTAACATTTAGATTGTGATTTGCTGTAGGAATTATTGAAGCTGGGGGAAAATCAGAGGGCTGTCCCCATCTGCCACCAGTCTTCTAGTAAAATTAGCAAAAGTTTGTATAAAAGCTTTAATTTTAGAAAAGGTAATAGTCTGAAAGCAGATTTGTTTCTGCACAGATCTGTAATGGATATATATTTTCTGAATTACTGAGTGTAGTCCTCTGCTGTCACAAGTAGCCATGTCCCTTTTATGAACCGAAGTTCCACATTATGATGTTATTTCTACATTATCCTATTACTCCTCTTGGGTAAAAACTAGAATTTCATGCTTTCCATTAGGAACCTCACAAACAGTTTATGCTGAATGCTACTTGTACCAGACTTGATAAAGTACGTGTAGCTGAAGACTAGTCCTTCTTGCCAGCTATTTTAGGAAGTTTGCGAAAGGGTGTCCCGCTAACAGATCCTTGCCTGGAACATACCCTTAGACCATTCTGGATTAAACTGTGTGCCAATGCTGGGCTTAACTTTAAGTTTCTCTTTTTCACCTCACATATTTATCCCCCCTTCAGTGTTGATGGGTTCAGAGAAGGAAATCATATTCAGATCATATTTTTTTTCCTCTTTGCCAAAATGGCCAAAATGTTATGATCTCTTTTAGTAAATAGGCTCTCTATTCTTCTCATCCTTGAAGTTATTCCAGAGGTGTCTAACCACTAAACATGAGGATGGTAATTGTTGGATGTATAAAGTAACCCAAAGACTAAATAAGGAAACAGAAAATTGCAAACTTTTATTTCCTGCAAATATGAGCTGATAACTTTGAGTCTGTCAAACTTGCTTTCCTCCTGATACAAGCAGGCTTATGGTATGAGTTTAGCTGGAGATTCTCACAGTATTTTTGTAAACTGCTGGCAGTTACTAACCTCTTATGAGTGTTCATAGTTTTTACAGGCTAGGATTCAAGACTTTCCTGCAAAACAGCATCACTCAGTTTCTGCTTTCCCAACTCCCCTTTTCACCTCATCCCAAAAGGTCTTGTTTTTCCCTTTGCTTCTCTGTCCAACCCCTGCTTGGAACGTCAGCTGGAATGGAAAAGTTGAGACTGAAATGCCGGCGCTTTCATTCCTGTCAAATGGTCCCTTCACTGCTTCCTCCCCCACGTTGTCGGCTCCGAAGGAGGTTGGCACATTCAGTGAGAATTTAGTTGTCTGTCTCGTCTTTTGCCAGCTGAGCTGACTTCCTTATGCTGGCATTGTATTGAAGTTTGTATTGAAGTAAGACCTTTAAAGTCTTAAAAGGGATGCCCTAGTTAAAATTCACGAGGGGTAATTAACTCTCTGAAATTCATCTTTGCATCTCATGCCTTTTTTTTTTTTTAAATGCAATAGGTGGGTTTTTTCACCATTGAACAAACACAGTTTTGTGAAAGCTAGTACATTATTCCTTAGTGCCTGCTTTTGCCTTTTTTGCTTGAGTACACATTTTATGCCAGCTTTATGTTTTTGTTGCGTTGGTTTTGTTGTTGTTAACTCTCTCTCGCTTCTGAAATTGTAGTGCTGATTAGGTTTATCTTTGTTTATTGAGTCCTGACTATAAATATAAATGTCTTGAAATAATGATTAGTAAATAAGACACGAGTCATGCTAGCTGGCTTCAAAATTCACTGTGGTTTTTGTTTTCTACAAATCTATCTGCCTCTTCCACTTTATTTTTGATGTAAAACCCCTCTTGTTTGCAATGTTACAGCTAGGCAAAAATGAAAACTGAATTAAGAAAGAGATTGGAATAAAAGTTTCGAGAAATGGCTGAAGTCCACTTTTGCCAGAATTGGAAAGTCAACCTGCCTGATCTGAGCAAATTCCAAATCCGATGGTTAGGTCCTGCCTACGTGAATTACTCCCTACTGTAATAATTAATCCCTACTGTGATAATTCATGTTAATTAAATTGTTTTCCTGTTCTCTTGTTTTCCTTCACAGAAATGGAGCAGTGTGAGCAACCCGCTCTTCCTTCCGCTGATCCCACCTCAGTCCCAAGGTTTCACAGCCATAGTTCTGACCTATGACCGGGTGGAGAGCCTGTTCCGAGTCATCACGGAGGTGTCTAAAGTGCCTAGTCTATCTAAATTGTTAGTTGTCTGGAACAACCAGAATAAGAATCCACCAGAAGGTAAGACCCCGTGGCAGGTGAAAACTGGGGGTAGCGTGCCTACTTGTACCTGTTACTGAATGGCCTCTCTTCTACTTCATTAATATGTCTTCAAAAATTATTTCATGGTTACTTTCAAAATAATAAATTTGGATATTTTTTTTTTGTGGCAATGTTTTTGAGAGTGAAATGAGAAAAGCCAAAGTAGATCCAAAGAAAAAAGCATACCAGTGGTTGTGCTTTTGAATCTTCTGAATCAAAGGTAACAGATGCAATAGTTATAGAAGCATTTCTGTCCTTAACTTTATTTCGGGGAGTGGTAAGGAGACACCCACCTTTGATTTGTCAATGCTTGGTTTTATTTCTCTGTAGACAGTGTCACATCATAGTGAATACTACTTCTGCTAGGCTGTTTTCTAGGGCAAATGCGGTTCAAAGCAGCAAAATTGTTTGAATGCTTGGAGGTATAAAATAGGCTAATAGTTAGATTTATGAAAGGAAAACTTGGGACACTTTGGGTGTCTGAAGGCAGTTCCCACGCCACCAGAATATCTTGTGAAAATGCTACAGCTATCCTAAGAAGATGAGACATACGTGCCTTTGTTTAAATGTTTCTGTTTCCAGCACATATGATACTGTGTCACCTTTTTAGTCTTTATGAATAAATCTGGTGAAGTCTACATGATATTTTAAATTTTTTTAATTCATGGTTATTGTAAAATGAGGGCACATTCACAGACCTTTTCCCAGATTATTTAAGCGTGTAGATTTTTGGAAGACGATTTGGTTTCAAAAGTATATTAATAACTCCAGCGTAAACTGAGTGCTGTAAAGCTCTGAATTAATTTGTTTAATTTTGAGTATCTGAGGTGTGCTTTGCTGGCATGGGTATCTGCTGGCCTGGCATGCTGCTGTAGAGTATCCCCTCATGCTAGGACCTCAGTCTCAGGCTGCCCAGTCCTCACAGCTTACTGCCTGTGTTTCCAAACCCAAGATCCTAATCCCATGTTTCTCTGTCTCCTTCCATGTAACGCCACTACATGTGCCGTGGCTGCTCTGTCTCCCACTGGCTCCCTTTTTTCCTAGATCCGGGCTGTCTGCCTCACAAGACCATGCTGCTCTTACTCTTCTCCCAGGTCCTCAGCTGGAATCATAGGTCCTGGCATTGGTGAATTCCTTTACAGAATCACCATGGAGTAAATGGTGATGGCATTGCCCCACGTAAAGGAAGGTAGCTAGGCTTGGCCTGTGGTAACCCTCTGCAGTGCCAGACAGTGGCTCCAGCACTGCTCATTTTGTTTCCATGCTCATTGCTTCCTAGGATGAGCTGCTTCCAAGTTCCAAAAACTAATACTAAAATCCTGAGCATTGTTTTGGGCAATTAAAGCCTCCTCTTCTCATTCTTGATTAAATATTGTAGACATAGTAGCTGTAAATGAGTTTGTTTCCTATATGCTGTGTACATATGAATCTGTCATTCTTATCTGAAGAAGTGGTAATTTTGTGGGAGAAAAAATGTTGCCTTCTGGAATATATGTTCAAAAAACCGCTATAATTCGTGATACAGAACCTTGTGGATTCTTCTGTCTTCTTCAGCAAATGATGCGTGTTGTTAGGACTCCTTGCTTTGCAATTCTCTTTGCAGAGGCTTCAGCCGCTGCTCTTTTCCCTTCTTCCAAGGTAGCTATTCTGCACAGCAGCGAGAGACAATGTAAAAATTGATCCTTGACCACTTGTCTTGGTTTACCATCTTCTAAAAGCTTCTCAGAGCCAAGCTATTGCTACCATTCACTTGGCTCATTTGCCATTTTGGCAACTTGCTCCAGCTTAAAGCAGAGTAGCTTCATTGTTTGCTTTAAAAAGTGTTTTGTAATACTGCTGTGCTAAACACCTCAAGTTTAGTGGTTTGTTAAATATTTTGCAGTCCTTTAGAGTGAGAAGTGTTACATATAAATTGATGATAACTGGAATTTTTACAGTAAGAAGTTTTTTTTCTAAAAGCAAAAATACTTAGTGTTATATTCAGTTATGGGTGCACCGATTGCGGGTGGATTTGACACAAATGGATTGTTTCCTTATTTCCCTTGAGTGAGTCTGAGAGCAAATAAATCATTAGAATGATCTTTTTTGCTAAATCACTCTAATAATCTTGCATTCAGAAATTCTTGAAAATTAAAGTCTGCTTAATTTTTTCCTGCTTCAATTACCAGTAAGCCATAAACTAGTTTCAAAACAAAACAAAAAATCCTTTGCCTGTAGAGCTTAAAATTGTGGATTTGAGAGCACAGTTGAAAGCAAGGCAGTTTTGCCCTTACATTAGCCTAAGCATTGCACTGAAGCAAATAACTATTTGTTTCTAGTGTCCCATGTCCCTTTATTACTGTTATAATCATTGTAATCTCTTGGCCTATGGCTAGAGAGAGGTCAGTTTGATTAAATTAACTTGTTTTATTCCAGATCCACGCAGGGCATTCCACTTGGCTCTTCAGCCAGTCTCTTGTTCAGTCTGTCTATTAGTGATCCTAATCCTTGGACTTCAAAGCCTCTGCTGTTTATAGCCTGTTAAAGCCAGGAAGTTTCTGATGGATTAGAGCAAGGAATGAGTTTGAAGTTTGTAATGTGCACCACTGTCACTGATAAAGTCTGGTTTATTACCCTACAGTAGTATCTGCACTTTTATGGCTATTTGCTTTTAATTGGTTATAGTAAAGCTGAGGTGCTTAACCTCCTAGAGCATCAAGTGCTCTATTCCCTGGTCCTTCCCATGAAAGGGACACGTTTCAGTACAGAAGCAAATCTTGGCTTTGTTCGCTGCAACCCTTTCTGTGTTTGTTTTGTTTTGCATGTGTAAGTGTGAGGGCTGGGTGAAGGACATCTGAATTGTCTTCCTTAGTGATTATGTGTGGTAAATTGAGAATTGGATTTAGATCTCCTGAGATGTAGCTGGCGTAGTGCCACACAAATATGACACGTGGCTGCTCTTTTCTTTCTTTCCTCTGTCAACACCGGGGAAGCATTATAATAGAAAATGACATTGTTATCGAAGCAATATGGATTAGAAATAGAGCAAATCTGTTCCTAGGAATGGCACGTTTTGAACTACATGCAAATTCTAAAATTAATGTTGGTTTTTGGGTTTCTTTTAAATGAATGCTTATGTACTTGTAATAATGCCTTTATGTAATGAAACACAGGACTTGAGGAAAACAGAATAAAAAGGAAATATTCTATTCTAAGTATTGTACAAAATTTAAGATGCTGAACCCCTCAACAAATGTGACATTCCATAAGATAAAAACCCTTTTCTGTTTGTTCTCAGCATTTAGTAAAACTTGAGTGAAAAGATGTATTTGTCAGCAAGATCTGAAAATGAATTAATGGTGACTTTTGTCAGACAGTTGACAAGACTGAATTGTGGTCACTCTGCCACCAGTGCTGCTGAGCATCCCTCAGTGCAGGTAAGAGGCTGTAGCTGATCTCGGCTGCTGCACTGTGGAATGGTGACAGGTATGCGGGGTGTGTAAAGCGCATGGAAAACAAACGCCTTGCAAATCTAGGCCTGTTGGGGGCAGATGCAGCTCTGATATGACTGACAAATTTTTTTGTCACTTTGGCTGATAATAAATAAAGTAAGCAGCTAGGAGGGCAGCTGGTTAATTGAACACCTGACTGGAAAGCTTTCACCCAAATAACATACGAAAGTATGAAGTTGGAGGAAAAAGTAGCTACATGTATATGGGCTAGAAATCAGTAGCCGTTTAAAAACTGTTTTTTCCCTTTGTCCTATGAGTTTGCAAGGACCACTCTTGTAACTTAAAGCGTTTGAGAGCTACGTGTGCAAGTCTGGGCTCATCACCCTGTGTTTCCTTTAGAATCAGTGAAAAGAAACAAGCACCTCCATTCAGCCTGCATTAGGGATTTATTTTAGAGTGAACTAAATCATGCCTCCAAAGTAACCCTTTTTTCCTCCACTGAGTATGAAGGAAGCACAAGGTGACTAGTACAAGCTTAAATGAGTGATCTTTAGTCACTTAACTGTGTGCTCTGAGTTCCTACTTGTTTTGCCGTACTGGCACCTGAACATGGTGAAGGACACGTAGGCTGTCTCACAAGGTTCTTGAGAAATAAACAAAAATTAATGAGCACTAAAAGCCCCAATGTTTCAATTATTTTTCTTGGGCCAATAGTTGTTGTAGCTGGGACACTGACCAGACACAACTTCTGCCTGCTGAAAGGGAGCAACACATCTCTTACTGTCACTCAGTTTCCATGCCTATAAAATGAATACAACAATATTGTCTTAGATAAAATGCTTTGAGTTTAAAACTGTTACCTAAGTAGCATTATTCATGGCATTATCATTAGGTAGATGTCGAGATTTCTAATGAGAAAGTTAGTGTCTACTTTGAAATCAAAGTAAAATATGAATATATTAAAATATAAATAATAAAGGAAGCTGCTTTTTATAGGTTTAATTTAATCTGAGTACCTTCAAAACATATACAAATATGTATGTATCCTGGCTATATAGCCAGTAGGTTAGCTGGTTATTCCCATTTTACAGCTTTAGAAACTGGGGTACACCTCTGTGAAGTCTTCACCATCATTAAGTAATTCAATTTCAGGGCAAGGAAGAGACTCAAGAAGGTCCCGTGCTTTGGCCTTTATTTCACTTAGTTGAACACACTGCCTTCCCATACCTTCTATTTGAGAGCTATCATCGACATAGGTATGTGTAAAGGCACGGAAGCTTCACTGTGTTTTTTGAAGTCATTGCTGAATCTGTGGGCCAAAGTAGGAACGCTGTGCTTTAGGTGAGACTAGAAACCAAGGATCTACTCTTTTGCTTTTGAACTCAAAATATGAGCAGTGTCTTATGAAAAAAATACAACTGCAACAGATGAATATATGAGCAACACGGATGTCTTCTGCAAATGTTTTGAAGGTTTCAGAGTGCTTATGGTAAAAATGTTGGATTTTACATGTGAAACAGCAGGGAGAAAATACCACATAATTTTAATCTGGAACCTTAAAGCTTTATTTTTCTGATCTTAAGTGCTCTCTGGATTTAGAGGATGTGATCTCTTCTCTGTGTCTTTGGCTGAGTTTTGCCTATATTCTCAGCCATACAGGGTATACAAGAAGCCTGTAAACCTAGCAGAGATGTCAGCAGGCCCATGACTGCATTTATAATAATAAAAAGATCAAAAGCTTTGAAGTATTATAGGAAAATGAGTTGTTTTTTTTCTCACTCACTCTGCATCCGTTAAAATAAACATTGTGGTCCAAGTGTTTGCTGCTGAGAATATTTGTGTAGACAGGATGTTTTTTCATTTTCTCCACCAGCCAAATACTTTTGCCCTTTCATTTGTATTTATCTAAATTGCTAGTTCTGAAATTCAAGAAAATAGTCTGTGATTGAAATTTCCACCGATGCTTCGTCACGTTTGTTTCAGACAATGGAAGAAATCATTTTGTCTACCACATAAATGGTATAAAAGTGTATAAATGCATTACTGGTAGTAAATACACAACAACCTACAAATTGTGTGTGGTAGCTTGATTCCTTTTTAGGTTCAATTTTATAAAAATGGAAAATATATTTTAAGGAATGTGTACTCTCTGTGTAGTTGTATTAGTAGCGGTTCCTGGAGCTAAGCTGCTGATAAACTTGGCATAAGATACAAACTGTAAGGCTTAGGGGTATTACTGCAATAATCATCCTTCTATTTCAATTTGATACCATTAATGGACATATTCATATAAAAAACTGGGGATAGGAATCTGCGTTTCCAATGGATTACTGTATCTTAAGAAAGTGTTAACTTTAAGAAAATAATAGCTTTTATAATAGCTATTTATAATAATAAAAAAATAATAGCTTTTAATAGTCAGCACTGGTAGGAATGTGGGGGTTTTTAAACTTCTCTTTAGGTTTTGAATTAATTTGGCTTCTTGGCTATGGACTTAGTGCCATTTTCCTTGATTAGCTATAGAACTAATTAATAATGGTTTTATTCTTCCATAAATCATCTTACGAACATTTTGCAATGTTATTTCCCAAGAAAGTCTAGAAATTTAGTGTAACAAACTCAGTTTCACAAAACTGGGCCCTGAATAATGTCTTGGAAACCAATATTCTATTTTGTTATATATAAGAGGAATTCTGTGCATTACTGTAGACCAATATGAAAATCGTAATGTAAGTAGAAGCACCTGTTTTGAACAGATAGTTCTAAGTTGAAGCAGTTGAAATGGCTTTTTCATTCAGCCATTATTGAAGGAATTCTGGTAATAAACAAATGTAACATATTTGATGTTGTTGTTCCTGACAGTTTTGTGAAATCTCAGATTCCAGCTAAGTTCTGCCATTTGGTCTTTGAGACTGAAAAAGTACTTGTTAGGCTTTCATCATCCGTGTTCATGGACTACTGTAGACCAATTAGAATAGCATCAAGTAAAAGATTTTATAAAAGATCAGGTATGAGAGTTGAGTGTGGTGTATGGGATCCTGCGCAACTGCAGGTACAGAGGAGAGTGTTTAGAGGTGTTTTCTGCCAGTTGCTATTGATTTTAGTCTACCTTGCACAACTTCAGGTTTTTCATTTTTACAATTCCAAGTGGGCTTCATGGAAGTTGTGGGAAGCCTGAGCTTAATATGAATTAATAGTCTGATGCCAGGTTGTGGGGTCATGAGATATTCCTAGCTGTTGTTACTGAGGAAGTAAATGAGGAAGAGCATGTTTACATGAGCGTCTTTGAGTCATCAAAATGACATTATTTTAGCCAATAAGTGAATCTTATTTTAATTTGTCATATTGCTCTTAATACTGGCAAGCATTCAGTTTTTGCCATCAAGCGTACACTGTAGTTCCAGCTCCTCATTATCCTCACCTGCTGCTTCCAATTGCAAATGGAACAAACCATCTGCATTGAAGTATCACTTGCTATTTTTGAACTTGATACTACTTAGAATGGGTGTCCCAAGAATACTGGCTAGCTCTGTACAGCAGCTGTATTGACTCTCACTTTCCCTAGGTTGAATGTAGAAACTGGAAATGGATGATTAATAATTAGAGCAAATAACTTCCTATATAAAACGCTTCTGTCTGCTGGCTAGATAGATAATAACGCATCTGCTGCTAAATGACTCCTTCAGATGCCGTTAACTTCCCAGTTTCTGAGAAGCAAGGATACAGAGAGTGATGCTGTTTAACATGACGGTGCCATTTCTCTTTGAAAAGAGGTTGTACACTCCACAGAAATATTACTCTCTTCAGTGATCCCTCTTTTATGTATGATGTAACAGTTCATTTAGAGCTGAGAAACAGGGCTGGATTTCAGACTGAGAATTCATTTTTATACATAAGCATTTTGCAAGCTTAAGTTACTTACATTTTTGTTACAAACATCTGATGGCAAGCCTAAGGAGGTGTGAAAGAGAAAGGGTATTTTGATGAGAGAGGGTATTCCTTTAGGTTATAATGAAGTTGCCTCTCATGATTGTCCTCCCTTCTCTTCTTTATGTCTTTCATGTAATTCACTGGGAGCTGTAGCTGAGAAACACATGGGATGTGAGAGGATGGGAGTTTTTGCTGCGCTTCTGCATACGAATGTTTTAAATGGCAATGTAATTCTGGGACTTTTTTGATCCTGCAATTTGCAGAAATAATCTTGAAATCATGCTTGAAAAATTTGCTGTGAGATGGGGACATTCAGGACTTAACGGTGTGATTGTGGGTTGACCAGAAATACAGCCGTGTATGTGGTTGTGAGAGATTGCAAGCCCATTAGAAGTGGAAGCTGCATTTGGAAAAATTGGGAAAGTGCTGATTTTGTGTTTAGAAGACCACATGCTGTTTTCTGTGGGCAGCTCCTGCAATCAGTGCATCAGTAGTCCTAAATAGCCCAAAGTGCCAAGAACGCCCTAAGTCTTGTTGCCAAAGAGCAAGTGTGAGTGTTATTCAAACACTCTTCTCTCCTAATTATTTCAGTATGATGTGCAGTAGGAGGCTCCTGTCATTCCCTTCAGACTCCATATATACATAGACTTCTGTAGGCTCCCTTCTGTAGGCTCCAGAGCGCTTTATTTTCATATTTTACCTCTGTCTTCTGCTGCATCACAAGAAGTCCTCACTGGTTTTAAAAGAAGTAAGAATAATTCCTAGGCCAAACACCCATTTTCACTTTTGTATACATCAAAGTTCTTATGCTGTCTTGTAGGACTTCATCTGCCTTCTTGTCTTGGGCTTCTTTTATCCTTGTCATACTCCGTTAAATGATGCAGTGCCCTCTTACTGTAAGAATAAAGCATGTGCTTTTATCTTGGTTGTAATAAAGTCTACTAAACTGAGAATTTCCCCCATGTATGTTTTGCTAGTGTTGAGGTTTTTCATAAATTTCCAAAGAGCATCTGAAAATTCAGAGCATGGTATTACAGAAGTGGCAGACCCTGCCTCTGACTCCTCTAAGCCACATTCTTCCTATGTATAAAAAAGAAAAGTACAAGTACTCTTTTTCTGTGGTCTTTTAAGATAAATATAGACAGTTTTAACCTTCCTGATGGATTCAAAAACTTTGACTTCTGAAGTAGCTGTTGTCTTTTTTTTTTATTGACTGTCTATTTCTTTTGGAGTTCCTGCGGTAGGGCTAGTTTTGAATACTTGGGTCTCTGAGTGGAGCTGTCATTTGCGATAGTCATTTTTGCCCAGGCTGCCAAAGTGGTTGCCCATGTGTCACTGTGTCATGACATCTCCCATGCGCTTCCATCTGAGGCTGTAGATGAGCAACCTTCAGGATCAGATCAGCCTCTAGGCAGCAGGCAGTCTTATGCTTTCTTTCATTTTGCATGCTGCAGAGTAACTGGTACGCTAATGTCTCATTCAAAGTTTCTCCAAAATGGTAATCTTTTCTGTTCATTAATTTAAGTCCAAATTCAGAAACTATGTATTATGTTTCTCAAAGGACAGATTTTTTACAGTAACATATCTCTTTTTGAGAATTGGTCATTTTGAGAGACTTTCCAACACTTTAGTAAATCATGTGGATTTAACAGGATTTACTCACATCTGAGATGCATGCTGATTATAATTAGATTACACCTTAATTTTTCATACACTTTTCATTACTTTTCTTCTGTTACCATATTTTTAAGCAAGTGGCATGTCTGTTATTAAGCCATCAAGCAGCTGATGTTCTAAAGAGCTAGAAGTTTAAAGTGTCCATGCTTGCTTACTTTTCTGAAGTATTATTTTTAAATCCTAGTGACTTTTCAGTTTCAATTTTTGTTTCAGTGTGTTTCTGCACTGAAATAAGATCTTTGTTGCAATTTGGTTATCTTTTTTTTTTTTTTTTTTTTGCGTAGCAGACATGAAAGGAAGAAAAGTGTGAATAAGAGAGAACTTTACATGTATAAAATGTAAACTTTGGTACTTATAAATACAAATTTACAAATGCATACATACCTATGACAATTCTGATTGCTACTGGAACACTTGTGATGGTGGAGTCTTTTGGGGATCTAGCAGGCTGCTTAAAATAATTTGATACCGATATTGGGATTATAATTGGATAATTATAGGCAATTAGCCTAGGGTATTTAAGTAGCTTGCAAATGTTAAACAGTCTACAATCTTCATGAGGCCATGATATATGTCTTTGTGAGATACCTGTAGCTGTCTTATAAATATGGATACTTCCATGATGTATGGTAAACCAGTAAGAAAGCAGTGAGTTGACTTGAAAGTACTGATGTGCAATAAGTGGTTCCAGTCATTCAGTGTTACTGCCTTCTGAGGTTAGGGTGACTAGTAAGTTGAAAATCTTGAAATTTCAGTGGTGTCTTACTGGAATCGTTGTTTCAGATTATGGTTCAAGCAGGGGATTTCAAAGACCTTACAATGCTGAGAATAAAATGAGCTCATTGCACCGGAATTGGAATCCATGGCTCTTGAACATTTTTGTTGTGGCCCCAAGGCACTTGCTGTATCTCCCCAGCTGCTGCCTGACTGTGACTTCATTGGAGCCCATCAGTAGCATGGTTGAATCCTTTAGATGGGCTACTGATCAATATTATAAGCCACTGAAGTGTGCATCGGTGTTTGGGGTGATGTCTCTTGCCTTCTAGAGGAGAAGTGGTGAGTAAAACTGGACAAGACACCCAGCATACATGTCAAATATAGGCCATGGTCTGTAAGACTACACAGATAAAGTTAGATTTTTACGGTCACTTTTTCAATCTCACAGTAAAAACCTAGAGGTAGGAAACGAAATACAAATGTTGCCAGTAAATACCAGCTATTTCTTCTGCTTTCTTTTGGCCACCCACGCATGCCAATCCTTCTTTCTCAAATACAGCTCCAAGAAAAACTGACTTTTGAAGACTCTTGGTGTGGTTTGGAAAGACAGCTTTGTTTTCCCAGTGAAGTAGTGTTTGCGCTCCTAGTGTCTTTAAGTAGTGTTTGGACTCCAGTGTCTTTAAGCAGTGTGCACCTCTGTGTTTTATTTAGGAGTGGTGTGTGAGTTGTTAAATCTGAGAGGCGTAGTGGCAGTGAGGATGTGGACACTCGTTCCTGGGAGCAAGTTTTCATGGTGGTTGAGGCAGAGGGATGGTAAGATCCTGTGGGTTGACCTGTAAGTCATGAGTCACCATGTCACCTTTCTTTTCAATCCAGTGACTTCTATTGAAGTTGAGGGCATCTTCTACAATAATACACAGTCTTGGTCAAAGACATGATGCACAGAATTGGCTGCTGTCCTTGTTAACTTCCTCCAGAGGTTAACCACTGTTACTATTAAAAATGTCTGCCTTATTTATACTTTGAATTTGCCTGGCTTCAGATTCCAGTCATTGTTATTTGTTATGTCTTTCTTTAGTTGGTTGAAGATACGTGGCATTTTTCTTCCTGTGTAGATACTTGGACATGTTTATCAAATCCACTTTTCATTCCTTCTTTTAACAAGCTAAACAGATTGATCTCCAAGATCCACCATAAGGCATTTTCTCCTGCCCTCAAATAACTCAAGTGGTTCTTTCCTACATGATTGCCAGTGTTTTAACATGCTTTGAAAAATACAAACACCAGAATCAAACAGTATTTTAGCATCTGTCCGATTGTCTGCATACAGCGAGAATTGCCCTCCACTCCCCGCACCACATTTCTTACTACTTACCCATCCACATAACGCAAGAGTGACATTAATTCATTTTGCCCCAGCAGCATGCTGAGAACTAAGGTCCACTCTGCCCCCTTAATCCTTTTCAGCAGCTGTTTTTAGGGAGAAAGTTGCCTTGGCCCTAGTGTTTAACTGTGCGTTGAGTTGTGTCAGTCTGATTTTTCTTGAAATGCACCTGGTTTACTAAGCAGTCCAGAGTGCTCTCAGTAACCTTATCGTCCTCGGTATTTTTCATGTCTCCAGGCTTTGTGTCACTTGCAAATTCCACTGGTAATTAAACTGCTTTTTGATGAATTCATGCTTTTGGGACACGTTGTACTGTAATAATGTCTACTGTTAAGCGTTGTGCTAGGAAATGTATGTGCTTAAACATGTGCATTTAGAATTAATGTTTAGTATTCAGTCCTTAGTTGTGTTTCTTTTACCTTGGTGCCCTATGCCTGCAGTTATACTTTTGTAGGAATAGAGTAGGATTTTGAAAATTTTTGAATATATGCAAAAGCCTGCAGAAACTGTTAATGTGACATTTAAGGTGCTACATTTTAAATAGATGGCAAGAAATGGAAATCTAATCTCATTGTAGAGTGAATTGGATCTTGTTTTATATCTACACCTTCTTTTGTTACTAGTTAAAGTATCATTTAACTTGTGAATTTTCATGATTGTGTGCTCTATTCTACTTGTAAGGATGCTGTAGGGCACAAGTTAAGATGCGTTTGAATTTATGTAGCTTGATTTATTACTGTCACTTAGGATTTTGAGGATGAAAGAAATTACTCATACACAGAATCTACTCCTTAACTGTCAATAGCGATTAATGTTTTAGAGTATCTATATTTTTAATTGATATAATAAAATTTAGTTTTTTCAGCACTTGATAGATCTAAAATTCTTTTTCAAATTCTTTATGACCCTAGACTTGCAGTCATTAATGGTATGCTGCTGCTTCAAATTCTTTTGAATAGTTGCAGTTGAATAAAATATCATTTCTTGCTGTATGGCCTAAACCAATACATAGTATTGCTGACTGTTGTTACGTGATTATTGCAGACTGCTCTTCTGGGCAAGCTGCCCCCCATATATAGCTGTCTGTGAAGCTCTCTCTAGAGAGCAGAAGAGGGGAATGGAGCTGAACTTCTGCCTCTTGCCTTCATATGCCTACATGTTTGCCTAAATGAAAGTCAGGGGCCCATTGGCCATTAAGAAGCTTTTGTTTAAGATGTGAAGAAACAAGCGTGAAGAGAAGCTAAGACAGATGTGCAGGCTTGTTGAGAAGTATAATATTGAATTCCATTTCTTTTACTTTTTCTCTCTAGATTCCCTCTGGCCAAAGATTCGTGTTCCCCTGAAAGTCGTTAGGACTGCGGAAAACAAACTTAGTAACCGCTTCTTCCCCTATGATGAGATTGAAACAGAAGCAGTGTTGGCTATTGATGATGATATCATTATGCTAACCTCAGATGAACTCCAGTTTGGCTATGAGGTAAGAGAATTGGTTTTTTCCTGTCCACTTCAACATTGCATACATATATAAAGTGGAGGAATCGGTGCACAATCTGCTGATTCAGATTGCTGCCTCTCTCTTTACTGTAATAGTTCAACACTGACTGAAATATTTTTACAGATAAGTCATTACTTTATGGAAAAAACTGCCAGCTAACAGAAAATTTTCGGTAACTGGCAGAGTAAAGCCAAGAGACTCCAGAAAATGTTGTGTAATTGGTGTAATGGAAGCAGTCTGGAGACTGTGAATTGCATTCTTCTTAGCAGTTTCAAACAGTTTTCAGCCAAATCAGAGGTGTTATCCAAGTTAATGTGTCTTGATGGACAAGACAAGTTTCAGAGATTAAGTGTTGAGAACAGAGGAGGCCTCTTGAGGACATGCTGAAGTAAGGTGGAGTGAAATGAAAAGAGGAACTGAAGAATGTCAAGGAGGGGATGCATGTATCACATGCTTGAAATGGCAAAGCTTCAACAGCTGCTCTTGTAATGAGGGTATCAACAAAAAGAATTTGAGTTGTTTGTTAAAAAGTATACTTAAAGCAACACTGTCTTCCTTCCAAAACTTTGGTTTGAATGAGTTAATTTTTGTCTTCTGTTTGTATTTGAGTATATGACACAGTGAATAATCTGACATTACTGTTATATGTGTGTATGTAGGACAAACGTGCTATGTTTGTAAACAAATCAGAAATATTAGAAAATGTAATACCATATTTTAGGAAAGGTTTGAGTCATTTAGTCACACTTGTACCTGCAATATCAAGAGCAAAACAACACTGGGCTTCATAAATGAGAGCTAGAACATGAAACTATTACCCAAATTGAGTGAAAGATGAAAACTGCTTTTCTAAAGGGTATAAAGCAAACTAAATGTGATAGTTGTCTCATTTTTAACAATTTTAAGTGTAGTTGTTAACACGAGAAGGTATTTTTTAAGAGAAGTTGGGAGTATTTCTTTGATGTGAATATGTATGTGGTAAAATATGGCTCTTACTCCCTCTCAAGTGAAAGAGAGTGTTAGCAAGTAACGAGCTTTTGGACTCAAGAAGTGACTTGTGGTAGTGGAGGTATGCTGATGTAATAACAAAGATGTTAAGTAGTGGAGACAGAGGTTTAATCTATCATGTGTGTCTCCAGAAAGGAAATACTTCCCTTGCCAGGTTAAGAGTAACGGTTTAGTACATGAAGTGTGAAAGATGGAATGAAGAGAAGACAACTGAAGGAAGGGGGTTTTTTGGCCACATGTGCCTTTTCTATACTTCGTTGTCTACGCTGAATGTTTTAAGCACTGCAACAGCAGAGCAATCAAGTGTTGGCAGTTCTGCAAGCTGACTTACTTTTGTCTCTGTTGGTGCTATGACTACTTGTTTTGAGGGTGAACTGATGGGATGAAAGATTGTAAATCCATAACGTGCCTGCTGTATAAATCCTGGCTCCATTTGCAGTTTGATCTTCATTTTCATCGAGCTGTCTCAAAAGTAAATAAAAATAAGTTTTCCAAAACCCTAAGTGAAACCGTAAGTAGTTCCAAATGAATCTCTGCTACTGGCAGAGCTGGCTTGGAGAGCTTCGAAGCAGAGATTCAATCTGCAGCTGAAATTCAGCTGTGTCAGCCAGAAGTTGTGAGAAGTAGAACTCTGGTGCTCGTGTGTCTCAAGCGTTAATTTAAACATCCTCAATGGAGGATATGTGTAACTTCACATATATTCAGTCTGGCCGCTTAGGCAGGAAAGGGTTATCCTCGTGAAAAAAAAAAAAAAATGAGGCAAAGAAAAGTTGATGTGAATTCCCCTGAAGTCAGTGTGATTAGGTGGCAGTTGGGACTTACAACTCTTCATCCTCAGGTCTGGCTGTTGGATTGTGCTGGCTAATTTATTGGCCTTCTGTAGACCATATGCAGTGGTTGCAGGGACTATCTGAGTAACAGTCCTCATATGCAGCGTGTGAATGTAACTGTTTGGACACAAGATTGTTTAGTCTGGCAGACTAAAACAGACTAAAAGCTATTGCTTTTGCAGTTTTTTGCATTTTATTATAAAACCTATTCCTTTTTGATTCTGGGAATTCGGCTTACTACACAGCCACATCGATGGAAAATTAAAATACCTTATTGAGCATTAAAATGCCTTATTTAAAATTAAAACGCCTTATTTCTTTCTAGTTGAGACAAACCTCTGGGTAGTTTGAATCCTTATATTTTGAGCTTGCTTTTTATTTCCCCCTGTAAAATAAATGAATAGAAATGTCTTTGAATACAGAAGCACAGCGGATTATTTTATAAATACACAATTTTCCTCATGCAGAGGGTGGGTGATGTAGTTCCTACTCTCTGGCACAGAAATCAGGGGCTGAAGATTGATCTTTCCTGTCCCTGAGTGTCTATGACTTGCTTGACAGGCATGAGCTGGCTCCCAGATGTTTAAATTGTCCTCAGCCTGTGATAATTTATTTATCTGTTTATGTGCGTTACCAGAAAAGTATCTCTCAAGCTCCTGACTCATTTGCAGGGGAATCCGGAGGGAACAGTAGCAGCATATAATGTTACTAGAAAGTTTTCTTTTAAAAGTATGTCTGCTTCTGCTTTGGTAATAAGGAGGGCTGGAAACGTGACGTTCGGTAATTTTCTTTTCTCCTCCTGACATCCTTGAGACTTTACATTTAAACATGTGGCAAAACCCCCTCTGTCACAGACTTGTCTGAATGTATAGAGCAAGCCTAGAAAAAACAGAAAACTTTGATCTCTGTACACTTTCAGCCATAAAAAATTATAGTAACACTCAAAGTGTCAGACATTTTTTACTTGTTAAAAGTGAACTGTTATGGTACAGTGATTTATGACATTGCGTAAATCTATTGGAGCAAGCAGAAAAATAGTCCCTGTGTGCTGCTGTATTAAGGTAGCAGAAGAATACTCATGACATTCTGACTTTGAAAAAAGTATTTCTGTTAAGTTACATGACGAAATCACGAGTGTGACTTGGGGCACTGGAAAAATAACTATTAGGGCTAGACAATTTTTCCCCCACTTACCCGTCTTTGTTGTTCACAGAGGGGGAGTATCAGAGAGACACAAAAAAAGGAGTGAGCGTTTAGATTATCATAATCTTAAAAAATTAAAGCAGAACCGTTAGCTGAAGTATTTGGTGTTTGAATGCGAGACTGAAAGCACGCGTTGTAGTGTTCCCACCTCTGCGTCTCAGCTGGCCTTGGGGCAGATGGCTTAGCATTTCTGTCACCCTGAAAACTGGGGATAACAGTTTCCAAGCATGAAGTTTATGAAGATTTCTTATTACACACTTATGCAGCACTTTGTCCTTACGAAGACTAAAGTATTTTTATTACAGCAATAATAGAAATAATGTAAATTGAGATTATTGCTCTGAGTCTGGAATTTTTGTTCATAGAAAATATTGTTCGGTGTATTGCTAAGTGTGGTGGTTTTTTCTGTTGGAAGCTTCTTGCCTTCTGCTAGTAGATGATTTTATTCTGTCTCAGAGCTGTTTTTCAGTGCTTCATGTCTCTGGCATTCTTTAAAAAAAATCAACGCTGATGAATTGCATATTTCACTAGGCTAAAATCTTCATAAAGTTTGAATGCCTTCTTTAGAAGAATTCTTCCATACCCATTTTGCCTGTTAAAAATGTATTTTTCAGCATTCCTTTATATAAGGAATAATATAACTCTGCTTACCAAAAGACTTATCTATGGGTAACTGCTGGCCACATTCAAAGCTATTCTTCAAATTGAAGTTATTTTGCAAATTGTGTGCATGTGAAGCATCGCTTATCTTTTAATGGGCTTTGTGTTTACAGTTTGCTTTGCTTTCTAATAATATCACAAGCCATCCCTTTGAGGACTGGGGGAGAATTAAGAGTAGTGGGGCTCTGGGAGGAGAGAAGGAATACTGATTGATTGGGTTTTCTTTCATATGCGGAGAACAGTCAGTATTTCATTCTTGCAACGTTGGTAGCTTTGGAAATGCTGATTATTTTTCTGTTTATTAAATTTTAAAAAATTCTAGTTGTAATTCGCCAGTTCCTGAAGTTGCGTGTGACTTAATGTAGTCTAATAAATCTAATGCATAAATGTTGGAGTATGTTCTGGAAAAGGAAATGCTTCTCTGCCCTCTGGCTCCACGGAGAATGAGCTGTGGCAGCTGTTCTGATGGTACAACGGGACTGCACAGAATAGTTGCGGCGAAGAGGCAGAGAGAGCTGTGGAGAGGTGGGACTGGAGGGGTTCTAGCTAGGCTGTTTGTGTCACTAAGGGAACTCAACTTGGAAACGAAATGACTATAATTTTCTTTTCGTGTCTTTTACAAAGCTTTTAGTAAAACTACCAAGTCAGAACTTCTATTTGACTTCTCATCTGGGAGATGCTTTGTCCAAAAATACTTATCTTCAGGGTTGTCTAGCACAGTCATTGGAATAGTGTTGTCCGCAAAGAAGCATACCTCCTCTTCACTTGGCAATATATGTTTCCTTGGATGTGTCCCTTACCAGTATTAAATCAGACTATCTTTCTTTAGTCTGAGAAAGCTAATAAGATCACTGGCTAAAATGGAATGTATTCCTAACAGACTAATAAATTACAGGCAACCATCGAACAAGAAAATGGACAGTAGTGCAAAATAGAGTGTAGTATAAGAATCATTACCACTAATTTTATTCTGAAAGCTTCCTTATAAGCAGTAGCTTTATATATTAATTTTGGCACAGAACATATGTATGGATTTGGGCAATGAGCTGGATGTAGCTATTTGGAGCCTTTCCAGGAATTACCATTGAATGGGCTAGTGATGAACATTATGAAAAAGCCAAGCTTTTCCACTGACATTGATAGCATTACTTTCAAAAGAAATCTCTGTTTTTTAATTCAACCAAGTTATTTTTTCAATGCATCAAACTGACAAATTTCAGAGGCCAGAGTTGGGGTAGGATTGAGCTTTACAGTGATACAAAGAAATCTGTGTGAGTAACAGGCATTATAGTTGGCTTTTATTTTATGTCATCTGGACATAAAAGATGAAGATGACACCAAGGGCAAAAACTAGAACGGATGTGAATCTACGGTTATGTGTTGTGAAGGCACTGAAGTCCCTTGGGAAGCAGTAGCTGAGTTTAATCTTTTTTTCAGTTGCCTTTAATATGCATGCCGTTCCCTCTACAAGAATTCTTAGCCCAATACGGTGCAGATCTGTAGTGTTCTGTCAAATCCTTTGTTGAACCTCAGTAGCTTGTGTGGTGCTGCCTTCCGATAGCTGGGAGACGAGCCTTTTAATGGTCAGGTTTAAAAAAATATTAAAATTCAATCACTGATTTGTTGAGTCCTAGAGAGTGAGGAATAAAATTTTGGAAGAGGGAGTGGCCATACTTTTGGGGCTTTGTTCTTTATTAATGTTTTTGACATCATGTCAAAATAGATATCTCAAGCTCTCACTGGCTTGCCTGCCAAAAACATGTATTTTTTTAATTACCTGATGGCACCAACTTGTAACAACGTCCTGTGAATTCTCTTCCTTGAGTTCCAAATCATCTCTGCTTTCAGGAGCCTTCTGTGTTAGAGTGTTGTCCTGTCTAAATATTATCCCAGTACTTGTGACCTAGAACTGTCTAGAAAGATTGATTTCTGGAGAAAGTGCAAGTCAGGGGGAGAGTCAGAAGATCTGGTTCCCATTCTTGTTTCCTGTATGATTTTTGGCAGGTTTCCTCATCTGTATGTTTGAAATAACTGCTCTCATCATGGGATTCTGAAGCTATATTAACTGACAGCAATAAAATGTGTTGAGATGTATAGATTAAAAGGTATATAGTAATGCAAAATCACAGAAATATAGATGCAGAAGCAGTAACTTAAAGCTGATTGTTTTATCATATTTACTTTGACAAAATACTTGCATAGAGTCCTTATAGTCCAGGCCTCCCAACTGAAACATGCTGACACGTAAAAAGTACCCAAAATTAACTGCTGATGAGGTGAGGTTTGCAGCGTGGTGGGATTCCTGATAACACTTTCTTTACTGGAAATTCAACTTGCTTTTTGTACAGAGAAAGGAGGCTTGCTAGTGAAGTGACTATTGGGGATTTATGAGATATTTTGTTGTTGTTGTTGTTGATCTTGGATGCACAATGAAATTTAGTATGTGTTTGTTTATTTTCTTACTACCAACCTGAAACAGAAACACTTGTGACCTAATACTGTGTGTTGGATAGTCAAGACTCGGTATTCTTCCAACAAACCTAGCAGTTATTTGGATTAAAGGACACATATTGAGTAATTTGTCTGCAAATAATGCAGATAAACACTAACCTCATTATTGATCAGCAAGAAGACGTACTGTGCATTTTGCAAGCAAGTAGCGTTCAGACTCTTCTAAATAATTATAATCCTTTCTCCCTTTTTTCCTATGCAAAAAGTTGTCCATTATTTAACGTGGCCAGCAGTGTGGAGAACTGGGGTTGCGTTAATGATGCCCTTCTCCTTGTTCTTGTCTACTGTGTTTGATCCTGTAGTCAGCTACAAAATAATGGATGGAGTGACAAGGATGGTATCTTGATTGTATCCAGCTGTCTGGAACAAGTCAAGGGCAAAGAGGCCTTCCATGTAGCAGTAGATCCATCCAAGCACCCACTAAAGAATACCAGAAATATTAAAATATAAACCTGTTTTAAGCCTGTTCCTATCAAAGGAAGCAGGTTGGTTAGATCCAAAGCCAGCTGTGAAAGTAGTTAGGTTGTAGCCATATCTACCAAAGTTAACATCAAAAGTTCCATTTTAATCATATTTGGGTTTAGTTAGTGTTAAAATCTTTTTGAATGGTCGGTTGTATTTCTCTACAACAAGGAAGTCAGTATTGCTTTGGTGGCCTTTTGCTCTGGGGTATGGCTCCCCTGAGTTGTAGGGTCCAGGCAAGCTTGGGATTTTTTGTGTTTCCAGGCAGTTTCTGTTTTCTAGAATTGGCACTTAGTAGAAGAATTGAAGTGGTCTTTGCACCACTGTAACTCAACCCTCCCAAAGCAGATGTGTTGCATCCGCACATTTGTGTTCGCTTGCTGTGCAGGCCTGGTTAGCATGGTGTCACGTCGTTTCCTCCTCAGGTTTGGCGTGAGTTCCCTGATCGGTTGGTTGGATATCCAGGCCGCCTGCATCTTTGGGACCACGAAATGAACAAATGGAAGTATGAATCAGAATGGACCAATGAAGTCTCCATGGTGCTCACTGGGGCAGCGTTTTATCACAAGGTAATATCCAACGTGTAGTATACTACAACATGAACCTTTTTTAAAGAGCTGTATGTATTTCTGTCATTGTTCTGTGAGTGTTTTGTGGTGCGATGACTGTGTTTTCTACAACAAGCAGAGAACCGATTGCAGACTTTCCCTAAGCCTCTTTCTTTTTCAGTTGCTGCGGAAACAACCGATTTGTCTCTGCCTGTAAAGTAAAATCATCGTGAAGTTAGAGAGGAACTCTTGCCAGTTCGCAGGACTTGTAACTACACAGCAAATTTTACAGTGAACGTAGCTTTGTAGCCAGCAGATAAGAAAAGAAAACCGATTGTAAAGAAGTTTCTGTGCTGGTCAGGAAAGGAGTAATTATGCAATTAAGCAACCAAAAATTATTTTCTATCTGCTAAAGTAGTCCTTGGCTGAAGGTGGTATCACAGTTTGCCCATAATCCATCATTAGCTGCCTGCTGTTCAGTGACTGAAATATTTAGAGTATTATAGTTACTGCATCTGTATTTAAAATTATATTCTCTTGCTTTCCCTCTATCCTGCAGTACTTCAACTATCTTTACACCTACAAAATGCCTGGAGACATCAAGAACTGGGTGGATGCTCATATGAACTGTGAAGATATTGCCATGAATTTTCTAGTGGCAAATGTCACTGGCAAATCAGTCATTAAGGTGGGACTTTTCTGCAGTTTAGCTTTACAAAGCTTAAAAACATGATGTATGTACTTATATAAATTTATTTAGTAGTCTTCAATATATTACTTCATCTTCCTTTTTCTCTCATTTACCCCTGGTATGGTGTCTTGTTCTCCTTCCATGGTAGAAAAGCTCTTTTAGTAAAACTTCTTTGCTAACTGGGAACAGAGAATTGTTTTTTACCGGTTGTTTCTGGTGGTTATTTTAGCTATCTAGATGAGGTATGAAAAAGGTAATTTAAATGATAGCTATATGTATGTGTGTGTGTATATACACGCCCACATACATATATTTTAACTATTTGAGATCACTAGAGGAAAGAAATTGCCAACTGTCCACAGCTCACTCTGTCATGGCCTAGCAACAGCTGATTTATAGGAATGTTAATTGCAAGAATGTTAATTGCAAGATCAGCTTTAAATGAACTTTTTATCCCTGAATTAATTTCCTGACATGTTTCGACACGTTTTCAGGTCTGGACATTCACTCTGTACATTCATTTCAAAGTGTGTCAACTTGGAATGAGATTTAGAGGCCACCAGGCGTTACTTCAATTAGCAGGGTCCATTTTCCCATCTGTCCATCATCATTTACTGGGACGGGTGGCTGCGTTTCCTAGAAAAGTCTTTAGAAGATAAAGTGTGTGTTTTTGCTGAAAAAGTTCTTGAGCTGTATGAGGGCACAGCAGAGTAATTTGGCACCTCTCTGCAATTCGGAGAGTCTTGCAGAGTTTGCCAGTCAGCTATTAACTGGAGTGAGCAAAAGAGCGGCTGTTGGATTAACGTTACGGTGAAGTATGGGAAGCTATATTTCATCGCTGTTATGGCTGCAAGAACAAATGGTGTTTATACAGGGACCTTGGCAGTGAGAAAACAGTCATTAAACAGGAATTAAGGAGCTTGTCATCGCCACTTCTTTTCAGTTACAGAAGGAAAAACCCCTCCAAGCCGTTTTTATTGGGCCCCTGTGAATTTTGCAGTCAGCCGGGCCAGATGGAGCTGAATGGAGGAATGGAGTGGCTTTTTTTTTTTTTTTTTTTTTTTAACCCCCCCCTTTTTGAGACAGCTCGGCTTACACTGCAGGCGTGTTCAGAGGTATTGCGCTGCTCTCTGTGCAAGGAGATTAATGTCCCTTCTGTTGATATTTCATGATATCTGGCATGCCTTTCTGCAGGTGACCCCACGAAAGAAGTTCAAATGTCCAGAATGCACGGCAATTGATGGGTTATCACTGGACCAGACACACATGGTGGAAAGGTGAGTGACCACCCTTTACTCTTCTCATTGCCTTGTTCTGATCCCTCTAATTTTATCCTGTGTCTCATTAAATTAGGATCAAAAATGCTCACTGATTGTATTTCTGTAAATTACTAATTTTGAAAGAATGTCGCATGGATTTGATCAACATAAGTCATTCCTACAATGGATGATGTGACACTGAAAAGCGCTACAAGAAAGGGCACGTTTTTTAGCAGCTTTGCTGTAAAGCCTATAGGACACACATATGAAGGCTGTTGGCAGTACTTTCAGTAATACCACATTTCTGTTTTACTATGGAACACCAACTGTAATGAATATGAGATATTATTTTTTTTAAAACCAGACAGTTGCTAGCTTATCAAGGAGCAACAAGGATATAAATTATTAATTATGTTATTTGAATTGATGTTTCTAAGATTGTCTTTCCTCCAGATCATGAAGCACATTCCTTCCACTAATGAAGGGCATTTGCCTGCACATTTTTTTAATCATGCACATGTCACATTTTTTAACAGTAGCAGCATTATTATATTTTTGTGAGAATTTAATTTTGAAATTAAGTATGTATTTGGAAAGGCAGTGAATGTTTAGACTGAGATACTGAAAGTTGTTAAGCATAAGAGTTGCATTCTCTGCTTTACAGTAAAGTGGCTTCCCAGGGTTTTACAAGACACTAAACTTCCCTCTGCCTTGGCTTCTGAATGTGTAAAAGTAAAGAAACTTTCCCCTATTTTACAAAGCTGTTCAACACCCATATTTGAAAAGGGATATCTGACAATAAAGTACATACTAGTTATTAGGCAGAATTAAGCTGAAATCTAGGACTGACAAAGGCATTTCACCTTAGGCTTCTTGGGCTATTGCATCTCTCCTGCAAACTCTGGGAAAAATCATTTGCAAGCATAGAACTGATGTTGTAAGCGGGGGTAGCCATAGTGCTGGAAGACACCAACAGAAAAGGTGACAAAATAAAAAAATATGACCTGCGTTTAAAATAGGCCATTTCAGATGTGCACTGAGAGACATATCACGGTTATCTTACCAATTACCATGGTTATCGTCTTAACAATGAGGTTTTTTCTCTTTTCTGCAGTACTCAGCAAATTTAAAGTGTTGTATACATTTACTGGCCTTTAGTAATGTAAAGGATATCTATGTATTATAATATGTGCAGTGAACTAATCCAAAACTGGCTAGTAGGCTGGGGGCTTATTTACAAGAGTGCAAACATGTGTCTGATGCGTAAACACACATTACACAACACACACAAACACATACATAGTTTGGCTGATTGATTATTAACCAAGCATCACACTAGGCATTGAAGAGCATAACCATCAAGGTTAGTGACAAAGTATTTAGACTGGATGTATAACGCAGCTGGATTAAAAAAAGGAGTATGCAAGTCAGATGTAAAACATCCCCATGAAGATGGTAAAAATTACTCTGCAAAAAACTTCTTAAGAAAGGGTTTAGATTTAAGAAAGGGTGTAGATTTTAAATGTTAGCTGAAGGAGAAGCACGAGAGGTTGTCCTGCGTCTAGAAATTTTGCACGGGCTTACAGGATGGACTACCTGAAGATGGTTGAGCTTTCCTGTGATCATACTAGTAGCATTACAACAGCACATAGGAATTTTGGTCATGAACTAGCTTCTCATTAAGGTAAACACTATAAAAACAGAAGATGAAAAAGTGCTTTTTGCTCCGAAGTGCATTGTGATGCAGGGTAAAGGTCATGCTTCTATGTCTATAGCAATTCTTGTATCCTCAGAGTAAAGTATCATTGACAGTTTATTGAGAACATCTTTAAACTGTTGCTTTGCTTCTCTGTAGTTTCCAGCAGTGGAGATAACTGGGTTGTGGGAAATGTTTGACGGCAAATCCACATACTTTTATTTGCTCAGCCAAAGGAATATGCGCTGGCATAGGGTCTGGGTGCAGGAGAAAATCTGGGGGGGATATACAGTTTGGGTGTATTCAGGCTTCATTTTGAAGATCATGCGTGCTGCACCCAATACCTTCTTGCCCTGCGTTTTTATTATCTACCTTCAATATAAGGGAGTTATTTGAAAATCTGAAAGGGTTTCTTTTTTTGAATCTTCTAAGCTAGCTGTTCATTTTAAGTGAATGATAAGTGATAGCAACTCCTAGAGCAAATTTTCCTAATTTAGCAATGACTAAGGCTCTTATGGCTCCTATGATGTTTTTTTTTATATATATATATATATGTATACACACAGTAGCTATTTTTCAGGGTCAGGAGAGAAGCTGAATGGAAAAAGTGTGTTCATCAGGGAATCCTTGTTGTATTAAAAAATAACAACTTTGTACAGATAACTTTACAGTGTTGGGTACCGAGAACAATACCTGGGCTATAAGGCAAAAATCCATTATCAGCTTCACTAGCAACTTCCCAAAGTGCCTGACTCCTTGTTTTTTCAGCATTCAGAAATAGCAAGCAGGTATTCCGAGATAATTGCTTGCCTGGATATCCAGGGATCAACCTACTGTTTGTGAAACAAACAGTTTATCAGGGTTGTCATGGGCATGCACAACATTTAGTGTTAGGTTTCTGGTTCAGAAATAGCAGACAGATGCCCAGCAACTGCCTGATGATTGTTTTATAAGTGTAAAAGGTTTGAGAAGTCAGTTGTGGAGATCTGTCCAGGAGAGACACGTAACTAACCAGTTCTCTTGGGCCTTTTGACCCTCTCAGCAGAGACAAAGGAACGGTGGTACAGTTGAACTCTGTCTCTTATTAAGGGGTTTTTTTTGATCAATACTGAAGGATATTTACAGCAAATCATGGGAAAGCCAACACGGCTATTCTTCCTGCTGTGTAATTTCTCCAAGATAAATAAAGACTTTAGTCCCCAGGGTAATCAAGCTCCATCATTAAAATACATTAACTAAAGAAAGCTTTGAACCAAGAAATCCCCTTCTTGCCCTAGGTTAGTCTTTACGTTGGGTCACAGAAGAAGCTGTAGGAGGATCTCATAATCCTGCATTTACAGGTGCTGTTTAAGTAGCAACAAGTTTTCTGCCTTTAGCATCTCTGCATCTGGCTCTCAAAAATGGAGAACTCTGTAAAATGCAGCCTAGGGGGGCATCTGCCTGTACAGTAAATACAACAAAGGGCTGAGCTGCTTCTGCAGCAACATTAACAGCAGTATCTTATTTAGGACCTGTAAATATTTGTTAGAGTCAAAATAGGAAGCCATTCCCTTAAGAGGCAAATTGACCAGGTAACAGTTGGCCAAAGGCTGCAGGTGCAGAGTTCCCCTGCAGAAAAATATTTGGGTTACAAGGGAGAAGAAACTGATTAAGAGAGACCTTAACAGACATGAAGTTCACCCAGACTGCCAGGGGTAATGAGGCTCTCAGTTTCCCAGTTCATACCATCTTAATTCCTTGTTGAGCACAACTGATGTTGTCAGCAGAGCAAGGAAAAAAATGAATAGGTCTTGAACGCAAACATGCCTCTGTTAGTACAAATCTGCAAAACTATAGACACAGCCAAGAAAAACAACTTCCCTCCATGTTAAGATGACATGTTACATTCTCTTGGCTACATAGCTTTGAATGTTTAATGTTCTAGATATCCTTTCTGATTTATATTGTCCCAAAGTGGCAAAGGCCTTGGAATTCAAGTGATTTAGTTCAGTGCAGGAGATGAAATTTTTGGAAAGAGGCAACTTTCCTTCTAACACATTTTGTGGCTTGTGTGTGACATTTCTTTCATCTCAAAAAGCCTGTTTCTGATCCTTGAATTTGATATTTCCTGAGGACTAACTTTTGTCATTCGGACAGAATGATTCCATTTTTCGTTTTTTCATTTCTTTAACAATGAAGTGGTTTCTTGGTGCTTGAAGATACCGTACCAGTATGTTTGAATGGTCTTGCCACCAGAATAAGTTTGTCTGTAGAAGGATTCCGTCTTGGTATTTTCTCATAAGGCCTCATCTTTGATTTGGCAGTATGACCCCTGGAGGGAAGAGGTCAATTTTGTCTCCACTATCCGTTTAGTTTTGTCTTGTGCTCTGAGGGTGCCGCTTAGTTCTGGTTGTGACAATTGCTGATCTGATGTAGACACCTGCCTACCAGGCAGCAGCCTGAGATAACTAATTCATTTCACACCGGCCACCAAGCAGCTGTTACATTACAATGTCTTTCAGTCATTTGAACCAGTAGACTAGAAGTATTCTTGTATTCCAGAAACCAGTGAGGGCTAGCAGCTGTGCAAACTTCACATGCGCGTATCCCAGTGCATCCACCTCCTCGCCTGTGAAGTCTGTGCTTTTCCTGCAACAAGGCTTCTCCAGTACATGCAACTTGGATTATAGTTAGCCATGTTTCTCAGGGGTAACAGATTATTTGAGAATCACGTGACTTTAAGGTGTCTCATGTTGGGCATCTCCTGGAGGCAAGAGAAGCTGCTTAGTGTTCCTGGAGAAAACGCTCAGCTCCTGCTCTGCCTGTTGCTGTAGCCTTTCTGTGCCCAGGGCCCAAAGCTCACCCTCTGGATGGTTCACCTTGTTATTACAGACATTGAACAGCTACTTGAGTCTCTCTGCTTCAGTCCTGGCTGATGCTGTTTCAGATCTGTGCCACCCTGGAGCAAATGGTACTCGTGCCAGCTCCAGAGGTTGCTTCCCGCTGCACACAGTTTCCTCTTACACTCTGAATTCCTTTTCATTTGTTTTCTAGTCCAAAGATTTGAATCTGGAGGCAGGAAGAAGTATGAGAGGATAAGAAGGTAGCAGAAAGTGAAATATCTGCATTTACCTGCATTGAATATTTTATTTGAGTATCACCTTTATGAAGTAGTTTTCTGACACTTTCCTCAGGACAGAAAATGGCCTGAAATATGACTGTTACAGCTTGAAAGAGCTATGTAGAGATGTAGCACTTTAACAGCCTAGGCTTTGTGTTTTGCAGTCATTTACTCTAGTTAGGGAGGGAGCCATGGGATGGCTCAGAGACTGAGGAATTAATTTTGAAAACCAGTCATGCTGTCCCATCTACTTCAAAAGAGTGTTCGGGGCAGTGTTGAGCAGTCCCCATCACAAAACTGTCACACTCGGTTGGTGTGATTGACCGGGTCTGCTGAGGAAAATTATCCTGGAGCCGTCGTGACCCCCTAACCCTTCGAAGGGGTCGGGAGAGGGTGCAGTTGTTGGGAAGTCAGAGACCTGCTCTGGGACCGCCTGCAGCACGTCAGCCTCTGTAGCTGAGTCAGAGCACTCACGTCTTTTTTGTTTTCCCTCTTGAACGGCAAAAGAAATGTGACCCGTTTTCTTGTAGCTGTCTCTGTTAAGTTGTGCGTTGGGGACTGTTGTTATGATTCTTGGTGTCTAAAGTTCTTAAAAGCTGTTTTACGAAGTACACAGCTAATGTTAGCTGAGTGCTGGCAGAGGTGAGATGAGACAAGTTTTCCCTGCCTTGCTTCCACAGGTACTGTGCCTTTCAGTGAAAGAGTTAAAGGAGCGATGTAAGGTTAAACATCTGTTTGCTTGGCTTTTGAAGCACACGGCTGGTCCCTTCCACAGCATTACTGACACCTGAGATTATTAAAACTGAAAGTCGTCAATGCTCCGATCTTTTTTGTGCTGATGTGATGCCTTACAGCTCAATATCTCTGTATGTAGACAAGGAAAATAAACTAGTTGGTTTAATTTTATAGTTTTTATTCAGCTTCACTTTTAAGTTAGAATACAGTCAGTGCTGTCTGTACACGGAGGCATGTTTATTTTTGTGGGAAAAGATGGAGCTTCTGAAGAAGCCTGAAAAAACCCAGACTTTTTTTTTTTTTCTTTAGAACTCCCATTTTCACAAAGGCTTGGTTTTTGCAAAACCTTCGTTATGAGCCAAATTGACCCAACAGTGGCCCTTTAAGAGACATGTTGGCAGTTAATCTGTTCTGGTTTACAGCATGTACATTGCTTTAAGAATGACTGGAATTCTAGGGGGAGGGAGAAGGGAAGCTTTGACCTCCATGTGCACATGTGCTGCTGCCAGCATCCCCTTGCTCATCTCTGTGATTAAATGGATAAATCAAGGAACACCAGCTTCTTTTCAGTTTTCTCTGCAGTGAGGCTCTCTTTTTATTTACTAGTAACTAGCGTGGCTGAAATACTTCCGAGTGCAAGAGGGAAGGTGTCTACCGGTTACGTTGGTGTGGGAGCTGGTAGCCAGCCCAGTTGTTGGGGTTCTTAATTGCACTGCTTTCCCTTTCACCAGATCTGAATGCATCAATAAGTTTGCCTCAGTCTTTGGGACCATGCCTCTGAAAGTGGTGGAGCACCGTGCTGACCCTGTCCTGTACAAAGATGACTTTCCTGAGAAACTGAAGAGCTTTCCCAATATCGGCAGCTTGTAAAGGCAGCTGTGAGACAAACCTGAGTGATGAAAAAGACGGCCAGAAAGGTGCTATCAGGAATATGAGGCCCTGAAGAAAAAAAATCGCTGGAGAGTGGGTTACATCTGAGGCAGATGGGAATTAATGTTTTATTCTGGTATGTTATCTTCCCCTTACATTGCGCAAAGATGTAATGGAAAGCTGAACAACTGCTTCTCTGTTGCTCACGGAGGATTGAATCTGTTCATGGGTCCTCCCAGAAGTGTCAAACACAGACTTTTCTCCAAAGGAGGCTATACACTTGAAAGAATAAAACAGAATCTCGCTCCCTGTGGTCTGATTGGCATGACTGACCTCTTCTATCGAATGTGCTTCAGTTCTCTGATTTGTAAGCATCCATCCATTCAAAGCAACTGTCTGCAACGTATAGCTGCTCTGTTTTGGGAGGAGCTTATTGCCTGTGCGGTTGGTGGGCCTCTGTCGTTTGAGCTTAATGTTTCTCTAAGTAACTGTGTAACAAATTATATATTTTTTTTTCTGCATAATGAGACAAATGTTTATTTTTCTACAACATCAGCAACAAAAATCTGCGTGTTGTCATGTGGTGTAAAGGGCAAAACATTTTGTTACTTAAATTATTTTGATGCAAATTGAGACACACAGCAGCTGGGAGGATGGTCTCCTTCAAAGCAGAGAGCTGCAGGACAGAACTCGAATTCCTACACCTCTTCTGCATAAATCTCAGGTTTTCTGCCGCATCCATGCAAAAGACAGTGACTCTGTCAAAACTGCTTGTGTTACGCATAGAAGATGTATCTTTCAGTCTTGCTGTATTTTTATTTTCATTATCAAAACAGCGGTCAGGTTATAGTTTTATATTGCAGGCACACACAGGACAAGAGCTATGAAGTAAGGTTTTCACATATGAATCCTCTTCAGCAAGCAAACTCCTGTAAGTTACCATTGTTGGAAAAATCTGCTGGATCTTTGCTTGTAGTTTAACTAAGGAACCTATTGCCGCAGGTTGCCCCTGAAACATACAGCTTAGGTAGGCTTTTGGAGAGGCTTTACGTTTCTTAAGAGCATTGGAATTGTTTCTCAATACTGAAATTAACCTGGAATAGAAAACTAAATGCAGCAAAATTAGAAATAAAATTGCCTGGACTATTACTTCTTGCCCTTTGATATTAAAGATGGTCTCAAATCGGGCTGAGAAAGGAATCTCTGTTCCAGCTCCACTGACAAAATGTTTGTTACCAGGTAAGGATGATTTCAGCGTCTTTTGAAACCTCCATTGCTGCCAGTTACCGAGACATCCTACTTGATGGGCTGCTTTTTCTGTTACATTGTGAGCAACGTTATTCCTCAGATTTTGCCAAACCCCAAACAATAGGACAAGTGTTAGGCATCACGGTTCACCCCCTCTCCTAAGCTGGATAGGCAGCAATGACAGAAAGCAAATGAAAGTCAGGCTAGAAACAGGAAACATCTGCTCCTATTTGTCTCACCCCCACTAAGACTTATCTTATTGCCCAATGCAGTGGATGTGCTGTGAATGAAAATCATATTGGAACAATAGCTCTGAGGGGATGCTTCACTTCATAACTCCCCTGGGATGTGCCTGTAAACTGTATCGTCCGATTCTCTGGGAACGTTTAATTACTAGTAAATGTTTTTCGCTGCAGTCTTTGTTTCATTCCTGACTTGCTGTGGGAGGGGGTATAGGAGGATAGCTGTTGCAGTGACAACTGCTGTCTGCACAGTGGGTATCGCAAGATAAAGGAAGGTTTGTCACTCGCTATTTCTCCTTTGCAGCCTCTCAGTTCATTCACGTGCACTTTCTTTCTGAATCTTCTTGTTGATTTATGTCCTGGTGCTTGAGCATCAGGAGATACCAGCGTATTTCCCTCGAGAAGTTTGCTTTAAAAGGGTAGCCGTGACAGAGCAGTAGTCACTTCAGTTTTGACTGTTCTTTGGGGCTGATCTCAGCTTGGCAGGCCTTAGCAGTTTACCTGACTTCAACGTCTTCCTTACACAGAGTTGTGAAGCTGCTGTGATTTCTTAGTTCTTTCTCAGTAAGCCAGTAAAAAATATACTTTTTGCAGAGTCTTAAAAGACATGGAAGATTTGAAATAGTTGGTGGAATATTTTTAGGTGGAGACAGCCTAAGCAGCACTCCGAAACTGGTCTATAGTCTCAGGTCAGTAAAAAGGCAACAGGTCCTTGTGCCTGCATCCCAAAGCATCTGAGTGAGTTCCCTTTCTACAAAATGCCCACTGACCCCTATCAATCATGGTTTGTCCTCTTACAGTTGCTTTTATAGGGCCATCTTACTTAGATGGTAATTTGTCTCTAGTTTGTGCCACGGAGAAAATTGGGAAACTGACTATTAAAAAAAAAAGAGGCCTACTTCCCCTCTACATTTATAATTGTGATATTCTTGATGCAAAATCTGTAAAGGTAAGATGTACCTGTATGTCTGATTTGGAATGGGTTTATTGTCAGTCTTTAAATTAAGATCATTGTTAACTTTTCATTGTATATGTATGTTCTCAAAAAAGGGTTAATGTTGGTATATTAAAAAAGTAAATCCAAGGAGCGTATGTTGTATTTCACTTCTGGAGCTGCACAAGGAAAACCTGGATGCATTTAGAAGGGAGAATTGCAGTGACAGGTTATTTTGCTACATAAATCTGTGTTAAACGTTAAGTATCCAGAGTGTACTCTAGAAAGATCTGTCAGTGTTTTGTCTTTCCCGAAACTGGAGTTGGATGGTTGTCTTTGAAGTAGAAGTTTGCTCTGCGCGAATTCATCCCAGTCACCTTTTTGGAGAGAGTAGTTGTTACTCTAATTTTCTGCCAAGATTTGACAGTAGCATTTAATCTTGGAGAAACAGGGAACAGATCCTTTCTCCGTGAAGAGAGACAGCAAATGTTGAAGAACCGTGCTTTCGAGAAAAGAGCTTTGGCTGAGCCGTTGGGATGGTGGACGTCAGCGTGGTGGCAGCTCTCTGTTTCCAGCAGCACTGCAGCGTGGTCCCCGCAGAGCATGGCGCACCTTGCTACTTGTGTATGGCAAGGGGTGTGATAGACCGCAGTGCTTTCCTTGCCACTCATAGCGAGTCTTAAGGATACATTTTTAGCATCATCAACTCTCCCTACAATGTGTTGACTCTTTTCTTCCTCACGGCTCCACTGTCTCATTACAGGATGTGCCAGATCAAGCCCTGATGTTCTGAATTACTCTCTCCTGCCATCTCCAGCTCCTGGTCTTGAACCTCCTGCCATCCACTGTGCTTCCACTGGTGCGGTTCAAATATGCTTTATTTTATCCCTGCCAATTATCAATTCAAGGGCCTTTTAAACTCAAGGGCCTTGGAGGTGCAGATATCAAAATAATTGCAAGGTGGGATTTCAGAGGTGCTCAGTGCTTCTGACTCATTTTGCTTTTAGGTTGTACCGGTGAATGGTGAGCACTCTGGAAAAATGCTGTATTGAAAGACATGAAAATGAATTTAAGTAGGCGATTTTAATGTTAAAACACCTTCAAAATTTGCCATGAATGCCCTCCATAATGAAAGGCTGGTACCCTGGGTACTTCTCACGGGTAGAGCACCTTTTGATCAGGAGAGGTCTCAGAATCAGGTTAGTTAGTACTGCATAAATCTGTCCTGACCTTTCACAAGGAAGCTGCTGTCGTAACAGGCTACAGCACAACACAGGAAAGAAAAACTAAAATTGGTGGTACTGATGAGAAAATGGAATTTGAATGCCCTAGCCAGAGATCCAGAGGGAGTGAGTATGGTTATTTTTTTTCATCATTCTTCTTAAAGACTCGCATGTTTAATATTTTACTAGGACTGCTGCAAAGCATGTTCTTTTGTAAGCTGAAGTGGAAACTGCAGGTATTTCTTGCAATCGTGGATAGTACTTAATCCAAGAAAAAAACCCAAAACATCCTGCAAAGTCGTGTTAGATTGTGCTAGAAAGTGAGCGGGTGCAGTTGCTAACTTCAATCTGGTCCCAAAGAGTTGGGAGGAGCAGAGCAAATACTAGGCAAATGTTCCACGTATATTGTCTTGGTTTTTTTCTTATTTTTAGGCTGAAAGAAATAATTTCTCTCAAACTGCCAGAAAACTCGGAACACAGTATTCTTTCCATCTTTCTGTAGGATCTGAAAGTTGTCCCGTAACGAAGTAGTCACTTCAGACCTCTTGCTAACATCAGTTTGTAGAGAGAGATGGCGTTTGCTTAGCAGAAAAATCGGCTAGAACGCTTCAGCTTTACTGTTGCTCCGTGAATCCTTCGGTTGTATCTCATGCTGTTGGGAGAGCATGTAGGGCTGTGTGAGTTCTTTCTATGATGCTGGCCACTGCTGTATCTGAGCACAATAAATTGAGCTTCGCGGTCCTTCCGCTTGGGTAAGATCAGCTTCTTACCTGTTCCTGCAGATAAGCAGTAAGGAGAGAAGCTGCGATATAGCCGAAGCCTTAGGAGTTGTGTGGGGAAAACCAGATTGAACACCAGCATCCCAAGCCCGTGTTTTAGCAGAACGGCCACATTTTGTCTGAACCGTTGGGTTTTTTTGTAGTTTTGGGTAGCTCAATACCAAAGTAGAGAGCCGTTAGCCTTGACTTTCAGTGTCAGCGTGCGTCAGCCTGGCCTGGCTTGAAGCCATTTAGAGACATTCCTGGTGCACTCTGTGTAATTTCAGCCTGATGGAAATGGCTGTAATGCAGTCCCACCTCTGCTGATCTTCAGGATTCCCCTGTCTGCAGCTTCTTGTGGTTGCTTTGAAAGCGAGTTATGTTTCCCATTACAGGATAACAGCGACAATTGAGGCAATTAAGTGGAGTGGCATGGAGTTAGCAGCACGCAGGGAGTTTCCCGACTGAAAACAGTGCGGCTCAAAGGTTGTCCCTGCAAGGTTTGCCTGTTTGCCGTCTTCATTTGTCTGGAAAAGGATCCAGTAATTCTCCTTCAAATTTCCTTTACTCATTCTAAATGCCAGTTTACTTGCATAAATAGGAAGTGCTCCTGCTCCAGATAAGCGTGACAACTCTGCAGTGACTCTGGACTGAGATCAATGCGACTTGGCCGTGATTTCGTTAGGTCTATGAACTTGAATCAGTGCTCAGTGCCAGACCGTATGCAGGGGGAAGACAACAGGTAAGATGGGCAAGGGGAGAACTAGGTGTCTATAAATAGAAATAACCCATGTTGTGACTATTTCTACAGAGTCATAAGAAAAAGAAAATACCAGTTTAATTATTTAGTTGCATCTGTTGGGTTTTTAACCTAAATTTTAGGTGGCGAGAGACTGGAAAAAGGTGAAAGCTGGACCATTTGACCAACAGAGGCGTGAAGAACTTGGGCTAGGAGGTTTTTCCTGTGTGATTATGAGATGTAGTTGCTGTTGCACCCTGTGCTTTTAAGGATGAAGCTTGTCTCTTCTACCCCTCACCCCCATTCTGTGCAGCAATGGGAACCTGTAAAACTAAAAGCCAAAGCTTGGGACTGACTGAAAAGTGCCACTTACGGGTATCCACCTGCCCCGTCTGAACATCTAATGCTCGTCCAGTAGATAAGCGCATAGTCCCTTGGAAAGACACCTGAGGTTTTCAGGCGAAAGGCTCTACGTTCCCTTCTCCCTGTCCGTATAGCCATAAACTCACAAAAAACCTGCTTCTCACCGGCTGGTCTCTCCATTTGAAAACTTACAGGTCCTTCTTTTGTGAAACCTTTCTTTCCAAAGGGGGGGCCAGGTCTAGGCACAGTTAGTGCTGGGTGCCTTCAGCTGAGGACCGAGGGAAACAATATCCTCTTTGCCACGCTTCATACAAACAGGCAAGGGAAAAGGTTGGAAGCAGAAAGGACCGTAAAATGAGATCCAGGAATTCAGCAAGGCCACAGCAAAAGGAGCAGATTGCTAACTCGGAGCATCTGTCTCTGCCCTGTGAGTAAGTTACGAACTGAAAAGCAAGAGAAAGTGGAAGATCCTTTCACAAATAATAAACACTTGTTTGTCTCAGATTAAATGCAACACCTTTACATGTGGGCTCCAGCTGGCTGTAAGTAGGTGCACCTTGCACGGCTGTTACCTTCCTTGCCAACGAGAAGATTATCGTACATCCATCTGCTTAAAGGTTAATAACTGGCTTTTAAAAAGAGGAAGAAAAAAGGCAAATCTGTTTAGTTTACAGGAAGAAAAAATTGTTTTTCATTAAAACTGCCCGAACTTTGCCCTGCCTCAAAGTCGTATTCTCCAGCAGAGAAGGAACGCGTTAACCTAGGTGCTGTAGCCACATCTCCTGGAGAGGAATTTTTCCATGTGCTTTAAGCAACTCCTGTAATGCCAGTTAGGAAAGTGCAACTTCAAGAAAAGAATGTTCATTTCTAATCTGGGTCCTGTCACTATCTGGAGTTTAAAGAGACTTTTTAGCGCTTTGGCAACATTCGGGCCAGGAGCGATTTGTGATGTAAACCCATACAACCAGGATGTTACTGAAACTGGCTTCAGGCTCTCAACAGTCTGAACTCTGCCAACATCTGGAAAATCTGGCTTTGAGTGCTCAGGGAGGGAAGGAATTTTTCTCCTACAAATGAGAGGAACGGATAAGCTTGCAACAGCACCTGCGTTATCCGTTTCTTTGCGAGATGGAAAACAGCCATGCTCCATCTGAACCGAGCTGACGCTCCCAGGCAACTGATGGAAAGGCCAGAGGGGCTCTGTGGGTCTTGGTGGGTTGTTGACAGCTGCTGGGCACCTTCTCAGCTCTGCCTGAGCGTGAAGGGCACTTTCCAGTTCACCCAGCATCTGGAGCTTGGGCTCCTACTGGTGCCTGTGCTGGTGGGTCCGTGGAGTCTGAAGGAAACGGCGTCCCAGCTGAGTTCATTCGTGGAGTGAAAGTGCCCTCCCGGAAACCATTTTTCCCCATGTTGGGGTGGGGTAAGACCCCCTGGGAACCCGTGGGATGGAGACAAGCCCCCTCCCCTTGGTGTGGGGAGAAGCGAAGCCCAGAGAGCTTGGTCTGCCCCACAGCCCAGCGCAGGCACCTCTGGGGAGCCCGGCAGAGCCGCGGCAGAGGAGAGGGTGGGTGAGGCTTGGAGGCTTCTGCCAAAGCGGAGCTGGGAGGGGAGGGAGTGTGACAGGACCTGTGGGAATGGGGGAGAAAGGAGGGATTTTTTAGGGGGAGCTGTAGACTGCCAACCCCAGGTGTCTTCTCTTTGGATGTCAGGAGACCTCGTGCTGTGGTGCTCTGAGCGTGACTGTGCGGTGTAAAAGAGGTGGTTGCTGTAGCACGGGGAGCCGGGTGGCTGAGGCTCCGCGGCATCTTGTTGCCAAGTCACTCACTTCTCCATGTGTCAGCCGTGATGGATTACCTGCTGCCTCCTTAGGGACTGCTGGGGAAGGGCTGGGAGACCAGTTTTTGGCTTAAGCTCTGCCAGAAGCAGCAGCTCCTGAGCGGTAAGCAAGGGAGACCATCCTCTCCTCTTCCCCGGGGCCACGGTACCCTCTGTGCTGGCTAGTGGTGATGCTGAAGGGCTCTCCTCAGCCGGGAGCTGGCTGGCAGGATGCTCCCGCGCCCGGCTGCTGGCTGTTAACCGTCTCTTTGTACGGGGAGAGGCAGCGGCCCGTGAGCTGCCACCTGTTGTTAATCTACCCCCGGCTAATCCGTTCTGCACTGTGTCAGCAGTTCAAAAGGGCACTGTTAGTATTTTTTGCCAACTTCAATTAACGTGAGATTTTGGAGGCCCCTCTGATCACATTTCATCTGTCATGAGTCAGGAACAAACCAGCCAGATTGCAGTTGAGAGAAGAGAAGGAGTTTATTGCAAACCAAACCAAAACAACAACAACAGTGTTTGTGCCCCCTCGGCCAGGGCGCCTGGGAAGCGGGGTCCTTCCCAGCGATGCCATCCCTTTCAAAAACTGGAAAAATAAAAAGCGGCACCCAGAAATTCCAGCCCCTCCACCTCCCAAAAAAAAGAAAAAAAAAAAAGGGGGGGGGGCAAAAAAAAAAAGCTGCAAGTGCAATAATTTACTTCAAAAAAAAAAAAAAAACCAAGTTAAAAAGAACCAAGCTGCAAGACCATTTGTTCTTTTTTAATATTCCACTGTAATGAACTGGTAATACATGGCTGCATAGGCAATAACATTGCATGGCACAAACCTCACATGGCAACATTTTTAATGATTTTTTTTTTATTCTTTTTTTTCCTGAACTTTTTTAAAACTTTTTTTTTTTTTTAGTATGTTCTACCCCAGGCCCTTAAGCTAAAGAAAAAAAAAAAAGTTGCGTTTATACAAGGTTACAATATTTTACAACAAGAAAAACAATAATATTGATTGAGGTTTGTTTTCTTTCTTTCTTTCTTTCTCCCAGTCTCTCTTTCAAACACTGCACACCTAAACTGATATATTATTATACATTGAAAACTGTCCTTCAAAATCAGTAGTATAAAAGTCCTAGCTCTACCTACCTACCTAGCTATGTGGGGGCGTGGGGAACCGTGTTACCAGCAAAGAGTTAAGGGGGTGCAAGGCTGCTCCGTCACCTCCTCCCAGCTCCCCTTGGGAAGCTGCAAAGGGCTGAATGACTTTCCATCCGATTCCGTCCCCCTTTCCCATTTGGGTTTAATTTCTCCTTCGGTCTGTTTGCTTTTTGCCATGTCAGTCAGAGCAGCAAAATAAACGCGGGGCTCTGCCTCTGCTTGATTATTTTTCAAACCTTTTCCAGGAAACTACCTTTTTGCCTTTGTTTGTTTGGAGAGTGTTTTACAACGTGCTGCCCGGTCTGGGTGTGCTCTGGGAAACAGGGAAACGCGCCTCCCCTTCCCGAAACACCTCTGCTGACGGAGAAACCCAGCCGGCAGCCCTGCTCGGGCAGCCCACCGGGTACACCCGGCCCGGCTTGGCCCCGCGTCCCCAGGGCTGGCGGGGCAGGGAAAGCCACGCGTGCCGCAGCTCTGCGACCTCACCTGTGACGCGCTGTCACCACGCGTGGCCTTCCCCTAACGCCCTGCCTGCGCTCACGGCTCGCGCCAGGTGTGCTCCGGCTGGAGGGATGCGCGCTCCCTCACATGCTGCCGTGGGCTCTAGAGGAGAGGGAGGCTGGTTCTCCTTCCCCTGGCTGTCTCGGTCCTCTTCCCCGTGGGCTCTCCCCAGGTGGTGGGAGCTGACCTGTGCGGCACGTCAGGCAGCAGGAGCCTGGCCGCTGGCTGGAGAGGCCGCTGGGAGTGCGGGCGGGCGGTGGGCGATGCGCTGGGGGGCTGACTTAGCCCCCATCTCGCTCCTCTCCTTGAGCTTGTTCAGGCACAGCAGCCCTTGGAGTTTGGACCCCAAGGGGCCCAGCAAGCCCCAAGCCTGGTTCTGCACTGGTTTGCAGTTGCTACCAAAGCACTAGAAGTGCCTCCAAGTACTCGGCAGTGAGTGGTACCCAGCCGCTTTTAAGCAGGTGCTAGGGACCTGTGCTGCTCTCACTATTTACGTCCTCCTAATCTCAAAGCTGTGTGAGGTTTCCGGTGTTTCTAACTGTGGGCAACGGAGGGCAGCCACCTTGCAGGGTACCTGCTGCGCAGCCGCGGCCAGGACTGCTCAGGAGAAACATTTTGATACCTCTGTGAGGCCGGAGAGGGCAGCTGAGCGAGCCCAGCTAGCCGGGTGCTGCACCCACAGAGGAAGCCACCGCGGCCACGGCGGGTGTCGGGGTGGCTGGGGCTTGGGAGACATTCTGCTGGTGGCCAGGGACAAAGCTTGCAGCTTCAAAGGCAAGCCCAGGACAGGGAGTCGCAACTCAATGTATGGGCAGGAGTAAAATGCTAAATAAGAAATAAATAGAGAAGAAAGTCATAAATAGAGTTTAAAGGTATTAAAATAGTAATAATAATAATAATTATTTTAAAAGGCATCATCGTGGTAACTTGAGATTGCAAGAACAGCACTGACCCTGTGACCCTTAAGAAATGCGGTAGCCGCAGGTTGGCTAGATTAAGATACATATGTATATATAAAAGTATATATATATATTTATACAGTTTTTCTTGTTAATTTAACAGCTAGTTTTAAAAAAACTTTTAAATTAATTAAAAAAAAGTGTTTGTAAATACAGATGCACATAGCTTAAAAACTGCCTGAATAGCTGCATTCGGAGGCTTCTGGGGGGACCGCCTTCCAGCGCAACCCACCGATGTGGGCACGAGGGGCCGTGCCGGTGCGGGGGCAGCACCCGGAGAGGCGAGGCAGAGCCCAGCAAGCGGGAAGGATGCCCTGTGGCAGAGGGGCTCCTGGGAACAGCATCCCTGCCCTGGCCTCGTGATGCTTTCGGGCAGGCTCAGGGCTGGGCACGTGTGGTGTCATTTAAAATAGATTGATGGAGTCCAACATGTGCTTTGCACATGGATTTTAAGGTGAGAGAAAGCGGGGGCCAAGCCTCTATAAATGCCAAGTCTGCTGCCAGGAGACTCTCCTCTCTCTCTAACAAGACAAGGGATACGGCGCTTAATCCTCTGGGCTCTTAAACAGCTCGGGTGAAATCCTGGCCCCGTGGAAGTCCATGAGGAAGAGCTACCCTTTAACTTCAGTAGGGAATGCAGCTAACCTCTTGAATGGCTGTGGCCCTCCGTTGGAGCCGCCTTCGGTACCTGCAAGCCTGGTGGGACCTGTCCCTGTGTGCCCACCCGCCCCAGCGCCCGCTCCCCCGCTCTGCCTGCTGATAATTTGCCTCGTCAGTGATGTTAATGGGCTGTTTGGGCAGCGGCCCTTCGCAGGACTGCCTGCTGACTGGGGCGAGCATCACGCTCCCCGCTGCACCTTGGAAAATGCTCTCGGCACTGAGCCCAGCTGCCTGCCTGAAATCTGCTGGAGACATCGCCTCCTGCCACCGGTCCCTGGGTGGCCCAGGACTCTCAGAGGCGTCCAGGTACAACCCTGACCGGTCAGCGTGATCCTGTCAGGTTCGGTCATCGGCATCACTTTTAGCACCTAGGCCCTGGTGCCCCATTGCTGAGCTGGGACATACATCCTGGCTGCTCGTGTGGGGAGAGGCCCTGGTCGTACACTCGGCGTGGTTAACTGCGTGCTGGTTCCCTGGGTTTACCAAGGCATGTCTCAGCATTTCTGAGGAGAGACAGTACTGCTGGTCTTTTCTTATTCCAATAAATATATATTACACTTGATCTAGCAAGGCCCTATCATTTACGTAGTGTATGGCAGTCTAAGCACTATAGAAGTCCTTGCGTACCTTGTTAACCTGAAACCTGACATTTGGTTGTAGCTTATTTGGAGCCTTTTCCAATACCACTAAATACTCCTGGACCTCGAACTACAAGATCTCCTAACACTGAGCATGAGGAGGGAGGGCAGGGTGACGCACATTTTTTTATGGGAGTAAAATCCCGTAGTTCCTTGGTGAATCTCGGAGACGGCTGCCCCAGCGGAAGCTGAACGGCGTAGCCACCCTGTGGGGGTGATAGTGCTCAGCTGGCCATCAGCTTCTCCTCGGTGATAATTCAGTGGGGCAAAAGAGTGTTCCAAAATTATTCCTAGCACTACAAGGTCATTGAAAAATCTTGTAAAAGATTTAACCTTGCAAAGGAGAACTTACTTAACAGTTAGTGATGTTGCAGGTAAGAGCGCCGGGAAGGAAAAGCGGGAGGCACATTGGCTCAGACAAAGCAGGCCAGTTCTGGTGTCTCCTGCTTCCTCTGCAAGGTGAAGAGGATCTGAGGTGGCTGGAGATGGGGCAATGCCACCTCGTCCAGTCTCAGGTCCCTTCCCAGCCAGGTCCCTGTGCCGTCCCCCGTGCGGAGATGCCCGCCGCAGCTGCGTGCAGCAGAGCCCTGGGGTTCAGGGCTGCAGGGAGGGGCTGTCACCGCACGTATCTGACCCCAGGACAAGGCGTATGAGGAATTTGATGGCCCCGCACAACCGTGGCTGTGTGCTAGCGCTTGAGCTGTTTCTCAGAGCAGTCTCTATGGGGACCTGTGGATTTACACAGCAGCTGTACTCCCCTGCCATAGCTGCTGTCTCTAAATTGAGGGTAGTAATTCCTGACCCAGTGAAAGCCAGAGGAGACATTTTGCTGCCCCACCATGCACGTGACCCCCAACATTGACCGTGACCGTGGCAAAGCAAACCTCAGGTGCTCCCTGGGGCAGCCGGCCGTGCTGGGAAGCTATTGCCTGCTGGGGTGCCCGCCAGGTGACCAGGGAGCGGGCAAAGACTCCCAGCGTGGTGGCACCGTGCCCTGTTGGGAAGAAAAGCATCCCCTTCACAGGCCTCTACGGCTCCGTGCTTCACCTCAGACTGCAAGATGGAGAGGAAGGAAGCAGGGTAGAAGGAGACAGGATAATGTTGCCTTCTTTCTAGCCCTGGGTATCTTCCCAGCTCTGTTCCCCGTTCAGCTGTGGGAAGTTGTGGCTCCTGCTAAGAAGACAGGAGCAGCCTGAGAGGTGTCTCTTTGCTGGTGCCAGAGTCCCCATCCAGTCCCCTGCCCAGGGCAGAACAGATCTGAGCAACACTGTTGACAAATTAGGAGGGGATGTTTTGTGTGTGTGTATGTGTGTGTGTGTACGGGGGTGGGGGAAGCCGCTGAAATGCCAGCCGGCTCTTGCTCTTTGGAAAGGCAGATCTGGTGTCAGAAAAAGGAGTGGGGAGAAAAAATGCCCAGGTTATTGGGGAGGTGGTGGTGAGAGGGGACGCATCCCGACCCAGGTCTCACTGGAAGAGGTGCTGCTCCACAGCCTCCCTCTCCCTGCCTGATCCCAGGAAGCCGGGAGCTGCCACGTTCATGCTGGAAACACTCCACTTACGTTAACATATGTACTTTATATGCCTAGGGTAGCTAAAAGTGCTGCATTCAGATCCCCGAGGAGGCAACTGCTGTCTGGAGTCCAAGCGGATGGATTTATTGGGCTGTCCCCATGTGCTCTCTCCGTGTCTGGCGGGCGCTGGGCTGCAGCCCTGTCATGTCGCCCAGGAGATAGCGGCGCTGTGCTCCTTTGCTTTCATCCTCAGGGCAGCGATGCTGGAGGTCTTGCGGTCCGGCTCGCTGTTCAGCTCGTAGCCATTGAGGCCAGGGCTCATCCCGGCTGTGCCGAAGAGGCCGCCCATGTGAGTCTGTCCCACGTGGCTGCCGGGGCCGGAGACACCGAGGAACTCGGAGACGCCGCCGGCCGCGTGGGGGTGAGCATGGGGGGACATGCAGGAGGGCACCGTCTCGCAGGGGACGACGCAGGCGGGCACGGGGGAGGCAGCTCCATTGTTGCCGATCCAGGAGGGGTTCTGGATCTGGGGGTGGGAAAAGAAGTGTCAGGGCTGTCCCGTGTGGGATGTGGCCGGCGGCTGGCCTGGGGAGAGAGAGTGTGTCCGGCCCTGGTGCCTGGGGCCAGCCAGTGCAGCGGGATGCGGCATGCTGGCCCCTGCAAGCAGTGGCTTCCACAGCCCGCCCTGAGCCAGTGGGTCCCCTCCAAAATCTGTATGCCAGCCCGGACAGCGGCAGGGAGTGTGCGAGACTAACTTGCAGGGGAGCAGGACTGTGCCCCTCCTCTGCCATAGTGTCTCTCTGTTCATCTGTTCCCGCTCCCAGCCATTTCTCTTTCATTTTTTTTGGTACCATGAGCACTTTTTGGAGCAGGAATGCTCTCGACACAGAAAACCTGGTACCATCCACCGTGTTACTCTGGGCCTACCCATCACGGGGGGAACAGGCAGAAAGGGATGCTGTGGGGCAGCTGATCTGCCTTCCTGCCCCAGCTTGGGGCAGTTTTGCCAAGGCAAAGGCTTTTCGTACCACACAGACATGCCCATGGGAGCTGAGCTGCCTGCAGCCCCCCTGCCTCTTGTTGCCCATTGCAGAAGCATCGCCTGCCGTGCTGCAGAGCAGAGCCCTGCGGAGCCACCTCGTGCAGCCATCTGGGCTCCTGCAGTGTCCCTCATAAAAGGATATTGCAGAAGAAGAGAGGGGGGGGCTCAGTATGTGCCAGCAGGAGTAGGTGCGCTGCGGCTGGGGGGGGTGGACACAGGCACGCAGGATGAAAGCGGGGATGAGGCGAGCAGCTGGCTGGAGCGAGAGAGCAAAGGGCCCTTCATCCCACCGCCCCGCTGCACCCCTCACCCTTGGGCCCTCTCTGATCTCTTACCTCCTGCAAATTGCTTTTCATTTTTTTTGATCTCTGGGGCTGGGAGAGGAGGGCAGCATGGAGGGAGGGAGCAGTGTAAGTTACAAAGGCAAGAGAATGGAGTGCTGAAAAGGCTGCTGAGAGCGTCATCTGCTTGAAAAGCTGCTTTGGCATCTCTCAGCTGTTTCATAAGGGCTTCTTGTTCAGTTTGGGGGAGACGCCAAGCAGGAGAGAGGTCAAACGCTCCTGGCTTGGCCGCGGGGGAGCTTTGGTGCAGCGCTGGCTGGGGAGGTAGCTGACAGACGGGGCGTCAGGCGGGGAGGGCTCCCAGCAGATCTGCGAGGACAAGTCGGGTTCAGAGCATCACGCCTGCAGAACTGCGCCCTCCAGCAAATTCTGGGTGGCGGGAAGAGGAGTCGGCAGGATGGAGGGAGTGCTTTGTGGGGGCACAGCCTAGCCCTCCAGCTAATGAACGCCCGTCTGCCCTGGCAGCGTCTGAAGGCAGTGTTGTGAAACAGCGGCTGGGCCAGTGCTTAGGAGGCTACTGTGGTGACAGGTTTCCCAGGCAGCTGTGTCACCTGCCTCCTGGGCCAGGGCAGGAATGATCTCAACAGGACCCCGGAGCAGCCCCAGATACCCCAAGAAGGCTGCTGCTACCCTTCCTTTGGAGCACAAACACACAAGCCCCATGGGACGCATCCCCAGACGTCACTGAGCACGCTGTGGGTACCACAGCCCATTACTGGGAGATGGCTCTGGGAATTTGCCAGGGGAAAAATGCTTTTGCCCAGCTGCCTAAAGAAGCAGCATGGAAACCTAGGCAGGGTAACAAGAAGTGTTCCTGAGAACTACTGGCTTTTACGCATGAAATAGCCTTTGGGACCTTTTCCAAACCAGTGGGAAGTTAGCGGGCAGCAGCACACGTGACGGGAGAAGGACAGCGTAACAGGATGTGCTGAGCAGGGTGACCTGTGGCCAAAGGGTGGCCGCACCATATCACGCAGGGCTGGGCTTGGTGCCTGCTTTAGAGATGGCTGCTTCGGGCCAGGGCACAAGGGAACTGGGCAGGACACCCGGCTAAGTAACTCCTGGCCTTCCAGTGCTTGGCCGTATAGCCCCAGCCCCGGCGCTCTTGCAGCCTTGCCCGAGGGCAGGTGGATGAACCCGAGAAGGGAAGCATCACTTGGGGGGGGGAACGGGAGCAGAAGCGGTGTGTCCAGCCGGCATCGGGACAGATGGACCAGGGCGGGGAATGCGCTCACCTGGGCGTAGTTCTCAGCACGGGTGAGCAGGGGCAGCTCGTAGGCGGTGGAGAAGTGGGTCCGGACCTGCTGCATCTGGCCGAACCGCTCCCGCTTGCGCCATTTCGCTCGCCGGTTCTGAAACCACACCTGGGGAGAGGGCGACAGGGGGGCTGTGAGCAGGGGGGCCGGCAGCGACTGGGAGCCCGGCAGCCCTGGGGAGCCCACGGGCAGGCAGGGCTTCACACACCAGCTCCACAGGGGAGCAGCCATCCTGCCCCACGTCCCCGGGGGGTCTGGAGCCAGCCTGCCCTCACAGACTGGGAGCACCACAGACAAAAGGCGATGGCCAGCTTTCGGTGTCCTGCCTGTCTAGGGACAGTCACAGCTCTTGCCTCCCACGGCCTGGTTTGCCCTGGGATAACCCATCTTCCTCCTGCCCCTGAATCGGTGTTACCCCGGCGCTGGCCGCAGCTCTCGTGCCGTCAGCCAGTCTCAGAGACGCGTGAATACACCCGTGTGTGCCGCTGCCAGGCTGAAACCAGCCGCGCTGGGGCTTTCCCCGAGCCTAACCCTGGCTTCTGATGGTGCCGTTGGCTGAGAACTTGCTTTTCTCACTGAACTCTCAGTCTTATTTTTCCTAACTGTTAAAAAAAATAAAAAGTGTAACACCCCTCCCTCCTTAGCTGCAGGAGAGGACAAGTGCCCTCTACAGAGCTTCATGTCCTTTGCTTTTCACCGAGTTTTCTTTGCAGGGTTTGCAGCGCTCTGCTTCACAGTGCTGCCCAGATCCCTTCAAGGCAGAGGAAAGACCAAAACTCTGTTTCTGCTCTTATTTTTACTGGCTTGACATCAGTGTGGATTATTGCACTGTTGTCAGCACCATTGCTCCTGATTTGCATCAGCCTAAGAGAGATCAGAGCCTGGCCCAGTGTCTTCAAAGCCTCTTGAAGCTTGTGAGTCAGGGAAACACATCAATCAAGAGCCGCTTTGAAGGCAGCGAGAGATGCAGGCGATCACCAGGGGCTGGGTTGTGCAGGTCACGCCAGTGCATGAAAGCAGCAGCCCTAGAGACGCTCGGTTCTGCTTCGAGTTTTACACGGTGACCGGTGGGGGGGGAGGAGGGGGGGGCATCGCTAACGAACAGCTCGGCCCTGCCTGCGCCTGGCCATGGGGCAGCCCGGCTGCTTGGTGGGCAGCTGGGGCAACCAGGCGCCAGGTGGGAGGCTCACATCCGTGGAGAATGGTGGGGTGAGCCGGGCACTGGGCATGGGTGGGGGGGCAGGCCGGCTTTTGGCGGGGCAGGAGAGCGGTGGCACTTGCAGCCTGCATCAGCGCAGCTAGAAGCTGCTACAGGGAGAGACGGGCTCTGTGGTTTCTGGTCTGAGCGTGTGCTGGAAGAGTCATTTCAGGCTCTCCTGCTTCAGTTTCCCCCTCCCCACCGTGCAGGCAGCCTTGTGCTGGCCTCTTGCAGCTCCCCACCGCGGCCAGCCCCGCGGTACGAGCGGGCAGCTGAGGGGCTGGCCATGCGCTGTGGTCTGCTCGGCGCGGGGAGCAGGCGGGACGGCCCCCGGGCACGTCCTCCCCATGTGGGCTGCAGATGGTGTAGGGTTTAGCACCCTGCCCCGCGGCCGTGGCAATGCCACTGGCATGGGCCATCCACAAGCCAGCCGGACTGGCCACACCCAAAGCAGCAACCTGATATTACCCCCCCACCCCGAACCAAAAACCCTACGAGGATTTTCAGCGGGTGCAAAAAGCACCAGCAGAAAGGGCCTAACATAATCCCAGCTGAGCACACGCTGCACATGAAGAGTGTCCTACTGGAGCGGGTTTGATGCCCCAGGCATCTGTCTGCTTTTCTTCTACCTCTTCTTGGCACGGCCGCTCCAGCCCAGCTGCAGGCCAGTCCCGGGGCTGGCCCAGATGATGCCGCTTTGATCTGCAGATTCAAAGTTAGCGGTGGTGACCCGATTCCTCCTCGGGCGGAGGAGGCCCCGCTGTGCACAGAGGGGTGGAGAGCAGGTAGGGAGCAGAGCGCTGGCTGCTCGCAAGGCTGGGGCGAACATATGCCAGGCATATGCGGCCATTCCTCTAGCCTGGCGAAGGCACCGGCCGGCCTGCCTGCCCGCCAGCCCGGCTGCACACCTGCGCTGCCGAGCCGGGGAGCCTGGCTGAGCATCCCTCCCGGGAGCTGGGCAGCCGCCCCGACGGAGCCACGGGGAGGTTTCCCGGGGCCGGCGGAGGCGGAACAGGGTCTCCAGCACAGGCTTCTCCTCTGCTGCTCCTCATTTACGCATCGGATTGAACTGGCGCTGGCAGAGCAAAATGGTTTAAACTGGCAGTTCCTGCACTGCCAATGCCCACGCGGCTGGTGGGCTGGGAAGCTGTGGAAAACCATCACCTTAGGCCGAAAGGAAGAATGCCTTCAGCCTGGGGGCACTGGAGATGCTCTGAGGGCTGGCAGTGAGACACTGCTCCAAAACGCTTGCGACAAGGTTTGCACTGCTTTTTAAAGTTCTCCTTTCTCTTCTGGTCCAGGTCCTTTTAGGCTGCTTGGCATCTTGCACTCAGGTGTCTCCAGGCCTCCACAGTGCTTCAGGGAAAACGGGTCAGGCAGGGCAATAGATAGTGCGACGATGTCAGCAAAAACCCAAATAATCCTAAGTATTTCCTGGCTTCCTCAGTCTTAGAAGACACCTGCTTTTAAAAAGCAAATCTAAAACCCAACAGAAGTCCATTTTCCTTTCACTGCCTGTCACCTTTTGTCAAGCGAGGCTGCTATGGGACAGGGATGTGACAGCTGAGGTTGCAGCAGTCGGTGCAGCGTGTCCTCTGGGGTCAGGATGGGGTACTCCGTGCAGGGATAAGCAGTCGCTGTGGGCTGCGTCTCAGTGTTAACAATTAGAGTGGGAGTGTAGGGTAATGTCATTTATCTGACTCCTGCAGACAATGCTTTGATAAGCCCTGATGTACCAAATCAGCCCTATAAAATTCTACAGAACAGAAAATGTTTCATGTCTCCATAAACATTCAGCCATATGCTGGTACCTAAATCCATATGCATACACAGCTGACGTGCTGCGGGGGGTGGAGAGGCCGGGAACGGCCTGAGACAAAGAAAGCAGGAGGCTCCTGCTCACTGTCCTGCTGCCACCACCCTGGCACCCAGCTGGCGCTGCAGCTCTGCCCCTGCCACCAGGCCCCACGCACCCCGCGCCGGGCACGGCTGGATGGGCTGAGCCGGCACCTCACGCTCTGGCCATGGATGGATGCTTGGGGACTGCATTGCTGCGTTCGTCCTTCCTCCAGGTTAAAGAAAAAGATGATTTCCCCTCTCTGCTACCTGCGGCGGAGTGGGAGGTTGGCCTTTGCGGACGTGAGGGTGGGCTGGTGGCAGCTGTGGGGCTGGGTGCAGCCCGGTGCCCCATGCCCTGTGCTCAAGCCCCCCTCGCTGCATCGCTGCCTGGCTGCAGGCAAGAGCTGCCCACCGCCTTCAAGCTTCACGTGCTCCCGCTCTCCCGCACCATCCATTCTGCCCATCCCTGTCCTCCAGCCCTGTTGCCCTCCTCCCTCTGCTCAGCCTCTGTCCGTCTGTCTGTCTGTCTGTCTGTCTCTCTCTCTCTCCAGGACCCCATCCCTCTGGTACAGGCCAGGCCGTCTGCCCTCTTCCCGGAGATGGCCACCAGCCCTTTACTTTCCAGCCTGCAAGAACAGAGCCAGAATTCATCCTTGAGCGCTGAAACTGGACACCATTTTATCAGTGGCCTGGAATGGGAAATTGGAGCCTGGGATGAGAGAATTGAATAACTTGAGCTTGTTTTCATTTCATGTTTAATTTCCTGCAGGCTTAGCTCAGTCTTTCCGCTCCTTCCACCAGCCTCCCAGGGTTTTATGGGGGAAAAGGGATCAAGATATATTACTTCTTGCTTTGCTTTGCTTTTTTTCTTTTCTTTTTTTTCCAAGGCGGTGATTTTGCTACAGCGGAGTTTGACATTTCCCTCTCACTTTCAAGCCCCCGCTGCATCACAGACTCACCGCCGAAAACATTTCATTAACGGTCCCAGCAATCATAAGGCTGGCTCTGGGCGGGGGGGCTGGCTGAGGGGTTATATTCCCTGGCCGCCAAGCCTCCTTCCAGCCCCAGCTCTTTCTCCTCTGCCACAGGGCAGGCCGGGAGGCAGAGGTACTTGCAGCCCAAAGCTGGGCTGGCGTGGGCTTGTGTGTGTGTGTCTGCTTGCAAGGGGAAGGAGCCGTGTGTGAAGACACGTGTGCGTCTACCACGTTTCTCCAGTGTCATCGCCTCAGAAATCTGCTGCAGCCCTGGATGGGCTGGAAGAAGCTCAGGCAGTTGCCGGTACCAAGCAGGAACTCTTTCTGGGGCTCTGCAGCCCCAGACATGGAAGAGGAGGAGAAAGGAATGGGATATGCATGCCATGTAGGATTACACGGAAACAGTGCACACCTTTGCAGGTTTGTTTCCGAGCCCTAGCAGCCTCTCCCTGGTGGGGTGGCTCTGCCTCTGCGCAGGGCTTACGCACGGCTCCCATGTCGGAAAACAGGGACATGCAGTAGCTTAATAGAACTTGGCTGCAAGAGGCCAGGTCGTGGCGGGCAGGCAGGGAAAACGCAGTGGGAATTAGCTTTGACATTGTCAGACACCAGCACCGATGGCTGGCAAGCAAGGCAGGCAGAGGAATGGAGCAGAAGAGGGATCAGGCTGCGGGATGCCACCGCTCCGCAGACAGCACGGCCCGCCCCATGCCCGCTGCTGGCATGAGGTCTTCTCCAGGCACCGAGGTCTCCGTCAGCTCTTTCACTAATGAAGCATGAGCTTGGGAAAGGGATGGAAAGAAAACAGAGCTGCCGCTTGCCTGTCTGGGCTCTGCATCTGCCCCTGCCTGCAGCACGGTGGCTGGTTGTGCTCCCTGGGGAGCCGAGCCTGGCCAGAGGGGACGACCTCCAGCCAAAAGCTGGCTCAGCTGTGGGAGGGAGCATCACACCTCAGACCTGCTGGGCACCTCGCCTTCCTGCCACTCTGCTTTGCTTGGTTCAGCCTTGCAGGCAGGTAAAGCTGGCCTCCATGAAAGTAGCCCAGGATGCTTGCCATCCCTTAGAGGACCGTACCTTCCTTGGAAAAGGCGCCGTTGAGCTCCCCTCGAAGCCCATGAGGCTGCAGTAGGTGTGTGCCCAGACACCCCAGAGCAGCCAGAGCCCCTGCCAGCTTGACAGCAGGCGCCTGAGTACATGGCTGCTGTTTGGCTTGCAGAAGGAAACAAGTAAGGGGCTCGTGACTTATTTGTGATTTTCACCCTCTGCCTTGGTGCTGGTTGGGCCCTTGGTCCTTGCAGTAGGCATCTGCTTCTCCATTGATCCCCTGGGCTGCTGCCCCATGCCCGTGCCCGCTCTTCAGCTGCAAGCTGATGCCCTCGGAGCTGCAGCGGGGAGGCACTGCAGAGCAGAGCTGCCCAGAGGGGTGGGAGGCCAAAGCCAAGCCAAAACAAGCTACAGCATAACCCAGAGCTGGAGACAGGCGCTAGGGTGATTCACAAAGGCCTTGGTCCCGAAAGCCTCCCTCGTGGGAAGCACAGCCCTGTGCCATCAGCAGAAGAGCCCCATGCCACCCCAGGCCGTGTCCCCGTGCCTCATAGGGGCTGCCACCACCGTGCCAAGGCTGAGCACCTCGCTAGCCAGCACCCCAACCCCCTGGGAACCCACGTGAAATACCTGGCACCCGGGGTGCCCCTGAGCCTGCCCAGCCAGCACCCACAGCACTCGGCACAAGCCTGCAGGTTCTCGCTCGCCAGTGACAGGGAGACTGCATTTCTCCCCACGGCACGGCAGCCCTTCAGCATGGGGCAGTGGCTGGGTGCCAGCCCGCAGCCCGAGGGACAGGGTCCTTCCCAACGGGGCTGGGGGAATGAGTGAAATGCACGTGCTTACCCCTTTCACCCCAGGGTAAGTGCTCGAGCGGCCAGGCCACTTAGACAAGTCCTTCAGACGCTCTGTTATATGAGCCCTGTCATCGCCATCCCAAGTGAGAGGTGCAAGCTGGCGGCCGGGAGAGGAGAGGGGCTGTTCTCGGCTGCCCATGCCGGCGGGCTGCTGGGGCGCTTCTCTCAGGGCAGGGTGAAACCCCCAGGCTGTCCACCCCTCCCCTTGCCAGATTTCCTCCTGGCTGCCTGAGGAGGTGCTTCTGCTGTCGGCTGCAGTGTTATCCAGTGGTAAAGTGGTGAAAAAAAAAACCCTGAGATCATGGCTCACATGTAACGAACTTGTGGAATGCCTCTGGCTCGCCTGCCCTGGCTCTGCTGGCCAGCCCTGCACACTAGCTGGGATGTGCTAGCTGCGCACCCGGGCTCAGAGGCGAGCAGGAGGAGCCGGCCACCCTCCAGCACCTCATTCCCATTCCTGAGCTAAAGGAATTTCATGCACCGTGCAGTCGGTAACCCGATGCTGCGCCCGGCCTCCCAGGAGACCCCATCAGCGCTAGTGATGTGTCCCTGGGAAATCAAGGGCTGCGTCCAGCGGCAGAAGCAAAGAGCTGGTGCTTTCAGCGCTGCCTTCCCCTGCCCATCCCGCAGTGCTCAGCACGCTACGCGCAGGACCAACGGGAATCGCGCTGCTTTCTACTGAAATGCAGCCATGTCCGGCCTGAAGAGAAACAGCTGTGGGGAAGAAGAGCATTGCAAACCAATTTAGGCGAGCAGACGAGAAAAATCCCGCAGCTAGTTGAAACTGGAAGTAAATGTACAGAGAAAGGATGTGTTTACAGGATCTATATACAGAAAAATGTACTTATGCAAGGATGCTGGCCTGACTGTTTGCAACAACTGCTTGTAAATGTTAGAGCAGAGGAAAAGCTGGGCTGCCTGGGACCTGGGAGTCTTCCTGGTATAAAATGATAATCAACTGCCTCCACACGCTAGCTATTCTCAACGCTAAGGCAGGTTCTGGGAGTGGTGAGCTGATAAATGCCTGCAGACAGAAGTCACAGGATTAGCTAGACTGGAGAATGAGAGAGAGCCTAAGCTTCAGCAGAACCTTTGATGGCCATCAAGGCATGAGCTGCAGATGCCCGCTCCAAGTGGTGGTGCTCCTATTTGCAAATGCTTCTGAGCTCTGCCAGGCCTTCGGTTTAACCTTGACTCAGAGGAAAGAGCAGCGTTCAGAGAATCATTCACTTCTCCAGTGTGGAGTTTGGCTCTGCTGGACGCCCAGGTCAGTTCAGGGGAGCTAGTTCATGGGAGGTGGCACCTGTGTGGGTGGAGGCGGTGAGAATGCAGCACAGCTGTTTGACTCTCCTGCTTCTTCCAAGATGGTGGGAGCACCTTTTTGCTCCAGATCACCAGGCTTCGTGCAGTCTTAGTGCCTGCTCAGCTGCCTCTCCTGTACCACCTCATACCCTCTGGTACTGAACGTCCTGGTCACCTCCACATCCCCATCTTGCCAGAAAGCGCCCATACTGCGGGAAAGCTCGCTCCTACTCAGCCTAATGAACCTGTGTTCCCTGCAGAGTCTCCTGAAGAAAGTAGGTTTTGTAGTAGCTTTGTTTAGGGTGGTGGTGAGGCTTATCTGCCTCAAGGACAAGAGGCCTCTCTCTGAACACTGCAGCTCAGGACACCAGCCCAAATTAAGGAGCTGACACTAGTGTCACAGAATCACAGAATGGCAGGGGTTGGAAGGGACCTCTGGAGATCATCTAGTCCAACCCCCCCGCCAGAGCAGGGTCACCTAGAGCAGGTTGCACAGGAAGGCGTCCAGGCGGGTTTTGAATGTCACCAGAGACGGAGACTCCACCACCTTTCTGGCAGCCTGTGCCAGTGCTCTGCCACCCTCAGGGTAAAGAAGTTCCTCCTCATGCTTAGGTGGAACTTCCTATCCTCAAGTTTGTGCCCATTACCTCTTGTTCTGTCAGACATGGATGTACCTCAGCACACTGGAGAGGTGTGCCAGCCCGCAGCATGGGCTCTGGGTCGGGCTTGGCTGCCTGCAGGCTGTGGTGGGGCTGCAGGGGACCTCAGGCACAGCAAGGGACAACCAGTTTTCAGGTCTCATGGATTCATTCCCCAGAGAGCAGGGGCTTGTTCGCAGCTCGCCCACCCCTCGCCCAACCCCAGGCCACCCCCATTACCTGTACACGAGCCTCGGTGAGGTCTGTCCTCATGGCTAGCTGCTCCCTGGCATAGACGTCTGGGTAGTGGGTCTTCTGAAAGACCTTCTCCAGCTCCTCCAGCTGGTAACTAGTGAAGGTGGTGCGGTTCCTTCGCTTTTTGCCCTTGTTGCTCTCCGAGTCGGCCTTGTCCATGGGACTGGGGAGGTCCGTGCTGGCCCTGTCCTGGGGCACTTTGACCCCGGCCTCCTTCACGCTGAGGTAGCTGCTGTCCATTCCCGAAGGGTCGGAGCTGGGCTGCAAGTCGGCCTCTCCCAAACTGCTCTCCTTACCTATTTGAGGGGTAGGGCAGAGAGGGGAGAGGAGGGCAGGTTTGAGCAGGGTGGGGAGAGAGAGGGAGACGAGAGGGAAGCAGATGTAAATGTTTTGACCAATGAATTGGTCCAACCAATGACAGCTGGCCATGGCGGTTGGGCAGCAGTCCCCACAGGCAGGCAGAGAGGCTGACGCCAGCCTGGGCAGAGGCAGAGGAGGGAGGCGAGGCAGGGGGCTCCCTGGGCGGGCACAGGAAAGGTGCCGGCCTCGGCCTCAGGGGTGCTGGCACCCAGCTCAGGGGTGGCCTGGGCACCTGGCTGGGCCCAACTCGAGGGAAGAGCTGGCTCTTATGGCGGGGGGGCTGTTGGCAGCCCACGGATGCCAGCACAGCTGGGGAAGGGAAGGTTGGGGTGAGCTCTACCAGGTCCTCCTGATTCCTTTCCACGTGCCTGGAATGGCACCCCAGCGAGACCCTCCTTCACCCTCCCACTGCCCACAGTGGGACTGAACCCCGTGGAAGACTACATTCCTTGGTCCCAGCCACAGGGGCGGTCTCTGAGAACAAAGGGACCCAAACCCAGAGGATGGTCACCAGTCACCAGCCCATCCGTGCTCCCCTACCGAATAAAACATGGCAGAAAACCAGGGGCACACCGCAGCCACGCGTGGTGCTTGGTGGGATCTGTTTTCTGCTCATGCATCCCCAGGCAACGGTGGTGTGCCAGCAGAGGTGTTCCTGACTGACACCCCCGGTCACCCCCACAGCCTTCTGCGGGGACTTGCGCTGCTTTCGTCAAAGCAGCAATGAACAGCCCTCAGTGCCACAGAAAAGGCTGATGTGAGACACCTGTGGAAACACCCCAGCCTGTGTGTGGGGCAGAGAGAAATGAGAGGAGTCTCACAGCAGCCTGGAAGGCTGTTCCTGCCTGACTGCCCTGAGCAATTAATAATTAACAGGCCATGACATACGAGAGCAGTACCGTGAAGCAGGAGGTGGACGTTTCAACCGCTGCAGTGAGCTGGTTCCTCTCTAAGGCTTAGCAGCTATGAGTGAAACCAGGTGTACGTGCCCTCAGGCACAGGCAAAGGCTGCTGTGATGGGGCATCCTCTCCTCCTCACCTCCTGCCTCTAGCAATGGTGGTGCCCCCTTCATTAGCAAGACCCCTGCCATGCTAGCAGGATCTTGATGGGTACCCAGTGGCACGTAGCACCTCTGGTGACAAGTGGCCATGGCTCTCCCTTGCCTCCTGCTGCTGCTTCGTGCAGCAGGCTGTGCCCAGACCAGAAGAAGAGGGATTTGTGTGAGCAGGTGGCCCACCGGGCATGTGCTGTGCAGTCTGGTGTCCTGGTGTCCTCTCTGCCCACATTTCTGGATGGAATCTTTGGACAAAAAACATGGTAGCCGTACTTCAGGGTTTAGCCTTGGGCCGCTACACTCGGCTCCGAAAGGTCTGGGAAGGAAAGGGTGCAGTAGTAGTACTTCCTATCTGTGCTTTCCTTACCAAGCCCACTGGCTAATCTTTTTTTTTTTTATTTTTTTTTTAAATTTCTCATTAGCCTATTTTTAAATGTCCTCAGTCCCGGATCAGTCTTTCTGGGAAACAGCTCCACCATCTAGTGATGTCCCCCACTGGGAGATTTCCTTCAGCAGTGTCATATCCAGGGTCTTTAATGACAGCTCAGGCATCTTAGTCCATGTCTTTGGAAATTCCCATTTTTTCCAGCACTCATCCCTCGTTGCAACATCCTACCACCTAATTCACTGTATATTATGAGTTTAGTCCTTCTGTGAACAGCTCTGTCATGGCTTCACAGCCAAAAGCCTGTGAGCAGGCTTGTGAGAAGATATACATATCCTTGCCCTTTTCTCACTCTCACAGCGGAAAGACTGCATCGAGGTGATTGGGGTGAAAACAGGAGGATGAAATGTAGCTGTTGTTCTCGGCCACGATGGCAAGAAAGACCCAAGTTTAAGCTTGGGAGCGTGAGCTATGAAAGGTATTTGTGAAAAAGTTGCCCAAGTTAGTACAGAGGAGTTAGGGGCAGAACTGGGATGAAGGCACTGGACGTGCAGGGGCTATCTGCCACTGCCACCCTGCTGTGGTTTCAGATTTATTGCTTCCTCTCGTACTGTTCCCTAGGGCTTTTGAGGAGCTCCCTCTAAAGCTCAGCAAAGCCCGATGTTGTCTAGCTCAACTCTCTTCACTTCGATCCTTAGAAATATTTTGTCAAGATTTATACTTCCTGGGTGACAGGGCCGGTGTCCAGGCCAGTGTCACCCTGCCTCCTCTTTGCACCTGCACCCACTGATGGGCTGAGCTGCTCCACCGCTGCGGGGGGATGCAGGGGGACAGGCCCGTCCAGAACGGGCTGGGACAGTGCCCTGCCCCACAGCCTGGGTAAATTGTATGCTACGGCCATGATAGTTATTCTTTTCAAAACTAACGATGATGAAACAGTTCCAGAAAGTTGCAGCAAGGCAGACCTACTGCCTATGAGAGTCAGTAGAGATGGAGTAATAAGTACATAAATAAATAAGTAAAAGTATTCTGGGAAATTTTTTCCTCCTTTCTTTCTATTTTATTATTTATGATATCAGGAAGCTCAGTACATTTTCCCCATGCCTTTGAGCTGGCTGCCTCCCTAATTCCCAGGTCCCTCGCGACGCCAGCAGCAGCAGCAAACGCAAGACCTGGGGCTTCTCCTCGGGAACTTCCCTGCCGCTTCTTATTGCTCGAGCAGCTCAGCTAGCTGGGGAAGGGTCTGCACAAACGCACACACGCAGAGAAAAGCTCTGTCTCTGATGTCATTTCGTTGGCGGGAGAGCTGGAGCTGCAGCTGGGAGCAGGGCCCAGGGCTTTCAGCAGTGATACTTATCTCTGCCGCGAGCCATCAGCCCCAAGGAGCAAGCGGCGGGTGTCCCCATGCCTGCCTGCCGCCAGCCCAGAGCCCTCCTTGCCGGCGTGGCCACGCTGCTCTCATGCTCCCACGCTGCGGGCGCTGGCAGGGATGAGCTGTGGCCATAAGGGGGGCAGGGAGAGCGGGATGGAGGGTGGGAGGCAGGGAGCACGGACAGCAGCGTAGGGAGGGGATGGCGTGCATCCACCCTCGGCTGAGCATCCAGAGGAGTAACCCTCATTCCCTAAGAACAGGCTTCCTGACCTCAAAACAGTCATGCTAACTGCTGAAGTGAAACAAATTGCATACATCTGCATATGGATATGTCCAGACTTCCTGTAACTGGAGATGGCCTCAAAGTTTCAGTGCAAAGTTTGGGGTGTCTGTTTCTAATCAAACCTAGAGAGACCTTGAGCAACATATTGTGAAGATCTCCATGACAAGAAGGTAATGCGAGTATCATTGCACCCTTACAAGCCTGATAGGACCGCTTGGTACCTCCTTCATTGCTTACGACTCCGTCCTTGCCCTCGCAGCAGTAGAAAGAGGATATTTTATGGCTTCCCATCCTGATACTCTGCTCTCCCAGTGCCTTGGCTGCCTGCTAGACCATCGGCACTTCCAAGAACTTCCCTGAGTCACTCTGTTTCAGTTGCCAACGGGCAGGGACAGCCCAGGACAGCCGGGCACGTGGGCCCCCATCATCATGCTGCTCCTTTTCGGGTAGGAGAGCTGCCTGCATCCCCACCTCACCTGGAGGGGAAATGCCTTTCTGATTTCACCACATCTGTCCTGGGAACCCCATGGAGGAGAAATGGGGTGCAGGAAACAGCCCATGCTGCATGCGTGGCCGTGCAGTCAGCCCCCTGAGAGGTCCAGGCAGCACAGCGCTCTGCCGACACCCCGGCTAGAGGGAACGGGCATTTTAACCTCACCGTCACAACATCTGGATTCACAACTCATATCTGTTTTTTTCCTGAAGTGTGCTATTTTGGGAGGGTGATGACATAAAATCTTCTCTATGTAAGATCTTAACCATGAAATTTAATTTAATGCAACGTCAGCTTGGTGCATCCCAAGCTTGGTGCATGCAAAGTAGAGCGAGATGTTTCAAATACACAGCTTCGGGCCCAGCTTGAAATGACAGGTGTCCTTTGCACAGCACAAACATGACAAGCCGCGGCTCCTTTGTGATAAGACTCCTTCACATAGATCCTGTGGTTGCAGCCCCACAGCCTCAGAGGTTGGAAGACAGCTACACAGCCAGCAAACCCCAGGGCTGCAGGCAGCACAGGGCTCTTTCCCCCAGGCCCCAGGCAAAGAAGCCTCCAGGGTCTTGGTGTTGCTAATGTCCTGCTCTGGCAGAGTCTCCTCCAAGCCGTTACGGTCTCAGTGAGGAGCCCCAGGCTACCCCAGCCCTGGGGGGCTCTGAGAGTAGCCAGGGACCCCTGGACACCTAAAGGCACACAGCAGCTCACAGAGGCTGCCCGCCAGCAGCCAACCCACATCCAAAGCGTGTGGCACAGGCGGCGTGTGGCCGTGCCAGGTGGCCTCTCTGCTCCCACACTAAGTGGTGTAGGGGCCTTCTGCCTTCCCACCCAGGCGTGGACACAAGGCTTTTCTCCCTGCCCATCCCCAGATCCCTATGGCCTCCTACACCAGCCATTTCATGGTGCCTCTCCATGCCTGCAGAGCCGTGGTCTGACTTCTGCTTTTCACAGCAACAATGCTTTTTTTAAAAAAAAACAAAACAAAAAAAACAACAACCCAAAACTTCTAGTGCAGATGCTTAAGAAGGCTTTTTAAATCCAATTCTGGCTCTTAATGTCATTCTTTCAACTCCTGCTTAAATACCAGTGCTAAAATTTTGCCTGGATAGGGTTTGGGCAGTGTATTCTACACTTCTTACCAAGGAAGATTTGCAGCACAGCCCAGCCAGCACACCTCCAGGACTTGGCTGGCTGTAGTAACCTTATCCAGACCTTGTGATCTTGCCTTAACACATGCTGAAGCCATTATACTTGTTCCCAAGTTGTCTGTTGCAGCCTTCTGCCTCCTGTCTGTCATTGCAGCCTAGAAGTCAGGGCTATCACTTAAAAAATGTCCACATTTTGGGTTACATAGGATAAAAAGGAGTGGCTGGATTTTAGACGTACAAAGGCCCACATCTTAAGGTTTATTCCCATTCAGGGAGTGAGCTCTCTTGCAGTCTGCAGATGTAGAGAAGAGTTTAAAGATGGAGAGAAGACACAGAATTTTGTGACTGAATCTAGCACTACTGATATTACTAGCAGTGATCAGATACTTAAACATACCTTCACTTTTGGGCCCAACTGAAGTGAAAAACTGGGCAGCACTCATCTCAATTGCAGGTGGTAAAAGGCTGCATAAGACACAAGCCATTGGCATTGTTCTGGAAGCTGCAGTTACCCTTACTGATAAGCAGAAACCAATTGGAGCATCTCCATTTCAACTCTGGATGAGGATGAACACATCTCCTTGTGACCAGCAGTTCCCTTGAGTTTGCATAAAGCAGAGCTGGTTACCGTATGGAAGCACATCTGTCCATTTCTCCCAGCCACGGAGCTCATTTGGTTCATCCTGCAGAACCTGAAGGAAAGCTGGAGTACGCTCCAGGCAGCTCCTCTGTTCACGGCATGGCACGCACCGACTTCCCGCTGGGCTGAGGAGACCACTGCGTGACTGTGCTCATCTGCATGGACATAGTCCATCTCTGCTGAGTCCAACCGAAGCTGCTGGCACTGCTGCTCTGCTGCCTGCAGCCTGCTGAGCCTCTACAGCAAAGGAGGGACACAACGAAACCCACAGGCTAAAAATAACTGTGAAATACCTGGCTGCCTCGGAGACCTAATTACAGACAGAAAAAATTCCTATGGAAAAGCCTATTCATAGAAGGATGAAAGGAGGAGAGGAGTGTTTCTTTCTACTGTGCTCCTCCTGACCACACCTAGGGCCCCTACCTTCAAGAAGAGACTTATTTTTCTGAGCAAAGCATATAGCAGGGGCAACACTAAGGCCTGGAGCAGAAAAATCTCAGAAACTCCTTCTGTTCCTGAAAGGCAGTCTGAGGACAATGCCAAAGGTGCCACACAGCACTCCTGGGTCCACAGGCTTTTGGTGTCCCTGCAGTCAGTGTATAACATAACTCACTGGCTCTGTCTCCATTTGGCGTGCCTCGGAGATCATAGAATGGTTTAGGTTGGAAGGGACCTTAAAGATCATCTAGTTCCAACCCCCCTGCCATGGGCAGGGACACCTCCCACTAGACCAGGTTGCTCAAAGCCCCATCCAGCCTGGCCTTGAACACCTCCAGGGACGGGGCATCCACAGCTTCTCTGGGCAACCTGTTCCAGTGCCTCACCACCCGATGCTTCCCTGGGAGTCAAAACAACCTCAGCCCTGGCTGCACTTAGACCCTCTTGTGCTTGGCTGGTTACATTCCCCTCAAGTAAATCACAGTGTGGGTTTGGGGACAGACAGCTTGATACACATTAACTCCAGTGCTGCTGAGAAGCTGATGTCACAGCAACCCTGGGGTTTGTGTGGGTGTCCGCGTGTGTGTTATTTGTTTGTGGAAGTTGCTGTTCCTCTTGCTTTTTTTCTGCATTAGCTTTCCCCCTCCCACCCCCCATACAAACATCTGCTTTCGGGGGCACGCATTGCTTTATTGTCTGATTAGCTGCATTCACACACCCTGTGGCTACTTGGGGAGAGCTCAGCACCATCTGCACAAATGCAATATGCGCCACTTGCTCCTGTTTCATGTTATTTAAAGGACACTAAGAAAACTGGCTTTTATATAAACAAATCAATTCTGAAAACTCCGCATAGAAGCTGTGGCTAGAGCAAAAAGGCACCGTTTATGCCCCAAGTCCTTCTACACGTGGCACGTTCATTTGAACAGCAGGAAAGAGCTGACTAGCAAATTTTAAAGGCACAAAAATGCTTCTAGGAAGCCACTGTAATTGCAGCTCGCTTTCCGGCTCCCAGAATGTGATACAGGAAAAGAGAAAGAACAAGAAAACGTACTGCCATTGCCTCCACGGGGAGAAAATGAAACTGCTCCATTGGCTTCCTCACTACCGAATGTGAAAGGAGATTATTGTTTATGCCAAAAATTCCAAGGCTGGGCATCTTGGCTCTCTCTGAGGAACCCCTGAATTTCTTAGAGACCTGGCTCTCTCCTCTCTGCCACCTGAAGGTCTTCAGTGCCTTGGGGATGCGCTCTGCCGTGCCAGGATCAGCCACAAGATGGCTTTTTAAGTGACAGTGGAGGGAGCTGACAGTCACCTCCGTGCAGCTCAGTGGCAGCCAGACCCTCAGTAGATCCCACACAGGCAGCCCCGGGCTTAGGGCTGAGGGTGGTCAGCTATGGGTTTTCAGCACGCCAGGCTACATACAAAGTCCCGCTTTAAAGCATGACAGTCAAGATGGCTCAGCTACTGCATTTTAAAATGTGGCTTTTATTTCCCACTGTAGGCATGTCACAAACAGCTGGGAAATAATCGTGGGTTTCTGCTATGTCCTACTTATGCCTTCACCTAAAACAGTGTATGTGAACCAAAAGCCACCTAGTACCTCTGAACTGATATGTCACCAGTGCTTGTCTGACAAGAAAGATGCACGAGGCAGGCAAGAATTGGAAGGTGGCTTGAAAGGGCTTTCAGTTTCCCTTTAGCTCTGAATTTGATACCTTTTGGATAAGTAGTCTACGCCTTCCAAAGCAATCCTGCATTGTCTTGCCATGGCCACGGTCACCTGAGGGTCTTGGCTGTTCTCAAGTCCCTCAGAGCCAGATGTGAGCACTTAACTGCTCTGAAGACCTGGCTCAATGCTGAATAAGAAAAAATATGAGACCTCAGAAAGAAAAAAAACACAAACAAATCAGCATCACTAATATAGGACAAAGTATTGAATGAGATCCTCTCAGTCATAGCCTCATACCTACACACAGCCCAAGCTGTTTATTGGGAGCTAAGTCCAAAAAGGTCCGCAGACCCTTGGGTAAATGAAAGGCAGAACAGGCAGCTGTTTCCCAAAGACATTCGTTCTCCACAGACAAGCACTATAGGCAGCCTGGGGCTTTCCATGCCCTGATGCACTGACCCAGCGTGGGGCTTCTGTCCTGCTCCTGTCTGAGCTGAGTTGCCCACCAGCATCTGGGGCAGCATCTGCCCCATCCTCCTGTCTGGCTTATTTTAAGATCATCTGCCTTTCTCAGGGTTGTGTTTCCTTTAGAAAACCTAGATATGGCAAGGTTGCTCCTCCCCTGTTTGGAAATTCTGTCCAGCAGACTTACATGAGGATAGTCTTTAAGGTAGCCAGGATTAAACCCCCTCCCTGCTCCGAGGCCTTTTAAAGTCAGGCCCTGTACCTGCAGAGGGAAAGGTAAGCGCTGGGAAGCTCTGGGGCTGGTGGCCGGCAGTGCCAGTGGAGACACTGAGGGTTGTTCAGATGTGAGTGACAGACGAGGGTGATGCGGGGCTTAGTGCTAAGCTCTCGCTCTGAAATGAAGAGCATAAGCCTCCCCATCGGATGCAGATTTATGTATTCGTCTTAACCTCACCCGTGCCCTTTGGCCACTGCAAAGATCTGAAAAGATCCCTTGCCCGAGCACTGCAAGACAAAAGGGGGCTCTTCACTGCAAGCTGCCATCTCCTCCAGAGCTTTCCCCCACAACCGGTCAGCGCCTCCCTCTTCCCCACAACACGCCCTGGACATTTTCCCTACAATTTCCATCCAAGGCTGGGCACTGGGTGAGCAGGGCATCTGCTCTGTTGGGGAGAGAGGGAGGCACAAGGCACCAGTGCAAACTTCCATGGTCCCAACGCCTGTTGCCTTCCACATTAACCACCCACCAAGAGAAGCACCACCAGCCATCGCGTATGACAGCAGATATAAATCAGCCGCTGAATTAGAGGAGAGCGGGAGACACTCCTTCCAGCTGGTGGGGAGGGCTGGTGAGGCAAAACCACCTGAAGGGAGTCGAGCCTTGCTCTAACGTCTGGCTATGGTGCAGTTTAATTCCCTGCCGCCAGCTTGGAGAGTGATTCACCCCATCCTATGTGTCTGTGCCTGCCCAGACAGTGTTCACGCCGTCGGTCAGTTGGTCTGTCCGTCGGTCTGTCTCTCTCTGCGTTCTCCTGTCTGGCTGCTTTGCAAAAGCAACCTCTTTGCAGCAGAGGCAGCAATGCATTGCTGAAGTTCAGCTGCCTCCCAGAGGTGACTTCCAGTTGCCTGTTCTGTGCCGCTGGTAACAGGGCTGGAGCCGCGACCCTGACAGAACCGACAGGGCAGAGGGGCAGAAGGAGGGAGGTTAGAGCCATTTTGTCACGAGCTGAGCAAGAGCTCAGCTGCCTCTGCATTATGGAGTCCTGTTTCAAATTAGTGACAGACGAACTTCAAAAGGCTTGCAGGCACCGGCCAGAGAGGCGTCTGAGCGGGCTGTGCCCAGCTGAAGCAGCCAGCCTGCGGCCCTCATCCAGAAAAGTGCTGCAGCACATGTGTGTCCCTGGACTACCCTTATGCTTAAAGTGAAGCGTTATGTGCTTCAGACGGGCAGTCAGACAAGCCCCAACAAATCCGCCCAGCACAGCTCCTGTGCTGCTTCTCCTGCGTCCCAGTTTGGGCTCCCAGGTGCCCCTGCGGAGAAGAGCTGAGGACTCCGAGTCTGGATGAGATGCTGCAGCTGCCCCGTTGCTACCCAAGTACAACGCATCCGATGGGGATTTGGGTGCTACCGTTTTTGCTTGGAAATTGGAAAGTAGTAGTGATGGAAAAGCAGAAGTAAAAACAGGAAACACCCAAAGTTGGCTGAAACTCACTGAACCACAGAAAGGGTTGAGTTTAAAGGTTGGGCCAAAGTTTGGGCCAGGTTCTTTAAGAAAATAGTTCTGCTGTTCCTCAGTTTTATTCAGCTGATTAGTAAAGAAAGGCCCAGACGAAGGAAAAAAACATTCAGCCATCCCCAAATCTGCCTGTTCTTGGAAGCACAGCTAAAACTTATTTCCATTCTGACTGCACATTGCAAAACTCAAGGCCAGCCAGGTCTGGGAATTGCTAATGTTCCTACAAGCGCTAGGCTTTTAGGAGTATTCCAGAAAGAAATTAGGTTTCTGGCTTCACAGTCACTGGGACTGGTGACAGACTGGCATCAGCTTTCACTGGCAGAGAGAAAGAGGGCAGCAAAATCACAAACTGAAGCAAGAGGCACCACAACCAACCTGGGAACTTGCCAACCAAGAACAAAGACAAAATAACTAACAGCAAACCTGACAGGGACAGGTTTGTTTCCCCCAACCTCTACACCCCTCCTCACTCTGTCGCTCAGGTCACCCACTGCAAAAAATCTGCCTGCCGTGGGGTCAGGAGATGGGGACGGTGCTGCAGTCCCCTGGGGTTTTCCTGCTGAGGCGATGCTGGTGCCCAGGGAGAGGGAGAAGCCTGGAGTCCCAACAGGGTCTGAGGGCACCGGCCACCCTTGCTAGCCAGGGGCTGTCACCCTTGGATCCCCGTGAGCCCCCCATGCAGTACAAGGAGTGCATGGCAGCCTTAAGGTCTGACTGACCAGGAGAGCTGTTTCGAGGTATTGGGGGGGCATATCTGCGCTGCGTGGCCTGGCCATGAACTGCAGAGTGTCTACGCTACAGCTGAGGAGAAAGGGCAAAGAAAGAAAAATCTGTCTAAGACTGACCTGCCTGGAAACTCCAATTGCCCCTCACACAGTCTAAACAAATATTTATTTAAATTACTCAGAATGCCCCAGTCTTCTTATATGTAGCCCCAAAGAGTGTCATAAAATGTCTGCAAAAAGGACTCCATTAACCTCTGCTGCCCTGTGTTAGAGGAACATATTTCAGCTCCAGTTAAACTGAAGTTTAATAAACTCTTGGCCCCTGTAGGATCCCTGCAGCAGCCAGTCCTCCCTTGCCCTAGCCTGGCTCCGGGTCTACATCCACTGCTGGCATTTGACATGAAGAGCAGCTGCTAAGGTGGGGAACCATCAGCACTGCTCCAGCCTTCGATGGGAGCCCACCATTGATCACGGGTGCTACGCTCTCATGCCTTGCGTTTCTTTCTGTTGGGGCCATGGGGAGGAGGGAAAGGATGTTTGGAGTTCTGCCCTGTTTCTCCTCAGCCCCGAAATCTAACCGCCAGCTGAGTGCACTTTTACCTCTGGAGGGTTAGCTCCATGTCCTTCGTATCACAGCAGAGAGAAGGTGCACGTTCCCCATGGGAGCCAGGGTAATCTAAGTCTTTTGAATCATACCAACCGCTGATGCAAGCTGCTGTGCTCGGGAAAATACTGGGAAACCCTGCTCGCGTCATGGTTTAAGTGCAATGTTTCCTTCCTCAAAAAAAATATGTATGTGCATTTCAGTAATCTCCTCTTAATGAAGTTCTGCCAGCTTATCAAGGAGTAAAAATGATACTACGTGACCTGGCCAATTACTCTCATGAGACGCATGTGCAAGAGCCCAAGCACGTGGTTCGCAAAGGAAAGGGATGAAAATGATTTACAGAAGCAGCGAGGCAAAGGTTTATTGATAATGAGGCACGAAGAGGAAATGGGATGAATGTGCCTAAGATTCCTCTGGTAAATGAATAATGAATAGTATTCACAGCCAGCGACTTACGTTTTTCATTTTGAGTTGAGAATAGCAAGATGCAGGGCAAATGACAGTTATTAAGAAAAAAAAAATCCATTAGGTAGTACTGAACAAGGAAAACATCCACAGAAGTGTGCTCTTATTTGTGAAGGGGGAGTCGTGAATTGCTCAAAGGGTAAACTGTGCCTGTCAAGTAATTCAGAGCGCTATGCGCTCCGAGGCCTGAGAAGGGGGATTTCATTTCACTTGAGGACTACTTCACCTTGCAACACGTTTAATTGTCACCAGGGGAAAAAAAAAAGAAAGAAGTAAGTTTGTACTAGTCAAGAGAATTTGACCTTTACTTTCTTCTCGCCCTCAGTGGTTCACTTCTCCTCCCAGACTGCCCGTGCCTGGTGAGCCGTGCTCCCACAGCGTCCGCCCATCCTGCACGTGCTCTCCAGCCACTCGACCCTGGCCACTAAAGTTACCAGGGTCTGGCCACTGCACCTGGTGGTGGCTGAACCAGGCCAAGATGTGGATCTCTCACCATCGCCTGCAGCACTGCATCCCTTTATAAAGCCACTCTGGAACCAAATTTTTCTGGGGTTTGGCCTGAAGAGGACATTTGCCCCTCATGCTGTTGCAGCTGTGGATGGTGCCTGAAGCAACGTGGCTCCACCGGCACTGAGGGACTGCAGCTGCCTCTGCCAGCTGGAGGTGGTCCCTGGCTGCTCATCACCACGATTATACCTAATGCAGGGACCAAACTTGTCTATGGGACAGAGGAGGATGAGCAGTGAGAGCACTGTGCAAATGGCTTTTTGTGCCTTTCCCCTTATTTCCTTTCTAAAATATTTCTTGCTTCCTGGGTCTTTGGGTCATACATACTGCATCCCTACAGTAGACAGTTCGCCATTTTCTTCTCATCATCCAGCATGTGAAGGCAATCCTTACTTACTGCACGGCATCCGCACCCTGCTCAGCAGTGTCCTCTAGGTTTCCCGCAGCATTCACCGAGCCATATCGGAGTGTTGCACAGAGATGCCTAAGCCACAACAAGCCCGGTGAGATGAAGCACGGCTATTGCTCACGTTCTACGGACAGCAAACTGAGATGGAGAACGACAAAGGGCAGAACAACCGCCCTGATATACCTAAGACCGAGTCTTAAAAAGTACTTAGCATTGTCTAATATTTTTGCACCTTGGAGATGAAGGTCCTGTCGGCCTCAGTATGCTTCTCAGATGCCCTGAATAATGCAATACCTCTGTATCTTTGCCACCCAGACCTAAGCCCCCATTCAGTCCAACACGCAACACACTCCCCAGTCTTCAGACCATTCAACCACATCCAGATTTCTTATCCCAGCCTTCTGCCTCTTCCCCAGATACAGTTTTTCTTCTATCTGTAGTTACATCAAACAATGTGCTCCCCTACTTTGCCTGGGTCCAAAGAAGGCTGGACCATCTACGGGGGTAAGTGGCCACTGCAAGAAGAGAGAGTTCAGACCTGGCTGGAAACATGCCCGGAACATGGGAAATCTACAGTGTATTTTGTGTGAAAATCAACTCTGTCGCTACTGAGTCAGTGAGAACCACAGCTCCTTAAGGCTTGTTCTTGGAAGGTTTTTCAGAAGACAGGCATGAAGCACATTTCCTACCCAAAGCCCAGCTCCTCTGCGAGTCTGTCATTCTTACTCCACAGCACAGTGCACCAGAAATTTTGAAAAAGGACGTAATTATTTTTTTCTGACAAGGAGAAAACAAAAACGTGCTTAGTTTTAGCTACGTTCTTGGAAACAGCTTAATTGATTCAGATGAACTTTAAAAAAAAAAAAAGTATTATAAAAACAGCTGGAGGCAAACAACTGCTGTGGGAGCTTTTAGGCCAAATCGTTAAGTTTTGATTAAGTTAGAAGCAAGCGGAGGCAGGATTTTGGTAGGAAGTGTCAGACAGTAGACACAAACAACAGTAATTCTGGTAACAGACTTCCTAACAGAGAACAAAAAAATCATGAATCTTGGAAAGAGTGAAACTCCTGGAGCACCACTAATTCTCAGCAGAACTGGACAACAACGTGAAAGATGATGACCATGAAAATCATTCTAAATTAAAAACTGTATCCACATCAGGGGGGCTCATGCCCACTTTAGTGTTTGTTTCCAGTTAACATGCCAGGATGGGATCATATTGAGAGGAGTGACTGCAAATGTCAAGTAAACATTAGCAAATATTTACAGAAATGTTCTTTAGAAACTTGTGAAAAGGAGAATTTGCCCCAGAAACCTCCTTCTGCCAGTGATGCTCATCCAACCAGGAACAGATGAGACTCTTATCTCATGTGTCCGCCGTGTACCTACCTTCCACTTACCAGCACAGATCACCATTCTGCTGCCTACTTCTTGCACCGCCTGACACACGCGCGCAATCTGCTGACCAAAGATTACTCACAAACATCACCCCAACAACAATCCTGGCTCCCAGACAGACCTTGAAAAATCACACCTTGCTCGCAGACAGTTTGCAAACGTAACGCAAGGGGCGTTTGTCCCTCCTTTCCCCTCTCTCCCAAAATACTCCCTTAGGGGAGCCCTTGTTTTGGGAGATTTCTGATCTACACGTGAGCGTCCATGTGCTGACACAGCCCCCAGCTTAGAAGGGCTTTGCCTAAAGAAGATGCCACCCCCACGCCAGTGCCACAACCAGAGCTTTGGTGTTTAAAAACTGCCTTTTTCTAGCAAGGCAGGAAGCAAGGGGAGGCCTTAAACAGCACGTGGAAAGAGCGACCACAAGCGGGGTGGCCTAGAGAGAATAAAATACACAAGCATAAAACATGGGCTGCAACTGGTGCATGAAAGCGCCGGTCTGAAAGGTGTGTACTATTTCAGAGTTTCCTAGCTGAGAGTCAGCAAGACCCCTTTTCACCCACTCCATCTTCCTCCACTTTTCAGAAATAAGCCTATCTCCAAGGTTATGGAAAGAATTAGATTTGGAAAGAATGGATAAACACTTCAGTTTCCGATGTCTGGGGACTCGTGGCATTATCGGGGCCACTAGGCACGGGCTGGCCTCCGCTTCCCAAAGCATCCCCGGCCCTCGGGCTCAGAGAGGCTGTAAGGAAAGCTGCTGGGGCGGCAGTGGGTGGCTTTCTCCTTCCTTCTCATCTCAGACTAGACTTCCCGCACTCTGTCTTCCCGGATTTACTATCTCACCGTACATTCGGGTCGTGATTTTGCAGACTTCACGAGAGGCAAACATGCCTGTACAGGAATGTGTGATTTCTGCTGCAATCCATTTTGTTCATAAGGCTCTCAGGAGAAGATATACAGTGGGACGTAAATAATGGGGCTCCAAACTACAAAACTCCTTCAGTGAACACAGTTACGAGGCTGTAGCTTCCAACAAGCCAGGGTTTTAGAGCCAAGGTTTTAGTGCTAGAGGAAACTGGAAGGTCTCCATGCTGAAGAAGGGGGCAGAGAGCCCCTGTGCTGCGTCTGCTGGTACCAAGAGGCCTGCCCGGAATTAGGGGTTCTCTGAGTATTTGCAGCTCACATCCCCTGTTTTCCAAAGCAATGATGCAGCTTCCCGAATCACACTGTTCTTCCCCATTGAAACCTCCTACAGCTGATGAAGTTGACGCTTATAAACAGGGATAGCACAACTGCTCTACAGTCCGATTTCCTTCAAAGTGTAGCACATACGGAACTAAATAACCTCCCCCTGTAAGTCATTCCTTTGTAAAATAAGTCCCAGCGGAGAGGGATGGGGGATGCGTGTGTGCATGTGTGTAACTTTGTCAAGAACGTGATCTGACATAAACAGAAAAAAAAATGTTGGTACTCCATCTCCTGTCAGTAGATGGACTGTGATGTTCAGATGCTACAGTTAGAAGCTCTACAGATTATTACCAGCCGGGGGCAGTCTGGAAGCCAGTGTGTCATCTCTTTATTTAATGGGTCTTGCCTCCAGGAGAAAACTCTGCCAGGAGAGCTGGGGGCTGTGGAGCAGACCTGCCTGCCTGGGCAAGGGGTGGCCTGGCACCACATCCCTTTGTGCAGGACATGACAGGGCGAGGAGCGGGGAGGGACAGCCCTGCTGGGATCAACCATATCACTGCCACACTGACAGGTCCCCTGCTTACCCCTGCCCCCTGCTCCAGGCACACACAGCCTGCTCTGGAGCGTGCTTCGAGCAGTCTTCGGTGCCTTCATCCCCTGATTTCATCGGCTTGCCCATGCCTACACCACTGTGTCAGTGCTTCTGGAACGGGGCTGAGCAAAAGGGAACTGCTTCGCTCACCACCACCAGGCACCCAACCCTGCAAAACCAGCCCCTGCTCAGCCTTCTGCCAGCAGAACCCACCAGACCCATGGACCTGCATCATCTCAGACATACGGGGAGGAAGAGAGTCAAAGCGACCAATTTAGCTATTTACATACTTGTATCGGGTTTTTCCATTGGGCCATTTTCATAGAGCCAGCTCGAGTTGACGCTTCTCCCACTGGGATGCCACTGCAGGCTTTCAGCTGCTGCTCCTTTTCCTTTTGACACCCTGAGAAGGAGTTCTCAGCAAAGTTTTTGGTTTTAATGAAATCTGTGGGCTAAACCAGGCCATTCCCTGTTTTTCCCCAGTAGGGAACTAATTTCTGTCAGACTCAACATCCACAGCTGTATTCTTGGCTTTCAGGACAGACTCGGTTCCCCTCACAACTCCTCTTGGGCACATTGCAGATATTATCTATTAATGGTAAGGCACAAACACCCTTTGATTAACACAGGACCAGGACCCGCTGGTCTCTTACGTGTTAATACACGTAAGTGGCCACTGCTACACACCATGGTTTATCTGCTTTGGGCTCCTAATCTCTCCATCTCCATGGGATGTGGAATCAGCCAGGTTTCTACACATAAGCCTACATCAGAGAACGTGCATGTTGCCTGAGGCAATACTTGCATTTGGCTTTGTCTAAAAAAACCCGAGCCGTTCCACTTGATTTTTGCAGAGTCCAGATAGGCCAGACCAGTGCATAGCAAATGGCCCAAATTTACAAACGTTTTGCAAGGAGTGTGCTATGGTTCCTGGCTAATGTCTGAAAAGGAGAACTGGGGTCAGGCTGCACTTTCCCTTTCTACTTCTCTGAAAGTCACTACAGTCAACAGAATAGACAAAGGGCAGGATTAGTCCTGGTTCCTTTGTCATTCTCTTGTAAAATAGCTGGGGTCTGATTCAGTTGCCTGCTCATAGGTTTCTGGTCCCATGCAAGACACACTCAGATCCCTCAGATGCCGACATGGGGCAAGCAGATACCAAGGCCTTGAGGAGCAGCACAGGGAGACCAGGCAGAGTAAATGGGGGCACCTAGGCCAAGCGTCATGCAGTTGGCTTAGCGCCTCCTCCCAGAACCAGCTAAGCTTCCCCTCTCCACCATCTGTAGGATGCTGGGTACCTCCTATTGTGTCTACTAGCATCTGACAAACCTGTTGAAATACTTTTGCCTCAAAGCTCTGCCTTGTTGCGTGCTCTTCATGTCTAGGTCCCCAAATATGGTGAAAAATTCATCCCTTAGAAGCTTGGTTGCAATCACAGCCTCTTGGTTCCTTTTTGGGTAAGCTTCAGGCCATTTTCTAAAGAAATCCATAGCTACCAACAAATATTGTCTGGCAGATTCCATCTCAGGCAAAGGCCCAACAACATCAACAGCAATGAATAGCAGTAAGGTCCCCAGGAGACACTGCTCCGTAGGGTTTCTCCCCATCTTTGGGGACCCAATTTTGAAATACAACCCATGCAAGAAATGCATCACATTTCCTGTAGTAATTTTCCGTCATCTGTCTGCATTTTCCTCAAAACCAGTTCTCTCTTGGGTTGACTAAGGATTTTGGAACGTCAAGATGTCCAATGGTTTTGACATTATAACGAAACCTCAGAACCTCCTTTTTGAGTATTTCGGGTATAATGAGCTCTCATGAATACTCATCACCCATTGTTTTATTTCCCCATCTCCTATACAACATTTTGTCTTTAAATTCCAAGCTTTCTCACTATGGCCGAAGAGCTACTCTGCTACTCCAAAGAGAGTCTATACTCCAAAGCAAACACAGTTGCCAAATGAAAGTTTTTTTCAATCACGCCTTGTTTTGTTACTAGGAAGCTTTTTGAGAGACACTTTCAGCTCCTTAAACTCTGCTCTAGCAAACCTACCTCTACTGGATGAAGCAGGAGCATTTTAATTCCTGCAGACTATGAAAGAAAGGAGGAAAAAAAGGATGCAAACTCAGTTTTTTCTTGCTGTCCTGGTGAGGGAGGTGTCTACCACCAAAAAGGCATTTGAACAAGGTGTTGGGAGAACTAGCCTTTGGTGACCGTGGTCTTGTGTCCCCACCCCAGAGGCACCCCCAGCTGCGTTCAGCAGAGACTGCTTCAGCTCTGAAAATGCCCAGCTGCTCTCCTCCCGCCACTGAGGTAGCTTTCCCTTCTCACAAGGACCATGTGGAGCTTTTGTAAGCCTGGGAAGTCCACAGCTGAGCCTCCAGCAGCAGGACCAGTGCCCCACAAGACTGACAGTGCCCTGCTCCCTTCCCTCGCATCGGGGAAGCACTGCCCCATTGCCCCTGGCTGAGCGTTTTCCCAGGGTGCAAACCTCTTTGTCTACCTCTTTTCAACAGCTCACCTCACTCTGGCGTCTATTTCAGATCGGCAGCCTTGAGCTCATGAAAGCCTGTTTGTAAAACATTATCAGTTGCTGTTAAAGAGTTCACCATGTGCCAGGATATCCTCAGCTATAAGAGAGAGATTGGATGGCTGGCCATATAATACCTGCTCTGTCGGTCTCTCAAGTGAGAGCTGCCTTACACGGGTGGCGGGACACCCATACTACAGTTTGCTGTGGACTTGTCCTAACACGAAAACAATTTTCACCACCAGATATCCACAGTGGAAACCAAAATGAACCTAGTGAGGCATATGCCAGATATTATCTATTAATGGCAAGGCACAAGCACGCTTTGAGATTAACATATTACACAGCAAAGCTCTTGCTCGCCTTTTCTTTCTAACCAGGACAACAGATGAGGTCCATGAGCTGGCTACAAGCTCAAAGAAACAACTCAGGGGCCTGCCTGCGGAGGCAGGTGCCACAAACAGATTGCCCAAACCTCTCTCTTTCACATGAGCCGTGTCTTTAAAGGAAAACACCGCAGGTTGAAAGCCCGTGTGCTGACTGACCAGGTATCAACCACAGTGATGTACACACTGAGTGCTAGTTCATCTCCCACCTTGGCCAAGCTGAGCATTTTCCTGGATCCTGGTGGTCCAGTATCCCGCTGGCATTTCTCCTCAGTAAGGACACTTTACCAGTCCCTGCCTTTCCTCGTACCCCCTGGGGTGGCTCCATTTTGCACTGTCCCATCATGTCCCTCTCCGTCTAGTTTTACTCATCTGCAATGCCTATAAAATACACATGCGGTAACCCCTCTCTTGCTGCTTGGCTTCCCCTGTAGCCCTCCCTCGGAAGTGGACCGCTGCCAAACGGAGGCATATAGGTTGTACTACCAAGAGCTCCATTTTTTCCCACCAAGGCCAAGGAAAAGGGGATTTCCAGTACAACCAGCCACAAAAGTACCCTTTCCAAAATCAACTAATTGAAGGCTACAAGGGAAGAGCCAACACCAACTGAACATCAACTTAGTATCCAGCCCTGGGCACGACAAAGCTTTGCTACAGCCTCAACTCTAACTTAAAACCAGTATCACCCAGCTTTGTATGTGCAGCTTCAGGTGCCTTTGCTTCCTGAGTTGAGTTTGGGCCTTTCAGTATATTTTTATGAGGCTCTGTCCTGTCTAGCCGTATATTTGTAAAAAACCTCTCTGTGGATATTTCCCCTCCCCATCAGAGCCGCACTTAACCAAGCCGCTGCTCTCATGTTTGATGTAGTAGCCAATCCCCCATTGCTTTTCTGTCCTGCGTAAGTCCCTTTTTCTAATAGCTTGAAGTGGTATGAACTGGATGGAAATACTCTTCTCTCTAGCACAGGACCTTATACCTATATAAAGCAACCAGCTTCCCTCTCTTCCAGTAGCAGCTTTCCAACTTCTGTTCGAGGGATGAAATGCAGTATTTAAGCTCCGCCATAAATCCCACAGCTTCATGGAGTGTTTCTGGCCTCCTGCACAATCTGCCTAAGTGTCTAGCAATTGGTCCATCGGCTATTTATCTTGGAAGTCCTCACTGGCATCTGGAGACATGAGGAACACAAAATGTCTGCAGGTCCTCTGCCAATTTAGGTGGGTCTCTTCTTCCTCTTGCCTTCTAGCATTTGGCCGTGTCCTGTCTAGCTCAGACTGATATCTGGCTCCAATCTGCTTATGAAGGTTCAGACCAAATCTTGATAAGCTGGGTTATGTCTATAACACAGGGCTTCTCAGCTCTCAGGTATGGGTCCTTGCCACAGCTGTGGTCCTGACTCCGCTCCAGGATAAGGTCTGGGCATGCACCATCCTAGGGAAGGCTGGAAAAGAACCACACAGTGCTGCAGAAGGTGCTCCTCCTGATCCGGAGACCAGCACCACCGTCCAGGCTACAGGGTGTACCCCTGCCCCAGTGTCTGACCTCAGGCTCTTCTCTGTGAACAAGCGCTGCAGAGCAAGGCTCCGTCTGGCTCCTCTTTCCAGCTGGCCACCCAGTGGCAACGGACATGCGTCAGCCTCCCATGGGGTCCTTTCTCTAGTGGCATTGCTGAGGTTGGAAAAGTCTGATGCTGTGGGCTTTCCTGTGCTTGCGTTACAGAGGACACACTCTGGAAATGGCGAGTCCCACAGGTGACCCAAGCTCTGCCTGGCAGACCCAACAGCCTGAGACCAACTCCACACCCAGCAGGCTGGTACCCTGGTGAGGCTTTGCTTTCCTTTTGGAGATGGTTTTCTGTTCTTTCAGAAACCTTGCTGTGGCTCAAGCCTCTTATTAAGTTTCAGGCTGAATAACGTTTTCCTCTTTCCCCTGTTTTGTGAAACATCTTCAGGCCTGTGTCACACACGTTCCCCAGCACCTCGCAGAGTCGGGGTCTTGCAGCTGTGCCTTCAGATCTCTCTGGGCACTGTCCCAGCACAGTCTTTCTTTGATTGTTTTTGGCCCATTCTGGGAAAATTCCCGATATCACCCTCTCTCCCTGTGTTTTGATTTGATTTCATTCTGGTGTGAATTCCTTTCACTTTCCAGCGCTCCTGAATAGGTTAGATGTCTGCAAGCACCTTTGTTATCTGATCCCTCTTGCATCAAAAGGATTAATACAGTTCCCCGTTTCCCTCTTTGGAAACTGCATCCTACCCCGACACCAGCGTTACTGCTCCCGACTGAAGCAGTCAGCCGATATCCCAAGTCCTAAGGAGGGAGTTTCCACTACAGGGGGGAACTGATGAGACCCAAGGTATTTGTTTTACACTGCGGTGTTTGCACACAAAGCACTATCTCCCTAAACACGGTAGCAATCAGATAGGAGTCATTTCAAGACATTACAAGTTTCTTTTATTTCCCCCAGACTTCTGCCTGCCCAAAATGTTAATTCTGTCTTTTCCTCGGGTTCCTTACTTCCCATTAATAGCACTTTTCTGATGGGCCTTGACTTTCTGTTGACTTACCCTCTTTGGTTTCGTAGTGTTTTCAGACTTGTACTGAATAAAGGCGGTTGCTACCTTCATAAGCCCCTCAGAGTTTCCACCCAGCCTCAGCGTACAGCTTGCCTATCAGTGACTAAACCAGCTTACCTTTCAGGCTCCATCACCAGCTAAAAACCCACTTGCCTGACAGCTAATGAACACAGTTCTTGCTAATAAAGAATATATTTAGAAATAATACTGATTTAACCATCTGTTTCCAGCAAGCAGACTAACTGCTTAAACCCTTAAATCGCATCTTCACCAAAAAAAAAAAATAAAATCAGATTCAAATTGACATTTAACTGCTGAGTTAGGCAATGCAATGGTCTCCAATCAGTGCAGATAAGGACAGACCATAGCTCATGACATACCAGCTTGTCATGGCTAAATCCTGCTGGGACCTGAAGATAGCTACTAAGTGTTGAATCACAGCACTGTCAATGGAGAGATAAAGAATTTGATGCTGGTGGATTCATACTTATATAGTCCATAAAATCAGTTGCAGACCATGTTCCGTAATAGCGGTGAGTCTGCCACTGCTCATCACCCCTCCAAGATATCTCCTCTTCTTCTTCCCCTGCCTCTTCTCATTCATCTCTGTTCCCTCCTCCCTCCATCCCTCTCCCCTATTTCTTGTTGACCCATCTTTCTTTGACCAAAAAATGGCTCTAAAATTATCGCGGTGATCACAATTGCTCTTTCACGTCATGCCTACTTATGTGACAGTCAAAGGATGAAGATGACATGCAAATATGAATGAAAAGATGACCAAGCAGAATCACCAGTATGTATAATAGCATTGATTCATCTGAACTTACACAGAAAATAAAGTGGAGGTCATTTATTTAATAGATGTAAGCAGCTTTCCTCCTTTAGTTATGAACTTTCATTTACAAGTTGAGGCAGCTGAGAGACATGTAACTATGGTAAATTACTCTAACGCTTTATTTATACGAAATGTTCCCATCCGTCTTCTAGCAAATGATTCTCAAGGGGTCTTACATTAGCTGTGTTACTGCTCAGGTTCCTTCTAATCCAGATCTCTCTTTTCTTCTGAAAATGTATCTACATTAAGATAGTAGATGTATTCTTTCCAAGCTGATTAACAATTGAGATGGGATTTTTTTTTCCAAAACGTAGGCGTAATACCTCAGAAACACATGACTTTTAGGGCAGGGATTTCTCAGCATTTTCTGAAAGACAGTGACCAACCCACAGCTTGTTTGGGCCAATATAGTTTGCCCACGCTGATGAGTTGCTTTTTAAAGATGAGACCATTCATGTGGATTGACAGGTTGAGCCTATTTTATGTACTGAGAGACCTCAGCATATGAGAACACGCCAATTGCTATGCTTCTTGCACTGAATAAGGACCCGGCCATCAGGAAACCTAAATTCAGTCCCCTCCAAAATTAAACACAGGATGTCTACTCTGTAAGTTTTCCAACTCCGGCCGTGGGCTCCTTCTCCAGCCCGCTGAGAGCCTCCTTCTGCAGGAGCCCCGGGCCCTGGGAGGATCACACTGATGCCACTGAGTGGCGACAGCTTGACCTTGCACAAGCCACTCACACACAGGTTCTGAGCCTCAGTTTTCCCGACTGCATAATGCGAAGAAAAGTCTTTTACTGCTACAGAATGTGTCACACTTTTTACCTGAGAATTGCTACAGCTACCCAAACGCCCTGAACAAGACTTAAGGACTCCAGAGAGCTGGGAACTAGGGCAACCGAATGGACAGGGCTGGGGCTGGAGATGTCCTTTAGCAGCAGACCTTGGCTCCGAGCCTCCTAGACACCACCTCCCTCTTACAAGGGAAACTCATCATGGCTTTGAATGAAGGGCTTGGAAAAGGAATAAATCTTCAAGATCTGATGGACTGAAGTCTGCACATTAGCTCCCCTTAAACCCTGAGTGCATTTAACTTGGGAGGTTAGAAACCACAGCCAAAGAAATCTCTTTTGATTCACAACTTGTTTTGAGCAGTCACCCATAAAGCAGCCAGTGAATCACTCCAGCCAGTTAGTCATGCAACCACACTGACTGTACACTCAAAAGGCAGCACAAAATAAACAGCCTGCAGCTCCAGATAACACACACACAGCTCATTTGCGCTATCTGGCATCAGCATATATTGTTAATAGGACTCCTACACCAAACCCTTAGGAAAAGACGCACTCAGTAAGCATCTCCAAATCTCTCTCCCCATCAGTATTTTTCTCGTCTGCTTCGCACTGTGTTGCTTTCAAAACAATTAAGACTAGTAAAAGTTTTAAGACTCTTTCTTTTTCAGCACCCGTCTTGTTGCTGGTAACGTCCTGCTGGGGTTACAAGCTTGCGCTGCAGAAGTGTACGGCTAAAGCGGAGTTAATCCCAGTCAGCAGCGGACAAGTCGAAAATAAACAGCTCTAGTGCGAAAAGAAATCTTCCTGCAAGGAGGGAGCGGCAGGAATACAGGGGGAGGGAGGCTCCCGGTCCTTTGACACATGAGTGTTATAAACAGCTCGGGTCAGGAATCCTATAAAAGTCTCCAGCCAGATCTACCGTCCAAGTCAAGAGAAGCGCAAAACATCTTTGGAAAGAGCCGCGAATAAATCTTCCTGCGCAGCCGGGGTACGGAGCGTGAGCCCTACCTTCGCGTCCTGCTCCCTGAGGAAATCCCGCAGGTTTCCGCGGAGGAGATCCCGCACCTCCGAGTGTCTGTTCAAACAGAGGCTTAGCCAAACTCCTGGCGAGAGCTCCCTCCCCTCCCTGGGAGGGTGCCGGAGCCCTTGAATGGCAGATCTGGTGGCCCTATTGTGGAAAAGAGAGGGCGATTGCCAGGGCGGCGTCAGCAGCACGCCGGGAGCCGGCGGCCCTGCCGGCCGGCCCTGCAGCACCCGGGAAGGGGCCGGCCCCACCACCCGGCTCCCCCGGCTGCCCCGGCTCCCCTCCCGCCCTCGCTGGCTCCGCTCGCTGCTGCTTCTCCCCGGTGCCCGCCAGGGTCCCGTCCCCCCCTCCCCACTCGCGCCTCCCTCCCGCATACTTCTCCCCTTTATACTTCCCTGTTGCCCCCCGCGGGGATCAGGGCAGCAGCATCTCCCCACCCCCGCCCCCCCCCCTCACCTCTCCCCGCCGGGGTGCGGGGGGAGCCCGCGCACACCCCTCCTGCCTCCCCGCCGGCGCTTTTATCCGCGGGAGGGAGCCCAGGCAGGAGCCGAGGGCCCAGATCAAAGCTGAGGCGGGGGAGGAAAGGGGGGACAGGACCGGGGCAGCCGCCGCAGCCCGGCATCCCTCCCCCACGCAAAGCCCTCTGCACCCTGCGGCCGGGCGAGGGGCAGCGGCCGCCCCCCGGGCCGATGGCAGAGCGGCTCCCGCGGAGATGCGCAGCGCGGGGAGCGGAGGCCCGGGGGAGCCGTAACAGTCCCAGACCTCGGGAGGAAACCCGATGTGGAAGAGCCCTGCAAGAGTCCCGGGGAAAGCAGCCCGGGAGCCCCCTCCCGCCCCCGGCTGGGGGCTGCGGCTGGAGCCGGGGGAAGGGGGCAGATGCCGACGGTCCTCCCCGGCGCACCGCGGGCTCCGCAAAGCCCTTTTGAACACCGGCGGGGGCGCGGCGCGGCGCGGCGGGGAGCCCCGAGCGCCTGGCAGCGAGCGGTCTCTCACGGGAGGCGGAGGGGGGACCGCCAGCGAGCTCGTTCCTGCCGTGCCTGCAGTTTACATTACATTAGGGGGAGGAGGAGGAGGAGAAATGCATTAAAAGCGTCAATTTAAAAAAGCACGCAGCGAGCCTCTGATTCCTACGGCAGTTGCTTTCTGCACTTCTATTAATAACGCACTTTAGCCTGCACTTTTTATTTACTCGCTAAATGAAAGAAATGGTCGTTATTTGCATAACCCGGCACTTAAAGAATTTCCTCTGTTACAGAAAGCCCGTTTCCTTTCTCCTGTCTCCTCTGAGCAAACATCCCCATCATATTCGCCTTCACTCCCCAAAGGATTTTGTTTTCCCAGACCGTATTTCTATACAACACTATACGTATATATTTGTGTGTGTGCATGGGTGTATGCATACATATGTTTCAAGACATATAACTTACTTCAGCTCCACGCAGTAGAAATAGCAAGTCAGATTACTACAGCACATAAATCATTCGAAAGCTTTTTCCCCTCCAAAGCCAAGATATATAACCTGCTCTGAGGGCTTTTATTTAAGATTTCGGCTTTAATTGCCGGTGCTGGTCTGCGGGGTAACCCGTACCTCCCCTTTTTACGGCGGGGAAAGCAGGGAAGCCGTGCGAGGCCGCCGGCCCGGCGGCAGCGCGCCGGCAGGAGGGCGAGCGGCGGGGGAGGCGGGGAGCCCCACCGGGACCCCCCCAGGGCCTGGCCGGTAGCCGCCGCACCGAGGGGGCCGCGGGGAGCCCGGCCGGGAGCCCGGGCCGCCCGATGCCACCGGCCCTGCCAGGAGCCAGGCTGGAAACGCTTCGGCGACTGCCGCTCGTGTCCTCCGCGTATTTACGGCCGCAGCTCTCCCTGGCCTATATTTATCCGTACAATGCAATGGAAGGGCTTAGATCTAGAAATAGAAGCCGAGAGCAATAGATGGCAGGCACGGGCTTTTTATAACTCGAAACGACTTGTTTATTAAAGAATTAAAATAAAATTAAACAAAAAAAAAAAAAAAAGGCGCGGGGGAAATCTCCACTCTCTCCGCTTCGCGGGGTGCCCACCGTGCCAACCGCTGGCCGCTGCCCGCGCCGGGCAACCCCGGGGCTCGACAAGGCAGGAGGGGGGAAAGGCGGAGGCTGCGGGGCGGCCGTGCGGGGAGCGGCGTCCCCGAGCAGCGCGGAAACCCGCCCGGGCGATGGGTCCGCAGCAGCCCCGGGCTCGGCTCCGGTCGCCCGGGGGAAGCCGGCCGCCTGCGCACTGCCTGGCGGCACAACCTACCACTTTCTCGGCCTCGGGTTGTTTTTTTTTTATCTTTTTTTTTTGGGGGGGTGGTGGTGGTGTTTATGTGACGTTGTTTTTTAAATTGAAGGATTTACGGGCACAGCGTCCCACCACCCCAGCATCCTCCTCAGCCCCAGGCAACCGGGAAAGGCGGGGAGCCAGCAGTCCCTGCCGCCGCCGCCCTCCTTCCCCGTCTGCACGGCAGTACCAGCGCCAGAGCGGCCGCGGGGGCTCGGCGGGCGGCAGCGGGGCAGCCCCTGCTCCCCGGCTCCCCGAGCAAAACCCGTCTGCCGTTCTCTCCACCCGCCGTAACATCCCGCCCGCGCCTTAGCGGGCCGCGCTTGTGCCCGCTGCGGAGAAAGAGGACGGCTCCCTCTTCCCCCGCTCTCACCCACGCCGAGGGTATTTAGCCGGGCTCGATGATCTCCCGGTCCCTTTAGCCGGGGCGGGCATTCCGGGGGCACAACGCCTGTGCCCGGCGCGGTGGGCTTAGCCCTTCGGGAGAAGGCGGAGAAGCACCTACGGGTGCCGCCGTCCCTGTGCAAAACCCCGATCTGGCTATTATTAGCGAGTCTCTCTCTTCAATCATTATCCATTAGTTATTATTGCTATTAATTATCCTCGCGGACCCATGTGCCTCTCATTACAGCCCCATCGTCCCTAGCCGCATCACGCGGGGCTCGCAACGAGCGCGGGTCTGGGCCGGGCCACCCTCCGCCGACGCGGGGCTCCCACTGAAGTCAAGCCTGGAGCCCCGCGTGAAAATAAATCGGGGGGACCCCGGTGGTGTTAAGGAGGGTGATAAATTCGTGTGGCTCTACCAGGGGTTGCAATGCGTCATCGCAGGCTAAGCCGGCGCCCTGGGCTTTGCAACCTACAAAAACAAGAGAGCCGGTTAGCAGGGAGAGGACGGCAGGGCAGGGCAGGGCGGCCGGGAAGGCACCGGGGCTCCCCTGCGCTCCCACTTCGCCCGGCGGGAGCGGAGAGCGGAGAGCGGGTCCCTTCTCTCCCCGCGGGGATTCCCCGGCCCCGCCGTGCCCTTCCCCGTGGGTCCCGGCCTGGCCCCAGAAGGCCTCCGCAGGTGCGGAGCGGGCCTTGGCGCCGGCCTGGGGTTGCCCGCCTACGGGGAAGGGGGCAGGGGAAGAGAGGGAACGGGGGAGAAGAACACCCCAGCCTCGGCCCCGGCCAAAACACACGAGAAAGCGGCCCCCCAGCCAGACCACGCCGTGCCCCTCCTCAGCTCCGCGGGGACGTGCCGCGGGAGACGGGCTGTGCCTCCCGGGTGCGGGCAGGGTCAGAGCGATGCCCGAGGCGGGGGGACGGGACCGACCCCTGCCCGAGTCGGCCCGTAGGAGAGCGGGCAGCGCGGCCGGGCGCAGGGCATGCGGGCTCTGCCTGTGCCCCCCGGGCACGGCTGCCTGGCGAGGACTTCATGCCCTTTCCCCAGGAGGGGAGTCACCGGTGCTGGGGGAAGCAGGGCCCGCGGACCTGGATCCGGGGAGGGGTGCGGGGAACCCCTGGCTGCTCGCAGCGGGTGATGGACGGCGCCTGAGAGCGGCCGGCGCACCGAGGTTTGGAAGACGGACAGAGCGAAGGCGCCTCTGCCTCCTTTTAAGCCTAGAGACGGGGCAAAGGGAATGTGTGAGGGCAGAAAGAGAAAGTAAAGAGGGCAAGGAGTACCCAAAACGACGGCGAGAGCCCGGGTCGCGGGAGGTGGGAGCGCCGGTCCGACCCGGGCCTCCCCCGGCTCCCCCGCGCCCCCAACCCGCAGTCACCCCTAGTCTTAGGGACACCCCGGAAATGTCCCTAAGACCCAGCCCGGCCTTGTCCTTGTCCCTGCCTGGCGAGGTCACGGTGGACCGGTGCCCCGAGGATGGGGACGCGGCCACCCCTGTCAGCGGCGACGCGCTGAATCAAGGCCGGGACAACCTCTCTTTGCCCGCACAGAGAGCGCCGGGATGGAAAGGAAGAGATTTCATTTCCACTTTCCTTTATTCGGAAAAAAAATAAAATTAAAAATTGTGGGGTGTTTTTTTTTGTTTGTGACTTTGGGGGTTGGTTTTTGTTTGGGGCTTTTTTTCTTTTTCTTTTCTTTCCCCCTTCCCCCCGCAATTCGCCTCGATATAGCGGAAACCTCCCGAAGAAGCGTTTTGCCTCTTAAACCCACGCTCAGAATCGCCAAGGGAAGCCATCCCGTTCAAGGCAGTCACGCCGAGCGCCAGCGCAAAGGAGTGTCTTAATTGCCGCTAATGACCCGCGGAGAGGATGCGAGCGGGTTATCTGCAGCCGGACAGAAATCAATTAGGGGAGTGGCAATTAGGAGAGAAAGTGAGAGACAGAAAAGTAGGAAAGACCGTTACAGAGGGAAGTGAAGATTCCGGTGAAATTTTCCAGAAATTCTCCCCCTAGAAGAAGGTCCCCGTAGGGAAAGTTTGGGGCAGCCCGACGGTCCGCTCCTCCTTTCTCTTTCTGTTTCTCTCCCCCTTTACTGCGGATTTCCCCGCGTTGCCAAAGAGCTAACGTTTTCCGGGAGCGCATCGGCTCCGCTCAGAAACGACGATTAAAACCACCGCAAAGCGGGAGGAGAGGGAAACGCGGCTTCCCTCGGGCATCGCGGGCTCCAGCCCGGGCTGGGAATAAAGATACTCGAGGCGGGGGGACACGGCGGCCCCCGGCCCCGCACCGCGGCTGCGGCGGGACGGGGCTGTCCGCGGGCGCGCTGCGCTCCGCCGCCGCAGCCGGCTGCGCTGCTCGGCGTGCAGGAGCCAGGCAAGGTCTCCTTGACCCCGGGAGGACTTGTCCTGCCGGGCAGCCGTTCCCCGCCTCTACACCCCCCCCCCCGCCCCCCGCCCCCGGGAGGCCCTTTCCAACCCCGGGCGTCTCTCTCCGGTTTCGCCCCCGGTGCTTCCCCCGTCGCTCGCCAAGGACTCACCGTAACAGGAGACTTGCAGAGCTCCGTTGTGGCCGCTGCTCTCTTGCAGCTTGAGGTTGCTGTCCGGGGGGGTTTTGCAGGGGCCTCGCTGCATGTAGAGGTGCGGCGGCTGCTGCTGCTGCGGAGGGTATTTGTTAAAGGAGGCCGGAGCCCCGGCGGAGCCGGGAGCCTGCACGCTGCCATCCAGGGACTGACATTCCTGCTGGCTGTAGCGGCTCCGGCACTTAGTGCTGCTGTCACCAAAGCCTTGTCCTTTGCTGGCCAGGAAAGTAGGGCTGAACTTGTCACTTGCTTGAAATGCCCTAAAAGGCGAGGAGCCTTCTGTGCCCTGGGAGGCTGCGTTGTAGTAGGAATCCATGGCAGCCGGATCACAATAAGAAACACAAGTATCAGCATTCATTCCTAAAATTAAAAGGCCCGAGTGTCCTTAATGCGCTTGGAGGGGCACCAGGAACCTCTCTTTCTCTCTCCCTCTCGCATACACACACACTCACAGCTGGGCCAGGGAGCTCTAAGAGGATTCAGATGTTCTTGAAAGCTGACCAGATCTCCAAACCCCCTTAAGATCTCGCACAGTAAAAGGGGTCTTTTTCTTTCCCTCCCTCTCCCTCTCTCTCTCTCTCTCGCACACACACACACTTGCCCTCCTTCTCTCCCTCCAAACTATCTACACTCTACAGAGACTCTTCTCCGCACTTTCCCCCCCACTCATAGGGGAAAAAAAAAAAGAAAAAAAGAAAAAAAAGAGACCTCTCCCCCAATTAATATGTAGATGATGACAGTGTAGGGGAGGGGGCCCAGGAAGGGGTGTGTGTGTGTATGTGTATGTGTGGAAGCGGAGGGGGGGGGGAGGTCATATCTTTTGCGTTAAAAAAAAAAAAAACATTAAAAAAAAAAAACAACAAAACGACCCCAAAATTTTTTATGATTAAAAACCCGAAAATCAAACAGATGACACGAACGCCACGAAGGGATGGATGTGGGATCCGTACAGGCGGAAGCACCGGGGACGATTTTAATGGTCGTGACACGCTCGGTTCGCTCCGGCCCTCTCCGCTGCCCCCAGCTGCGGGGACCCCCGCCTCCGCGGCCCCCTCCTCTGTATTAAAGGCAATACGGATTTCCCCCCGCAGCTATATGCCTTTAAGCCTCCCCCGCCATTAACCTCTTCAGGGCCAGCGTCTCTCCCAGCGCTGCCCCGATGCCTCCCCTGGCACGGCGGTGCCGTGCTCGCCCAGCTCATCGCCAGGCAAGCTTCCCGCGGCCTCTCGCCGCACGTTTGTGATCGTCGTTATTTATTTACCTCTAAAAACGTGCTCTCTCCAGGTGTAAAACCACTGGATCAAAAGCGGGAGGGCAGCAGGGAGGGAATTTTAACAGCGTCGCCAAGCACATAAAATTGGCCCCGGCTTCTGGGACTGCCAGAGGTGAACTTGCAAAGGGACAGAGGCTGGCAGGAGCCCTTTTTGGTTTGAAGGGTCAATTGCAACCCAAAAAGGGCTTAAAAATAAATCAATACTCACCTTCCGCCGCTCCCCCCTCCCTCGCCATTCAACCTGATTCCCCTCCTCCCCCGGTTAACTCCTGCTACCCCTTACACTTACTCTTACCCTGCCTTCCTCCCATCCCCACATCTGGTTTCTATTGCTCGCTTACCTTGAAGTTTTCAGTAATAAAGATATTACGCAAACTACATCCACAGTTCTTCAGTCAAAAAAAAAGGGAAAAAAAAGGCAAGAAAAAAAGGAAAAAAGAGAAAAGAAAAAAGAAAGAAAAAGAAAAGAAAAAAGAGGAAAATAAAGGAAAGGGAAGAAAAGAAGGCCCTTAACCCCTTCGGGAGCGCGGGCCGCGGCGGGGCCGGCTGCGGGTGGGGAGCGGGGGCACCGGCGGCGGTTCTGGGCTCCCAGCGGGCTCCCTCCGGGGCCCGGCCCATGTGTCCTCCCTTCTCCCCCCGGCTGCCTCCCCTCCGTGCAGAGCGGGGGGAGACTCGTGGCTTTCATCTGCGTGTGTGTATCTGGGGGCGCGGGGGGAGCGGGATGCGGCCCCGGGGGGGGTGAGCGCGGGGCGGTAAGGCGGGGGTGCGGTCCCCGGAGCGACGGTTCGGGGGGGGCCGTGGCCGCCGCCGCCCCCCAGGGCCTTGCTCCAGGAGCAAGACCAGTACCGCCGTTTTCATTAGCTCGGATCTGACAAGAACAGCCCCCCCCCCCCGCCCCTCTCGCCCCCCAGATGCAGGGGGGATTTCTAGCGAGGTCGTCGTTAAAACAGCCAGAGACGGGTTCATTTACTAGATTTCAAACCATTTTGAGAGTCTCCCTCAGAGCAGCGCTGCGCTCGCTCAGCTTTCTGGTCCAAGAAAGCTTTCAGCGGATTTGCCTTCCTTATTCCCTTTATTACCTTGCTTAATTCTTTCCTCGTCGTTTCTCTCTCCCCTCCCAAACTTCCCCCACCCCACCGCAGCCCCCTCTCTCTCCCTTCTCCGCGACTTAATAAAAAGCAAACCGACTCAATGCATGAGAATCTTTCTAAAAACCACTTCGGGGCGGCCGGGGGAGCCGGGGCGCTGCCGGTACCCGCAGCCGACGAGCGGCAGCTGCCCAGCGGCGGAGCCCCGGTACCCGCAGCCCCGACTCCCGCATCCCCCGCAGAGGACTCGCCGCTGCGCCATTCATGGAGGAGAGTATTATGTGTGTGAGCTCGTTAAAAACGAGTTTTCCAGCCGGTTACTTCCCCAGCAATTATTCTGGCGAACGGAGAAACAGGCTGAAAGAAATGATGTGAGGGCAGTCGTCGATGCTGAGGCGTTATACTCGGCCTCGGGATTTCTGTTCGGCAAAGTTAAACAACAGCAGCAACAACAACAAAAACTAAAGGGAGAGATTACGGCATCGGGCAGGAGATTTATTATTTTTTTATTTTCCTTTTTTTTTTTTCTTCAGAAGCGCTGCGGTGCAGGGACTCGCAGAGGCACTCCGGCTTGGCCGAGCCGAAGGAGGGCTGCCCGGGGTCTGCCTCGGCCGGAGCGCTCCGCCAGCCCCTCCTTGCATTAAACTGTAACGAAAAGTCCATTAGTTCCCAATCAGGGCTAATCCAGAGCCCGCGGAAAGGACCGCAATAAAATCCTCTCCCTAATGGCCAATTTGTGTCCCTAGAAGTGGGAGGTTAATTCGGGAATCGTTACCGACGGAAAGGGTGCTCGCAAATACCTAGCGATCTGGCGGGGGGTGGGGGGGAATAACCGGGGAATCGCTTTCTTGACGGTTTTCGTTTGCCTGGGTTGGGTTTTGCGTGAAGTCCTCTCAGCAAGTTTGACGGGGGATTCCCACAGCCCCCGTTAGCTGGGAGCGGAGCCGTGTGAACATAGAAGCACACAGGGAGCCTGCGGCCGCCGTCCCCGTTAAACGAGGCGAGGGGGACTGCGTGTCGCGGCGCTGCCGAAGCGGCCGTGTCCGCCCGACGGGTCCGACGGTGGGGCTCTGCCCTCCCGGCGGAGTCGCGGCGGCACTGGGAGGGCTGCCGGCTCCGGGGCGAGAGGAGCATCCCCGCCTGCGGGAGCGAGGATCGGCAGAGCAGGGACAGAAAGGGGCACGCACCGCTTGGAACCCGATCTCACCATTTTTCCTCTGAGTGACCCCAAAACTGCCCTGTCCCTGCACCAAAGGCGTCCAAAAGGGAAAGGCGAAAGAGCGGCCGAAAGGTCTGCGCTCCGCAGCAGCCGGTTGCCAATCCTGTATGTATGTGTGCTTTGTACCGAGACCGTTTTCAGGTACAGTCGCTGCTGGTTTTGGAAAGGGTCACTCCCGAGGGTGCCTTCCCACAGAGGGCTGGGGAGCCCGGGTGAGATCCCCATGGTCCCGCGTTTAGGGACGGCGGCTCCCAGTCGAGCAAGTCACTGCTGGGGGAATCGCCCGGGTCTCCAGCTCCGGGAGATCCATGTGTCCCCTCCCGGCGACAGCCCCGGGGAGAAGGGAGCAGCCCAGGGCAGCCCTGCCTGGCTTGTTTTCGAGGAGCCGTTTCCTCTCGACCGGGACAGGAGCGGGCATCGCTCCCGGGTGAGGACCCGGTGCGAGGGGCAGGCGATAGCGGTCGGATTCTACAACTCCATCTCTGCAAGAAAAAAAATCTTTATTCCCATGCGATTTAGACACTCAGGCTTGTGTCACGTCCAGGGAAAAGGCAGAGGTGCAACCTGGTCCCTGCACACCGGGCGTGGGGCTGCGGGGAGCGGGCAGCCGGGAGGGCGGCGGGGACGTGCCCGGCTCTCGCAGGGGGCCGGGAGGAGGAGGCAGGAATGTGCTTCTCCGCTTTCACAGCCACCGCCGGGAGAAACCCACTGTGTCCCCCCACAAGCCTCCACCGTCCTCCGGGGGCTCCGGCCGCCCGCTCCGGGCCGGCCCGGGGCTGGTGTCGGTGGCTGCAACCGGAGCGGCGGCGGGGTGGCTGGGGGGAGGCACGGCGAGGTGCCGGGTACAGAACCCCAGGTCCTCCCCGCTCCACCCGGGGGGTGGGAGAGTAAATACCTCGGTTCAGGGAATGGGCTCACTGCACTGGGGAGGGGGACGGAGAGAGGGGGATCTTTCAAGCCGTTCCCTACCGGCTCCTTGGCAAACCCTGCTCTTGGAAACTGCCTCCAATTTGTTTTACCATTGGGCTGGTTTGTGTGGTCACTTCAGAGCCGCGAGCTCCTTTTGTACCGGACCGAGATCTGAAGGCGACCTATTTATAATACCGCTGCTGGCGGGGGAGAGAGGGGAAAAAAAGTATTCGTGCTAATCTCCCAATTTTTTTTATTTGTTTTTTCTTTTTAATTTCCAGTGGGACGAAGGCTGCGTCTCTGTTTGGGGAGCGGAGCCTGCCTGGCGACAGTGATGCTGGTACCTGCGCTCTGGCTCCCGCCGAGCGCCGCGCTGGGGCCTGAGCTGCGTCGGCGCGGGGGCTTTGCTCTCCTGCCCTCGGCGCCTTTCCTCGGGGATAAACGTATATAGACTTATATGCGACGTCGATTGTTACTAAAACACATTCTTCGTGTCACGAAGGAGCTTACAGAGAGACGGAGCTGACTCGCTCCTCTCCTGCCCGGGCAGAGCGAAGGAGGAGGCTCTGAGTCCGGCCAGGCTCGCCCCTGCCCCTCCGGGCTTGTGCTGGCAAAGCTCTTCTCCCCCCACCCTCCGAGCTCCTGCCGCTGCCTCTCACCCCGCTTCAGCAAGGCCTCAAAGCTTGCTCCCGGGCTCCGCTTCCCGCAGGCTCTCGCCCCGCAGCCCCGATGCCCACGGCTCCCCCCGGCCCGCCCCGCTGCTCCGGGGACGCTGTGCTCCGTGCGGATCCATAGGTGTGCGCGCAGCCGTGTATATCTAGACGTTTTCACCCAAACCGGGCACCTGCTCGATCCCTCGGGCGACGGGTGCGGGACAAGCCGGAGCCGCGCTGCCCTCCGCGGCCGGTGCCTGGGCTGCCCGGCCCAGGCGGAGGGCTCCGGGCTCTGCGGACCTTGGTGCCCATTCCGGGAGGAGGGAACCAGGCGGGGGCCCCGCACCGGGGACGGCAGCAGGAGGGGACCGGAGCTGGCACGGCCTGTTCCGCTCCACGGCCCCGGGTGAGTCCCCGTCTCCCGGCGCCGGTCGGGCTCGGCGGAGCGCTCCGGGCAGCAGGGGCTCCGTTCAGACTTTCTAGCCAAGGCTTTTTTTTTTTTTTTAAAATTTATTTTTATTTTTATTTTTATTTTTTTTCTTTAAATTTTTCATTATTTTTTCTTTTTCTTTTTTTCTTTTTTTTTTCTTCTAATTTTGTTTTATTTTCCAGGAAGTGCCGCGGTCGCTTCAAGCTGCAGGCGGCCGAGGGCATTTATTCACCCGCTCCTGCAGTCAGCCCCCGGGGCCGCCGCGGCCGGAGCAGGGCGGCAGCGGAGCCCGGCATCTCGGGAGCAGCCCGAACCCCTCGGTCCCGTCCTCCCCCCTCCGTCCCCAGAAAAACATGGAACCGAAAATCAATGGTTTTGGCATCGCGCTGCCGGGGGCCCCCGGTGACGCCACTACGTGAGAGCCAATGGGAAGACGGAGCAGGGGCGGCCCCGGCGCCCCCCGCGCCCCGCTCCGCGCCCCGCTCCGCGGCGGAGCGCTCCCGGCCGGCGCGGATGCCCCGGCCCGGGCCGAGCCGGGCGGGGAGGTTCAGGCCTCCCTCGGACCCTGGCCTGGGCTTAGCCGGTCGCGTCAGGCTGGGTTAAAGCCCCTCCGTGCACTTCGTCCCGCTTCCAAGTACCCCGAACACGATCTAGGGGGGTGCGCCTTTATTTAATACGCCATCCCAGGGCTGAAATTTTCACTGGCTATCTGTAAATTCCTTCCTGCGGGGAAAAATCCACTTACTATTAATTTCCTCGATATTTTCCGTTTGCGTGTGACCTTGCCAGACCTCTCTCTGCAGTCAGGGGCTATTTTTTGCTTGAATCAGAAGCCCCGGCGCAGGGAAAAGCAGAGCGGCTGGCAGGCTCTCCGGGTGGCAAGGCGGGCTAGCGGCCCGGCTTGCCCCGCGGCTCCTGCACAGCTCTCACGGAAGAGTGCGCAGGAGAGCCCGGGAGAACCGAGGGAGGCGGCGGGACGGAGGAGCCGAGGGATGCGCGCCGCGCTCTGGGTACCATCCCGGCCGTCCCGGGGGCTGCGCTACGGGACCGGGAGGACCCACCACCCCAAGCGCCCAGCGCCGGGCTCTGCTCCCGGGGACAGGACAAGGGCAGCCCCCGGCGCCGGTGACCTTTCGGGGCCGGGGCCGCGATGCGCAGCGGGGGAGGTATTTCCCCGTGGGGTGCGCCGGCCTGGGAATGTCCTCTTTGCCCTGCGCACGAAACAAAGAGGCCGGGGAGGAGGGGGCTCCGGGCCGAAGGCATCCAGTGGCATTTGGTGCACCTGTCACCGGCTCCCCCTGACCTTTACGAGCAGGGACAGCCCGCGGCGGTGGGGGTGGGGGGGTGGGGGCGGACAGGCTGGGGCAGGCGGGGAGGCCGAGCGAAGGGGGGCTGTGAGGAAGCTCGCCCCCGGACCAGGCACGCCTGGTGCTGAGAGCCGGCCCCGCCGCCCGGGACCCGGGGACGCCTGTGCCCCGGCCCGGCGACCCACCTCCAGCATCTCTCGGTGACGAGCAGCTGGTGCCTGCTGCCGAGAGCGGATGAAAAGCGCTCCCAGGGAAGCGTGGATATTTTTAATTACAAATATGAGGCACTCGGGGCAAGGCGAGCCCTCGGGCCGCCGCGATGGGGAGGCCGGCTCAGCCCCGTCCCCGTTACCACCCGGCCGTTGAATTCAGTTTGTTTCTCTCCTTGCCTTACCCCCTGACAGGTTTTTCACCCCGTGTCGTTTGTAAAAAATCCACCTTTCTCGTCGTAATCTCCAAGCAGCTCCCTAAAAACATCCCTAAACCAAACAAGAACAGATCTCCCCAAATAGAGCAACTCCTGATACACTGCTAAGAATAATAACCGTTGTGATTTTTTTTTTTTTCGGATTATAATGGTGTCCCAATTCCAGAAATCACGGCAACATATTAGGCCGTCAACGCACCATGCACAAATTTATTTTCCGTGTGATTTGCGCCGAAATCACCGCGGCTAAGGCGCTCAGAGCAATGCCTGCAGGGTGTCCCGGAGCTCCCGTCCCCGGCGGGGAGAGCCCGGGCTGTGCTCCCACGCGTGCCCCGGGGCCACGCCAGTGGCTTTGCCGCCATCCCGCTGCTGAGAGCGCGGGTTTCCAGGGCTGTGGCGCCGGAGGAACCCCCCTTTTCTTCAGCAGGTTCGTTCGGGGAGGGGTACAGCAAGGGGAATATGGCTTTTTTGGTTTTTTGTTTTTTTTTTTTGTGCGGGGACAGAGCTCAGGCAAGCCGTGGAAAAGCCCCTTCCAGAAATATCCCGGAAAGACAGAGGAGCAGGACAAGGAGGATTTGCAAACAGCGTACTCGGCTTCTTCGCACGGCTGCTTCTCCCGGGACACTCCGCAGCCTGTCCGCCGCCCCCCGGCTGCCCCCGCCGCCTTACTGCCGGCTGCGGGGCCCGGGCTCGGCCGCCCCGCCGGGCGCACGCACCGCCCCGCTCCCGGGCTGCCCGGCCCCGCCGGAGCTCCACCGCCGGCAATACACCGCCCGGCTCTCGGGCTGCCCCGTCCCACCGGAGCTCCCCGACGGGCTCAACTTCCCAGCGCCGTCGGGTCTCGCAGCCGCTGCGGTGGGATCTCCGAGCAGATGTGATTCCTAGCAGGGGCTTAATGCTGCTCTGCTAGTCCCCTGGACCGTAGCTGTGACCTTGTCTTTTCTGTTACTCGTTTGCTTGTTTATTATTTTAAGCCTTCCTGCTTTTCCTTATTTTCAGGGTGGGTTTTTTTTGAGCTCCCACAAAAATTCTGATCAAGGCTGATTGTGTCAGAGCCATTGCTAATTCAGGGGAAAGGGGTTCACAGGGTTCGCAGATTCCCTCCACAGGATGGCCCAGGGTTGCTCTTTCTTACAGAAAGCAGCCAAGAAATTTTGCGAGCAACTGAGGGGTTGCCTGGATGTACATGCCACGAGGATGCCACTTATTTATTGTAAAGCCTCACACTGAGGGAAGCACCCTTGTTTTAAAGCAGAGAAAATGAGTCTCAAACGAGTGATTGCCTGAACTCACACTAAGCCACAAGATCTGCTCTCTACTGGGAGCCGTGAAAAAGCCCAGAGTCCTGCGGGTCTCTGCCCCTCTCTCCAGCGAAAGTTCAGCAGCACCAGCCATCCTCCCAGCTGAGCAGTTCAGCAGAAGCACCTTACCTACTGACAGACACAGGGATAAAAGTGTTGGGTTTTCCCCAGGTCCTGAGCTTCTTCAGCTTCCCCTGGAGCCAGTGAAAGCTGCAGCAGCTCAGACAGAAATCAGGCTACTGTGATTTAGACTACTGAGTCAGAAACCATAGTGATGTGCACCCAATCTCCAAATTGCCTGGCCAGCAATATTGCTCAGCCACAGCGAGATACCTCTGCCCAGCAGCCGCCCTCAGCTTTTAGGGGTCATCCACCCATGAAACCTTCTCGTCAGGAGACTACTGCATCCAGGACATGAGAGAAAGTCACCAAGAAAGCCCGGAGAGGAGAAGCCTATGAATGACATCGTTCGGAAACCCACTATAAAGGCAGGAGCAATGACTCAGGGTTACCTTTGGTGGCTTAAAGTTTGTAAGGACAAAAAAGAGGGAGTAAACCCAAGAGCAACAACAATAACAGCAATGAAACAAATGCAGAGCCTCCACAGCCGTTGCAGTCTGGGATGGAGACAGCCTGTGGCTGTGCTGATGCTGGGACGGGGTAGGAGGACAGACAGACAGACCTTCCCCGAGTTAGAAATGACAGTCCGGTCAGCTGAGCCCCAGGGCCACCTGTGTCCTCCCTGCTGCTCAGATTTATAGAGTGTAACATTTTAATAAAAAACACACACACCTCTCCACTTTGGTGCATTAAGAGATTTCTAGCAAAACACAGTAATGTTGCTATAAATTTCCCTCCCAGCACCCTCACAAGTAATAACTCAAGCCCCAGCATTTTGTATTTAATGTTTATTTTGATGGCTGCATTCCAGAAAGAAAAGGGAAAAAGAGGCAAAATCTACTCAACCACTCTCCCCATTGCTATTAGCCTGATGTTTTCAATAAAATTTAGTGCAAACTGGGAAACAAACACTTGGAAAAAGAAAGGAGGAAAACAAGCACACTTGGGCAAAATTCTCCTAGACATCTGCCAAGGCCTGGGTTCAAATCCTGGCTTAAATTACAGATGTCCTGCCATGGGTTCTCATTATGTCCTCCTCCCTTGGCATGTTTGAACAGCACCCCAGGGAGCTGTACCTGTGTTAAGCAAAGTTCAGCTGTGGGATGCTCCAAAGGACTGAGACATATGGAGGCTCGAGGCTGAAACAGCCAAGTCTGGAAGTTAAAGGCTGAGGTTTCTTGGCCAAATAACGCAGGGCAGAATGCTAGGAGTGCTGCCAGTCATGTTTGAAGTACGTGGCAGAGCTATTTAAAGCTTTCAGAGCACCTGCTTCTCTGTGAAGCCACCAGTCCTTCATGTGCACCAGCACTTAAGCGCACATTTGCCACTGGAAAAGGACGAAACCATGCGGACAGATGGTGGTACACCCAGACAAGCCGCGGGCATTTCCTAACCAGCATGCACGCTTCAAGAGACGACTCTAGACTCTGGTGAGAGTAGCTTAAACCCTCATACAATGGTGAATATTTACCCCCATGTAATCTAAACTTCTGATTGCTTACCCAGAAGTAGCAACCCTTGAATTCAACTTGATTCAGATGTGGTTAACAAAACTGTGCCGAGAGCAGCAGCGCTTCGTAACCAGGTTGCTAACTAATGAGAGATGTGTCCCAGGCTCGCAGTGAGCACGAGAGCATGCAGTCTGCATGGGCCATGCCCGGAGAACTGTGCATCCAGAGCACGTGAAGCCCATCTTTGTGCTACAGACCAGAAGAAGTCAACGGGCTTAAGGAGTGACCAGATTTAAATGTCGCAGAAGCTTTTGGGTCACCCTTTCTGCAAGGCACACTTGCATTCCCTGTCCAGTAGCCCAGGCGCATGCCACTACGGCTGTGTTTGCATTTCTGCATATTAATCCAGTTGAGTCTAGATCTGGATTTTCCAGATTTCCTTCTCTCCACAGATCATTCTAGACTCCAAGCCAATGCAGGGACTGACCATATTGCTATCGTGATGTTGCACTGAGCCATCAGCGCCTCCAAATACTCACTTAGGACAAACTCTACTGGTCCCTGAAGGCTCAACCAACTCAACCGGTGCCCCTCTTTCCCCAGGCTTTCTCTGGTCTCTGAATACTTATGTACGGTATTCCCTTCCCCCTGCTTTTCAGCAGGGGAATCGGAAAGTTTCACTGCACTGAATCGTCACCACCCAGTTCTGCTATGGTGGCACGGGGGTGATTTCAATCCCTTTTTGCAGTCAGGCCAGCCTCACTCTTGAGTTCGTGTTCAACAACTGAGGTTTCTGTGGACAAAATTACTCTGCAGGTTTCAACCCCATTGTGATGTTTGGCTTATGACATTAGGTTCATCGGGCAACTGATATCTGTTCAATTAGATATTATGGCCCTGAATTCCAGAACTGGAGGGATCTATTATCTCACACTAATTTTTAGTGTCTGTGTGGACTTCTGCATTGCATCCTATCATATCAAGCAATCAAAGGCAAAAAAACCCCCAAGTCGCAGAGGGCCAAAATTGTATTACTCATGCCCACGGTGCCTTCCAGCGGGCCTCTGTTTTTTTCAGTGGTATGAAACAAGCATCAAGAGTTGGTCCTGAGCACACTGATCAGAATGAAGGTATCACTGCTCGTAGAGGGTCAATAAGGTTTTCTGATCTCCATTTCTGAGCTAATCTGATTACTTGCGTCTGAATTAATCCTAGTCACACACCTGTCACACGATGTGTGCATAAGGTGCGTGTGAACTCACGCCTGCTTTACAGGAAGCAATAGGCTCACGGTGATGGTGAGCAGCTCACCAGCAAGCTCTCTGCTCACAGGAATGGGAATGGCTCTTAGCTCCTTGTCAATGATTGTCAAAACCATATTTGCAGCCAGAATAGGGCTAGAAAATGTCAGATTTTTTCCCTACTTTAAGTTGTTTGCTCTGTTGACTTCAGTGCTGCTGAGTGGTTTCAATGAAGAGAACACTAGTTTTACACCTAAGAGCTGGTCCTTTGCTTTCTTTTCATTCTTCTCTTGAACAGAAATTTCGTTGAGCACCCTAAAACTCTGCAGAGCGAGGCTGTTAAGCGTGCTGGGACTTTTTGACTCATTTTAAGAAACGCATCGGTTAGTGAGCCCGTGGGTCTGAACTGTGAACCTGCTCTTTCTAGAGGAGTAAGACGCATCTTTTTACCTGTTCTGTATTTTCTCATCTTCCTTCCCAGCAGAATTCTTTACAACAGGCTTAGCGCATTGAATACCCAGGCTGGTTTTTTACCTGATAGAAATTGCATGGCTCTGGTGACACCATGGAGATTCACACAAGGCATTTGACTGCTCAGTATTTGTCTCAATTCAAAAAAGGAGAAACCTAATGATGCTTAAAAAGGATAATGATGTTCAGAAAGAGGGCTGCATGGGTTTGGGTTGATTGCGTCCCAACGGTCAGAATCAGCGAGACTCTCAGCCAGCCTGGACAAGAGGAGAGAGTCCAGCGATGTGTCCATCTGATTTCTTTTTTTTATAGAACACACATCACTGCCAAATATTGGAAGAGGTATGGTAGTTCCTCCTCAAGGCCTCAAGCAGCATGAAGGAAATATATTCACTAAAAACCTTAAATTGACCCAGTGGACCGATAGCCAGTTCCAAGAAACTCAGCATTTTATTCTGTATTATTATTTTTTTTTACTAGGTTAATATTCTTTTTATAAGGAGAATGGGAATAACAGTTCACTCTGGATGAGCGGCGTGATTTACTTCAACTGCATCAGCACTCTTCCAGCTCATATTCGAGGCAGCTTTTGGGTGATATTTCCGGATGGGCAATGGAGTTGTGTGATGCCATTTAAACAAAACAGAAAGCTGAAATATGTTTTTTTTTTTTATATATCTTGAGAGACAAGAAGAGATTTGTTTTAAAAACCTTCAGTCGCCTTAAATCCATAAATTTATTTTACCTCAGGACAAGCAGCGAGGATGAGATCACCGAACTGCATGGATGAACAGAGACCTCACAGATACCACAGAAACAAGAGTCTGGTTACTTCCATGGTTGAGGATGAAATGGAACTCTCTCCACCGCCTCGTGTCCAGCTCCCCCTCCCCAGGGACACCGTTTCTGTGTTGCCCTGGGTACCAGCCTGGCAGACTGAGATGGTGACGTGGCTTGGGCAACTGTCCAGGAAACGTGCTGTAAGGGGCAGCAGGACCATTTGGTGGTGTCCTCTTGGACTCTTGGCCCTGACCTCTGTTCCATACCTGCACAGGCTGCAAGGCACTCTCTGGGTTCGTTAGCAGAAGCTAGCCTGAGTTTGCTAAACCGATCCTTTTAGACTGTTCTCCTTTGAAATCCCTAAATAACTACAGCAGCAAAAGAAAAATGGTGTGATTTTGACTGGGACTGCAAGATTGTCTCCCTGTCCTTTGAGCTGCAAATATGGTCACGGGGAACTGAATTTATCTGGAAATTAAATTAATCCACTGGAGAAAAAAACCCCTTCACTAAAGCTCGATGCAGTGATGTTGCTATTCAGCTCTGCTAAGGATACACCTCTTGCGTTTTCTCCTTACAGAACCAGGGGCCAACTCAAGGTCTTTGTACCGATTTTTAAAACTCTTGGGAGATTCCTCTGGTAAGAGTACGAAGGACCGCATACAGCAGTGTGGCCTCCCGACAGCGGTGGCTGTTTACGGTATTAAAACAGCAACCTGCAAAGAGATATCTGAGCTGAAGGGTGCAAGAACGTGCAACAGTTCTGACAAGTGTTCAAAAAACTCATTTCTCCAGCCCGTCTTTCCAGAAATGCATATATGTGCAACTAGTACAGGCACGTGGACTTTAAAGTTTGTTTTTCAACCTGCTAAAAAGAGAAATATATATTTTTTCTGGAGCTGTCCAAGAAACATGCGTCCAGGTCTGCGAGGGAAGTTGAGTTTTGGGAACTCTCTCCCTCTCTTAGTCATATGAAACACCAGCATTTCAAACATTTGGGTGGACGTGTTTCCAAAGGGAAATCTTCTCCCTAACCTCCCGAGACTGTATGTTGGCTCATACAATCTAGATAGTGACTTGTCCTAATTTCTGTGTGCCTGCGCCCAATGCGGCCTGCACTAAAGTCTATAAAAGTTTTGCTGTTCAGCTCCTTGGCAGCGGGATTAGGCTTTCTGTTTGTATTACTTTTTTATCTGTGATTTAGTTTTTCTGCCAAGGCCTTTAACAATTAATGTCAACAGATGACAGGGAACGCGAGAGGAGAGGCAGAGACGGCATTTTTCTACTTGAAATACTATATATTGAGCATTTAAGCATCTTACCAGTTGGTACAAAACTTACAGTTCTTTATGCAAATGCCTGCCTTCCCAGCTTAGAATGACTTGGCAAAGTTACTCTGTACTTCACCTTTGCGAAATAGCTCTTAAAGATATTTGTACACCTTAAGCCCTTCAAGTATTATGCCAATCGTTTAAGAGCCAAGAGCAGGAATATGCCCATGGGTTGTTCAAAAACTGAGTAAAGAATAGTCTGAAGTTATAGTTAACTTGCTTTCCTCTCTCTCTCTGTCTCTCTGTGCCTCATATGGGCCATAAACCAATATCCTCTATTCTCCAGAAGCAGCAGGAGCAGTGGCTAGTAGCATAAACACGCAGATATTAAAATTTGAGCTCATTCAACCATAATTGACCAAAAAGAAAATGAAGTGAAAACAAAAAAGCTTAGTTATACAGCTAAGAAACAAATAATGTCTTTCCCAAACACATAAGGGTACCTTTCTCCCTCTCTGATTAGAAATCCTCAGGAGATTCGGGTTTCAAGTGGGGTTAAAAGCTTTATGATTTGTTTAACCAACTCACGTAAACCCAAAGGCTATTTTTGACCGGGAGCATATCCTTGGCGCAGGGAGCATTTGCAAAGAGAGAGTGACACCGTCCCTTCTGTGCCGCTGCCCAGCTGGTACATGAACATCCTTTCTGCGCCGCGCTGGGAGCCAGCGGCTGGAAAAGCAGCTTGGGAATGCCAGTCGTGGGAGGGGGGTTTCTGCACAGCAGGGGTGAAGACCAGGACGGCCAAGGGCTCCACAGTCACTGCAAGGACACCGTGCCCTGGCCGGGGAAGCTGAGCTATCCCCAGCCCTGCACGGCAGAGAAAGGAAGACAAGTGCCTGAGGGACGCCTCTGGCTCCCAGTCCTTCCTCCCTCCCAAGCAGGAAAAGCTCATGGTGGGCACCGGGCTGAAGCCTTAACGCAGCCCAGCTCCCCAAACCTTTGGAAGACAGATGCTCTTATAAAAAAAAAAAAAAATCCAAGGACAAACCAAATTTTCTCTAACAAAGTAACAGACTTACAGGCACAGGAATTTCTTGTGGGTTTGGATCATTGCTGCAAAATATTACTGTGAAAGTATCCTCGCTATGTCCCTTCTCCAGCACGTACGGTTAGACAGAACTGCTCCCAGTTGCCCAGACTGGGCTCTCAGTTACACAGAGGTAAATCTAGGGCAAATCCACAAGGCTCCGAGCATCAACAATACGAAGTCTGGGACTGAAAGGGAAGATTCAGGCAGCTATGGACGGAGTAGTCTGATATCGCTCACGGATTAAGTAGTGCAACGGTTATAGTAAACAGCATGGACAAAAGTCTTTTGCCAATACGTGGCTTCGCAGGAACGGGTCTTGTAAGAGGAACTGCTTGTCTTTTTCAAACAGGAATACATCCTGCTTGGTAAAGTCAACTTACATTAAATCCGCCTACTCGTATTTCTTGACGATGCCTGTCTTAATACTGCCAGATTAAAAACTTGTAGTATGTGGTATTAAGGTGGAACTTTTTAAAGTAAAAGCAAATTTGTTCATGGATTTTAATGGAAATACTGCCAGTGTGACACCAGTAGTAACGCTGCATGTTTCTGGGAGCGGAAGTCGTACAGCGCTTGGTAAGGCTGCTACTCAAATGTTGCACCCCGTTCTGCTCTCCTCTGGCTCTGCAAATGCCGGGAGAAGTTGGAAAGATTTTTGGCAAGGCAAGCAAATAAATCTCATAGCAGGACGCTGTGTAGAGCACGATCCCGTCATCTTACTGGAGAGAAAAGGTTGGGAGATCAGTGCCTGCTCACACTTGCAAACAGAAGCGTCTGCGTACATGGGGCTTCTCCATCCTGCAAGGGAAAATGCATCATAAGATGCAATGGCTGGATGCTGGAATTCATCCTTGGAGCAAGGTATCATTTCATTGCCACTGAAGGCACCTCTCTCTGTCCCGGCAGCAGAGGGGCTTCCTGGCGCTTGGAAGTTTTAAGCTTGGGCAGCATTCGGGAAGACAAGCTTTAACCCAGCTTCTGGGAAAAACCTATTGCCTGTGTAATACAGGAAGTAAACAAGATGATCACAGCCGTCCCCTCTGGTCTGGGAACCTGGGAATAAAAGAGTGGAGGCGCTTTGCTTTTGCCGTGACATGTGGTGATACGAAAGCTCCTTGGTCATTTAAGCATTTTGGGGTCTTTATTTTATAGGCAGGGATAATGCCTAAATACACATTATTTTTTTAACACCACCACCCCCTCTTGTGCTTTGTAGAGTCCCAAGCTACAGTTGCAGAGCTGTGGTCAGGATAAAAGCCGACAGACCAACCATAAATCAGCCAGAACCGAGTTCCTTAACCTTTCATATTAACCTCTTGCATTGACTTGAGTTAGGTGCTACTCTCTGCTGCTATAAATCATCCCGCAGTGAATTTATGAGCTTCAGCACAATAAAGGGGTTTTTCTTTATCCCCCCCACCCCACCCCTTTCTCTTAGTGCATTTTAGAAATTATGCAGGAAAGGCCTAATGACTGGGATCTGTAAATATTACTAACTCCCCTTCCCTACCAAAGGGATCTGGCAGGAAGATGTGGGGGTTGGGAGTGGGGCGAGAGAGACTCTTAATTTCACTTACTGGTGACACGATCAGGAAAGCCTGTTCTAAAAATCCCAAGAAACCATTAGCTGCCCCTTGAAATAGGAAAAAAAAAAAAAGCTAGTAATGAAAACCATTTAGGGGTTAAAATAGCAATTTATCCATTCGGATGCAGTCATCACCCCGCTTCCCCCTCTCCACAAAGCACTTGGTGCATGAAGACGGTGGGTTGCTTTTCCCCATGGACCCTGGGCGCCCTGCTCCGGGCATCCCTTTGGGTTTTGCTGGTCCCAGCCCTCTCCAGGCTCCGGAGCCGCACGTGCCGGAGCGAGCCGGTGGCAGCACAAGGAGACCCCTTAGAAAACCCCCTCCCTCTCTGCATTTGTTCAGCGAGGCCGTGGCACTGCAATGAAAGCAGCAAGGTCCGGCGGCCCGCGGGGCAGCAGGCGTGCCGGGCTGCTCCCAGGGTGGCACTCGGGGAGGGGACTTGGGGCTGGCACCACTGAAGGAGGGCGCGCAGATGGGGTTCCTGGTGTTACTGGGAGGGAGGAGATAGTTTCACATGGACACCAAACGCCACAGATGCCTTTCGGTGCGAGTGGGAGCCTGCCAAATCCTTCCTTCCTGCCGTTACTCTGTAATGCTCCGGTTTGCTGCCCTCCGTCCCAGAGCTGGCTGCATTTCTGCGTTATTCAGGGGTTTGGCAGTATTTTGAGATATTTATACAGTGATAAAGTATGTGTCCTGGCATCTTTCAGCCTGTCTATCTGCAGTATTTCCACGGTGCTGGCGACTGCAGCATCTGAGGCGAGAGCTAAGGAGCTCGGTGTCGCTAACACTGAGTTTGCTCCTACCTCAAGCTCTGACACTCTAATGCAATTAAAATGCTGATGAACGTCACACCGCAGAGATGCCCAAGGCCTGCTTGGCCTTGCAAAACCAGGCTCTCTGACCCCGTGGCCAAAGGCAGTAAATACATTGTTTGGGGGGCTTCTGCACCTCGATATTTTGGTGCCTGACCTGCGAGTGCTCTCCCAGGCGGGAATGCTGCTGGGGCCGGGAGTGCTGGAGGCACAGCCTCGTTGTTTCCAGACCAGCACCCCTGGGCCCCACATCACGGGGTGGTGGGGATCGGAGGTACCTCAGCTAACTCTGACACAGCTACCTCGGGAGCAAAGCATTGTCAGCGGCACGGCTCGCTGCTTTCCTGACGCATCCGCTTTTCTGCAGTCCAGTCAAAAATAAGCAGCCCTCTGTCCCAGCTGTGGGACACTCCGTTTCGGTGGCTCTTTCAGAGACAAAATGGCTACTTCAGTTAAAGATAACTGCCGAGCCCCAGAAAGCCTTCTCTTTTTCCCAGGGGAGGTAATTTTATTTTGTTATTTGTATTTTTTAGTAAAGCTGGTGCTCCCTAAAACCAGAGTGACGTTGCTGAGGAGCAGGGAGCCAGCTGGGCTCTCCTGCCTGGGGGGTGGTGGGGAGCAGGGGCCGTTCTCCGGAGCCGGGGATGGTTTGTGGGACCGGCGCGGTGCTCCCTACGGAGAGGAGCAATCCGCAGGGCTCCGTTCCCCATCCCGGGAGAGCAGTGCAGCTGTTCCACGGGTCACCGAGCAAGTGAAGCAGCGTTAGGGAGCAAAGCAAATACCCTGCAAGAAAAAAAAATTAAAAAGAGCAGGGTTCCTGGTTACCTGTGGTGTAACCAGGTAAGGCAGGGGTGAGGATCTGCGTACTTGTGTTGTTGGTTTTGTTTTCTTCACAATGGGCGAAAAAAGCTGAAAGGGGTTTGGCTGGAAGTTTTTCTCATGCTTTCTGTTTCTCCTTCCCTTGCCCGTGGCTGCTGGGTTTCTGCGTCTGCCCATGACCTTGCTGCTGCTCACCCACATGAGATGTCCCGGGAGCACCCCCAGCGTGTGCCCGCTCGTCTCTCACCAGGACACGCAGCCTGGCCAGGCTGTGCCCCCCCTGGGCTCCTACACCAGCATGGGGCTTCCCAGGCTTCCCTGGGCCCTGCCGAAGCCAGCGGGCAGGGGAGAGACCGCAGCTTGTGAGGGTAAAGAAATACTCCCAATCCCCCGTTACACAATGGCCTCAATTTATATTATCCTCCTCAGAGTGCTAAGGAGCGTCTTGTATCCAAAAAGCTGGGGTGCCCCCTGGGCGAGCTGCGTGCCCTCCTGCCCTGGGCTGCGCCACGCTGGTGCCACCAGCCTGCCCCAGCCAGGGTTCTAGGAAGCACGAGGGAGGGGAAGCAGCATCCATCCCATCCCATCCCATCCCATCCCATCCCATCCCATCCCATCCCATCCCATCCCATCCCATCCCATCCCATCCCACTGGGATGCTGCTGGGGGGACGAGGCCGGGCTGCCCTCTGACCCCCTGCGGCCAGGCAGCCTCCTCTCCGGGTCCCGTGGACTCCGGCGTGGTGGGCACCGCCAGCTCCCCGCCCCAGACACGCGGGAAACAGCACCAAAAACAAGAAAAAAGGGAAAACAATAAAATGCCGGACCCTGCCGGCTGGATCATTCGGGGGGATATTTGTAGTTCCCCATTTGTTTACCTTATAGAAAAGTTAATTGGCTCCTTTTGATCTTACAGTGAAAACCACAAAGGAATTTTTTTTAGAGTAGGAGCAAACCGAAGCCTGCGAGTTCCTCTGCTAGCTCTAGAAATTCATTAAAACAATTCTGTTTGAGTCTTAATTTAAAGAAAACATTAATTTTTTTCCCCTCGCTTATTATTAGGAGCCCACCACGTCCTTAGGCTAAAGCGCTCGCTCCACAAATAACCTTCCCAACAGCTGCCAACTTGGTGCAGTTTATAACCTGTCTTTACAATATATATATATACACACATATATATATATATGTGCATGTACATGTATATACAGAAAGAGCTGTGTTTATAGTGGTGTCATCTTTAAAAATTGCCAAATAGGCAATTCAAGATTACTAGAAAGCTTAAGAGGCTAGAGGAAAATCCTGACAAGTTTAGAGAATGCTACTTTATTTTTTAAAATATGAGTTTTCCCAGTGTGCTGAAATTAAAACAATTTTTAATTCCAAGTTTGAGGCGACTGAGCTGAAGATGTGACAAGAAAATATTTCTTTTTTGAGGTTGATTTAATTAGCAGAGCTATATTAAGAAAGCAAGTAATGCAATCTATTTATGGACAGATGTATCTCTACATAATAATAGACAATAAAAATAAATTAAAGAGAATCACAAGGCAAAAATAGCTGATGTTTTTTCTCGAGTCTCTTCTAGTAATTTCTTGGGGGCAGTAGGCAGCAGATCTCTGCTGCATGCATTATTTTTGTTTCAAACAAAATGATTCCCTCCTCCTTTTTATGAAATCCCTGTCTATTTTTCTGAAGATAGTCGAGGGCAAAACCAAGTCACCCGGCAGCCACACACCGCCCCCCCAGCATATACACACTTAAAACTATATTGTAGAGCAGCAAAACGATTTTAGTGAAAAGACGGCTTGTGACAAATGATGACACAAAACAACAAAACAAATAAGATCTGGCCCCATGCTCGGAGGAAAAAAACCAAAACCCCGCGTTTAAACCAGATAAAAATCGAAGGGACAAACTCAGAGGAAGTCTGTGTGCTGAACGCACAAGCCCCGATGGTAAAATCGTACGGCTCGAAGGCAGGGAATTAATGGAGTGGGCTTGTGAAGGATTTTCTTCTTCTTGTTGTAAAACTTAGTTATACCTGCTGCCCCTCGATCTTTCCGTATATACATATCCGTGGGGACAGACCAAAATGTATTTGTAGCACTTTGTCTGTACATACGTTACCGTAGAAATGCTAAGTCTTGTTAGAGGGGAAATACTCTGAAGACAAAAAATAAATTGTCGCGTAGCAAAGCCATGGCTGTGTGATTATCAGAGCAGAATAAAGCAGGGAGTCATTCTGGAACGGGAGGGAATGCGCGGCGCGTAATTACAACATCATGGTCAAGACATTTTGTTTTCATTTTAGAAGGCTACATAATTATTAGCCAAAATGTGACAAGTAAGCACAGCATAAATACATAACATATTAAAGAGAGTTTTATAGCTTTCTTGTTATGTTTTTCAGTGGTAATTTTTTAATCAACAAATGGGACGTATCATCCATTCAAAAATAAGTTGCACTATTTCTCCCCCTTGTTTTAACGTGCATGTGTAAGAAATTGGATGCTGTCAAAATATAGTTTTAAATAATTAAAACAATAAAAGTGGAGCTAGGTTTGATACTTTTTGTAGCAGAAACAGACTCTTTCAAAAACACCCTGGAAGATGTAACAATTCCTATAAAAATTTTTATGCTGTGTTTGGCATTTCCAGTTGCCTTTTCCCAACCCTGCATGTTTCTCTCTTTCAGTCAATATAAAGATACTCACAAACTATTGCGTCAAGTAAAATAAAGACAAAGAAATATTTTTGACCGGCAAAATGGGAAGGTATTGTTCCATTTTTTTAGCGAAGAGATCATAATAGGAATGCATAGATGTGAACGCTGTCTAACAAGAAACAAAGCCTACTCGTCTCTTGTTCTGTTTAAAATGAAAGGCAAATAAAAGCAGTTGGAGCTCTTCAGATTTATCCTCTCCAGAATACTATTCTAAACAGCATAATTTTTCCTTTTTTCCCCAGCAGAGAGATAATTATTGGAAGATAACATTTTTCTTTTTTTTTTGGTAACAACAGAAGAAACAAGGAGAATAAAATTTTCTGCAGGTTGGTGACTAAAATGAGATAATTCTTAAGAAGGAGGGAGAGAGGGAGGGAGAGAGTGTTGAAAAGCACAATCAGGCAGCAAAACGCAAGTGTCTCTCGTGCCAAATCCAGCTCAGCGTTAAAGCAAATAAGTTACTCAGCAAAGAAAGAAAAGTTCGGACCCTACCTTTGTCAGCTGAAAAGTAATGGGGAACGTCTTCCAAAAGTGGGAATGACCTGCACTGCCTATACGGTACGCCTTACCTTAAAATCTATACATTTCTAACCAAAACAGCTTGGAGCAATTCACATAAAACAGACCCAAATGTTGCCCATTCCATGTAAAAGATCAGGTTTCTGTCTCTGCTCAGCCTGTGATATCAGACTTGGGCTTTTTTTTTTTTTTTTTTTAAATATGTATTCTTATGTTTCCAATCCTCCGACACACTTTTTTCATCTCGGTAAAGTTCTCTTTTTTGGAAAGGGTGTGTGGGAAGGATTTCCAACTTGTCAGGGCTCTCTCTTTTCAGTACAATTAAGCTTTCACTTGATCATTTTGAAGGCCGGAATGATTTGCTGTGGTCACCGGCTCTTTATTATTAATATTGTTGCAGATACATAAACTTTACTGCAAGCTGTAAATATGTCAGGTTTTGCCATGGGGTTTACTAATAAAGAACTCTTAGAGGGGGATTATTGATGGGAAAGATAATCTTTTCAATAAGGGTTCCTGCTTTTTTTTGTTTGCCGGGGCGAGCGCGGCGCGGGGGCACTCGCCGACGGGGGGAGGACGTGCCGAATCTTGGCGTGCTGGGCTGCCGGCAGCGCGGGGGACACCGGGGGATACCGGGATATTCCTGCCCCTGCCTTCCTCCCCCCTCCCCGATGCAGTTCTGTCTTTCAGCAGGATTTTAAATGCCTTATTAGTTTTATTAATACCTTTGGTGCTCCGGTTTTTCAAACGGGTTTGTGACCATAAGGAATTGATTGATTGTCAAGTGACACTTCCAAGTTATTTCTGTAGGTGTCACCTTGGGTTAGCGCAGCGGTATTAAACAGCGAATACTTTTGTTTCTTTTGAGTTCTGGCCACATAATTCGGCTAATTAGTTCTTTTTTTAAACAACAAAAAAAAAGGCAAATATATTTGAATTTCTCTTCTGCCAGCATTTCTCTTTCTTCTTTTGAAATGTCCTATTATTAAATATGTATATATTTGGTCAAGTCACAATAAGTATCCAATCAATCATTCTTAATTCACTTTGGTATTCACTGTAATAACAATAAACAATTTTGGGCTCATCTGGTGTTAATGTGGCTGTCATACGGCTGCCCAGAAAACTTCTATGCACATTTACTATTAATTAAATGCCTCATTATGAATTGTGAAAAGAGAGAGGAGAGGAGAGGAGAGGAGAGGAGAGGAGAGGAGAGGAGAGGAGAGGAGAGGAGAGGAGAGGAGAGGAGAGGAGAGGAGAGGAGAGGAGAGGAGAGGGGAAGGGAAGGGAAGGGAAGGGAAAGGAAGAGAAGAGAAGAGAAGAGAAGAGAAGAGAAGAGAAGAGAAGAGAAGAGAAGAGAAGAGAAGAGAAGAGAAGAGAAGAGAAGAGAAGAGAAGAGAAGAGAACGCACGTGGAGCCCAGTCCAGCCAGAAGTGCTTTCCTAGTTGGCGTACACAGTATTGGGAAGGAGGGAAAATTAATGGTAAAATAAAGGCTGTGTTGCTTCTGCAGTTGCCTCAAATCCAAAGCTTAAATTTTACTGTCACCTAAATAAAATCCAGCCAGCACAAGAGTCTTTATATTCTGCAAGTCCATATTTGAAGAATTTCTTTATACTCAAGTAAAATAACATGAGAGACTACAAGACAAGGCCAGGAGCGCTTTCATTTGACACGTTTCCCCTGGGTGCAGGCAGCTGATTTGTCGAGAGGTGGGGAAATTTTAAAGCTCACCAGGCAGGTGGAAACCAGTTGTCTTTTCCCAAAAACGAGGGGCAGGCTAAAAAATAGCCTGCTTTGGGGCAGCAAGGGCTTTAAGGTCCTAGATGGGTAAGATAGGGCCCTGTGCCTGGAGATCGGGGAGGGCTGGGGGTTGTCTGCCGGTGGGACAGGAGGGGACAGGAGGGGATGGGGTGGCAGAGGGGACGCTGGTGCACCTGCACCCTGCAGTGCCGGGCTGGGAGCGTGGGACAGCAGGCGGCTGCAGGACCCTTAGCACCCCAGTATGCATCCAGGCACCCGACAGGAGAGCCGCTGGGGCATTCCTGCTTATCGAAACAATTCTGCGTGGAACTCTGTGCACGTCCGTCGTCCCTCAAACATGCAGAGAGGTCTTGCTGCTGCTTGTGGCTCCTCACCCCGACACTGCCCACGGCTGCAAGATGCAGAGGAGGGGACGCAGTCCCAGCTGGGTGCTTCGGGGGGCTTTAGCTGCAGGCCAGAGGCCGTTTGCCACCCCGCCAGGGATCCCCACCGGAGCTGAGGCTGCTGAGCTGCCAGCGCTGCAGGAGGAACCGGGTCAGCGTGGCTGTGGGAGCAGGAGACGTGCCGGAGCTGGCGGAACAGGATGGATGGGCAGGGGCAGGCACGCAGGGGGGACGGCATGGCTGAGCCTGCCGTGATGGAGAGGAGAGCAGGGGGATTGAGCTCTGCAGGCAAAAAACCCCAAACCTCAGCTGTCATCGGGATAAAATAATGAATGGCTGAGACCCAGGCTCTGTGAAGCAAGCCTGTTCAGGAAAGCCTGTAACCTCATGCTTGCTTTTGAGCCCCACTGGTGTCAAATCAGTGCTGTCCTGAGGAACGGTAGATTTAATCATGTACTTAAGAGTTTCCTGGATTCGTGGCCCAGGACAGAGGCAGCTGGCCAGAGCGGTTCCAAGCTGTGGGCATGGGTTTTCTCCACATGGTCACAGCTGCAGAGGAGCAGAGCTGAGCCTGCTCAGAGTCAGCTCCAAGTTTTGATGTATAATTGCAAGCAATTCCCATCTAGGCTCAGGAAAGCTGAACAGGGGCCTTGTTTACTTTACCCTTCTTATTTTTTCCCCTGAAGGCAAGCAGCCAGGGTTAGGTTTCAGCCTGGTGGCTGCTTGGGCCAATGACGCAAAGGAACAAGGGCTCGTTTGCGCCGTCCTGCTCAGCCCGTGATAGTCTCTGGGTACTACAGCCTGACTCGTAATGTTAATGAAGTCCCTTAACATAAACACTGCTTTTCTAACACACTCCTTGGGGACATGGAAAAATCCCTGGGCTTCAGCTCAGGAAAAGGCTGGGGCAAACAGAAACACATAGCGGGTATAATCCACCGGAGAAAAAAAACTTGATTGTTTCCAACAGGTCTAGGTAGTTGTTTAAACATGATCTTTGTCTTGCCCCTTCTCTTCCCGGCTGCCTTGTGCCCATCCTTTCAGGCAGCAATGAATTAAACTGATGTAACAGGTTGGCTTCTTTGCATCGCCCTCTAACTCCTCATGGGGTGGCCCGGCTGCTTTGATGCTCTCCTGGCACAAGGATCTCATGGAGGTATCAGGTCAGACGTGCCTTACACCAGAAGGGCATCCTGCTCTTCTAAACCACCTCTGAAAGTCTCTGTTGCCAAACAGACACTGTTTGACGGACAGAGATTGTCTGTTGTTGTCTCAGAAAAAACAGCATGCATTGTTTTTAGTGGAGTGAACCTGGACTGTCTCTTCAAATGGCAAATTATAGAGAAAAGGGAGTTCTGTAAGTACCCAAATTGCTTCAGCTGAAAATGCTGGATGGAAAAATTCACAAAATATCAAAAAAGGACTTCTTCTAAAAACTTTCTTTTTTTTTTTTGCAATGATATGAATCATTTTAGAGGTGTAAAACTATAATGCAGTTTAACAAAAACACATAAGTTAAAAAATGAAAGTGGGAGAAAACAAATTAAATAGCTCCCAATCACTTTGAGTTGGAGGAAACATTTGGAGATGGAACAAAACAAAAATTGGGCAGTTTTTTCGTTGTTCCCACAAAACTTAAAAAAATTTAGCTTGATGCCAAGTCATCAATTTTAACTTAGCCCAAATTTCACTTTGGCATCTTAACTAAAAAAACCCCTCGCTTTTTCAGTGCTAGTACTGAGTTAAATGGTCTGCCCAGACCTACTCAGACCTAAGATTCACGTTTCTGAACAAAATTCATCCTGAGGTTTTACTGTCTCGGACTTATTCCTCATGCTGGTGAATAAAGCCCTCTCCTGGTCCAGCTATTGGGCATCTGTCAAAGCAGAATACATCTTCTGTGCATTGGCCACAGTGGGGCAAGCCCGAAGGGTGGAGTCCATGGTTCCATGGGTGGAAATGGGACATGGGGGTGTAACTGGAGTGCCCTGGCATGATGGAAAGCACTAATATTTCCCAACAGAGAAGACAAACTTTCATCTGTGAAAGTCACATTATTTCCCTGGTCTTGTAGACATCCATGTGGCCTTCCTAGAGACCTGGGAGAAGTAGATAGGCTAGAGTCTTCAGTGCAGTGTGACCGTCTTTTACTGCTTTGCTGACTGCTCTAGCTGCAGTCCATCTGGCAAAATTAGGAACAACCCGGGGCAAAATAAGGATTGATTTCTGGGGAGGAAGAGCAGAATAAAAAATGGTGGGGGTTACTACCAGTTTGAGCCCTCAGGTTTGAGAATGGTAAAGTCCTTGCTTAACTGCATCCCCATCTCCATCTCTCCTAGCTACAGCAATACTCACTGCTGAGCCAGGAGCCTGACCAGAGGTAGGTGCCTGCAGTCAGGGCAGAGACCAACGCCCCCAGCAGTAACCCACTCCCTCCTAAGGAACATGCTCGTGGGGACAGGGGGATGCGGGGAAGGGGTGACTGCTCTCCATGTGGAGGTGTTGGCTTCTCTCCATTGACTGGACAGGGACTGGGCAGAGGGCTCTCGAGATTTTGACCCATTATGTCAGGCGAGGTGCTGATGAGACTGAAGGGAAGGGACATAAAGACATATCTGAGCAAATAAGAGGAAGGTGAAGCCTTGAATATGAAAGGACTGCTCAGCAGAGGCTAAATTTGTCTGGTGCTATGACCTGTAGGGTCTGCAGTTTGTGTCCTGTAAGTTTATGTGTCATTTCCAACCTGAACAAACTGCCTCTTCGGAGGGCGTCTCCAGTGTAGCAGTGACAGGGCTCTGTTTTTCATGACCGACGGGTTTCATGCCTCTTGGGAAGAAGACTTGTGAAATTTATCTTCTCGCCAGAATCCGCATGAAATCAGTGCATTTTCCCCTTGAGAAGGCCCCTGAAACGAATAGCCGTCGCCCAAAAAGGCCATGAAATCCTCGAGCTTGCTGTAGCGCATCAGTGCTTCCCCTCCGAGTGAGCGATTCGAGGGAGCATGCCGCGCATCTCCGTGTGCTTTGGATCCTGCCTGGGCAGGGGCGGTGGGCAGGGGCCAAGGCGAGCCATCCCCAAAGCCGTCCATCCCAAGCCATGCTCAGTATTATCGGAGAGGAGCAGCGCTGCCTTTCTGAAACAGGCACAGCCACTTCCTTGGGGAAAAATGAGGACTGTCATTGTCAGAGCATCTCTGCTGCAGCGTCATTAGATCAATTCAAGACAGCCAAGTATACAAAATCCACTTAATCTTATTTGGAAAGATTCTAATCAGATTTCCTTTTGATTTTTTTTTTTTAAATTTCAAAATAAGAATTTTGAAAAGCACAGGATCAAGTACCTGAAGTAGCCAGCTGAAATTAAATCCCAAAGCTAAGGGAAAAATAACCATCATCAGAGTCTTGCCTAGCTTCTGATGCTCTAGCAAACTCACTGATAGTTTAGGTGGTTCCTTTTCCTGTCGTACATTAAAGGGACACCAAGGAAACGCATTATCATGATAAGTAATAATGATCTTTTTGTGGCCGAGACATTAGACTCTATGCTTCGGGACCTGGGACAATTGCTTTATCTGAAGACCTGAGGATTATGTCTGACACGTCACTTACCGGCACCTTCTTCTGAAGTACCTGTGGTTTTTGGAGCCAGGACAAGATGGTGCCAGGGCTTCAGGCTTCTCTGAGTTGGCAATCCCTACATTCCTATGAAAACATCCAAAATGTAAAATTGTGACATATTTTAACGAAAATATATTTTTTTTCTTGCAACAACCAACTTCTCTCATGAAAACCAAATAAAATAAATGTGTTCCAACCAGCTTGAGCTATGTTTCTAGTACATTTGGCAAAAGAATTATAAATTACCAATTTTTTAAATAATAAGGTCAGGCAGACACCTATTAAAGGAAGTGAATGGACACAGATGCAGTGTATTACTGCAAAGCTCAATGGATCTACAATCACCTTCTGTTCAAATATCCTCCATTGAAGAAGGAACTAAAGGCGTCACTGGGAGCAGCCAGCTGTGGGGACACTGTGCGGGGCCACCTCTGCTTCTTCGCGGCTGGCAGCAGACGAGGCTGCGATGTGCTGCCAGGCTTCAAGAAGCCACATCAGCATCTCCTGTGGGTGGTGCAAATCCAGGGCAATACTGTCATCTGCAGTGATGATGGTTCCGAGTTGTCTGTGCTCAGCACGGGGGAGGAGAGCACAGGCACAGGGAAGATGACCCAGGAAGAGCACGGGACAGAGGGGGTGGGAAGAGGGGCCAGCAGACCTTCCATAGACAGGATATGTTGGTTGGAATGCAAAGCTGATAAATGTAATAAAAAAGGTGAATGGGAGCCGGAAGGAAGGCTGAGGGATGAGGTATGGAGCAGAAAGGGGAAAGGTTTAACTGCAGTTCAGGTACAGTTTTGATTTCTGTGCCTTTTGTCCTTAGGAACATTTCTTCATAAATTCAGGGGACATTAATTATCCTTCTTGCACAGTTCCAAAGATCTGATCTGGAATTCCTCCTGCAGTGAAAGTCCTCGAGCTGACACTCAGTGCCTCCCGGAGGCGATGATAAGCATCAGAGTGAACTGGGGTGTCAGCCTTTGGTTTTTTCCGCGGGTCCTGAGGTGCTTCTACTTGTTTGCCTGGTTTCTGACTGTAGAAATCCTTGTGCTAGATCTGATGAACTAGCTGGATGAACAAACTGGGTGGTGGCCAATGCCTACTGCTTCATAAGAAACTGGGAGAAAATAATTTGTGGACAATTTTTGGGCTAACTTTCTAAAGAGATTTCTTTTTCCTCCAGACCTCAGGCAACTGGAATTTGGCCTGTCTTGAAGCATGCTGTCCCTTATTGTTAATTACCTTAGTGCCATCTGGATATTCTTATTATGAATATTAAATCTTCCCTTTAGAAGGGGGTAGATGATACCAGGCATTGGAATGGGTGGGAAGGTTCCCACCAAAGTGTCCTCCAAATCATACTTATCTGCAGAGAAGACCTAATAAGAAGTCAGAATAGGAGCCATAATAATTTTAAATAAAAGCTGGCTAATATATCTACAGGGTACTTGAAGTTCAAGCCTTCTACAGTTCCAAATAGGGTGCATTGCTTAATGTTGGCATTTCACAAATTCCCTCCCTTTGAGCTGGAGAAGCCACCTCTTTACTCTTTGGTGGGAGAACACAGATGTACTTTTTACAGCTTCGATTGACTAAAGAAAGCCACAAAGTCAGACTGTGGCACAAGGGATCGCAAGCCAAACACACTGGAACATTCTGTTCTCAAAACACCGCATCGATTTCCACGGTCATATTTTCTGCCCTGCAGCGGTGGCTGCGACGCATTCCCGCACATGGGCAGAAGCCAGCGCTTGAAAAAGAGTAACCTTGACTATTCCTCTCCACTCTGACCGTGGGTATCTCTGGCCTGCAGCAAAACTTCTCCTTTTGGTTGTGGGTTCTGTACCCGCAGCACTGCCAGCGGTCACCACTCCGGCTCTGCAGCTCCAAGCCTAATGGAGCCACTTCCCTGCATGGACCTAGGAAATAAACAGATACGCTACTATATCGAGGTATGTAGTGCATACGTAAACATATGCACAGATAGGTAGTCTTGAACAGCAGAGCACAAGCCAGCTGAGGATGAGTAAAGTAGTGCTGAAACTGCCAAATTTGGTGAATGGAAGCTCTTCGCACCAGCATCCAACCAACGCACCACTGACACGGGATGACCTTCCCCTCTGTCTTTGGAGAAGATGCCAGGGAAAAAGGCAGAAGCTGCTGGTATTTGAGACAGTCTTGTTTTTTCTCCACACTTTTGGGCCTCACTCCCACGCTGACGTCTCTGCAGACCTTAGCCCAGCATCTTTGGGCAGACCTTCTATCATCTGCTGGATTTTCAGCTGTTTGAGCTTCCTTAAGATGTGGGTGATTGTTTTTCAGATAAGACACATAGTGTAGGATGGGCATATTATTACTGTGTCATTTTACCTCTGATCATTTCATTAAAAAGCTTTTACAGCTTCATCACAAGCTTTTAGGTCATGGGTTAAAACAGGAGGGAAATATGCCCTGGCTTGTGGAAGATAATTTGTTTACAGGGTAAGGGGAAAGGCAGGTGCACAATGGGGAGGCAGCAGCCAGATGAAGGGGAACATCTGGAAGCGGTGCAACTCCAGCTTGTAGACTGCGTACAGAAATAACTTTGTTGGTCTTGTAAGAGCTTTTATATGTTTAGAGGTGCTTTGTTGCCATTTTGCTTTTAGAAGAAACAGTATTGCACTGTGTCTGGAGGCTGGGGACAGTAACATCGCTTTCAGTCCCAACAGCCTTCGCTAATTAATTTCTGTCCTGGACGGTGAAAGGTTTTGCATATTTTGAGTTGCACCTGTGTTTCCCTGAGGGATGACATGAGGCTTAAGTACTGCACTGTGTGCAGACTTCCGCCCCATTTCATGTGACATTGGCCATGTTGCTTAATATACCCAAATGTAGACAAACAGGACAGCTTTGTGACCTGCCTTTGAGATGACTTGTGACTCTTGAGAGGGCAGAGGGAAAGGCACAGGAGGAAGGAAAGAAATGGAAGATGAGAGAGGTAGTGGCACATTGTTTGTATGTCTTCTGCTGTGGAATTCAGACTCCGGTATTGATCAAAACCTACCACCTAATCTTTTAATGCCTTTTTTTTTTTATTTTTCTTTATAATTTAAAACCTAACCAGCCCCTTAACCCCGTCTTTTAAAATTTTGGATGTGGATGAATCACTTGCCTCTTTATTTGGGCCGTACCATAAATGTTCTGTTTCGTAGTAGGCAATTGGCCATAAAAGATGAACTGTTACAAGAGAGAGAGCCGTGGGCTGTGTTTCAGGCAGCCCTCAAGCTACTTAGAGCTGTTTAACACACCGTAGCATGAACTGTGAATCGACATGTTTGTTCTGCCACTTAACCACCAGCTCCCCCCAAACTGCTTTCGGCCCCTCCTAACCCAATGGTTTAGAAAACCAGACAACGGTCAATGCTCCTATGTTCAGCAGAAATAAACACAGGGGATTATTTTCTCTTCTTATAAGATACTTATCACCTTCTTCCTGCACTCTGGTAGCCCCCATCTACAGAATCTAAAAGTGGTAACATTTTCTCCCAAATATCATAGGAAGACACACAGTCTCTGTGTTACTGATCTTCTCCCCTTTCTTCTAAGGGTCCTGGACCTTCTGAAAATGAAATAAATGCCTGTGAATGATAGCAGTTCATGCCAGAGGGAACAGTTTGTTCAATGGCAGTGCTCACTGCGTATCTAAGTAGGTTTTGTGTTTTGTCTTTTTATTACAGTGAATTTGAGGTTTCATGAAGAAATTTCACAGGCAGATTCCTTCCCCCTAACCCACCATTACAGCTACTGTGGTATTGCTTGTCTTCCTTCGTTCCTTCCTACCTTCCTTTCTCCCTCCCATCCTCCCTTCCTTCCTCCTTCCTTCCATCCCTCCCCATGCATCCGCAGGGAGAGCAGGATTGCAGCCCCACAGCCAGCCCCACCAGTCCTTCCTCCTCCACCTCCTGCCTTCCTGGGGCAGAACCTTTGTTCTCCCTCCACAGCGGAGAAGAGGAGTAGAAATGAAGCTTACGGCATAGTTTAACGATGTTGAATTTTTCTGTTAACTAATACAACATGTTCGAAGCTTTGACTTCGTATAAGCAGATTCATCCAGAGGAAAAGAGATGTTAGGAAAAAAACAATTGTGAAAGATAAAGGAGTCACTTGAAAGTGATCTGGCTATGCTGTGCCGTGGCTGTCTCCAAGCAAGGGAGAGTCTTTCTGGGTCTGGAGAAAGTTAGCAAATTGTAGCACTGCGTTGTGGGAGGCGGATGCAGAACCACATATGTTAATATCTGCTCTTGACAGAGTGTTGACCTGAATGGAAAAATTCACATGTGGATCAGAATCATCACTAAGACACGGTGCTTTAAGAGACCCTAGTTTGATTTAAGAGTGCCTCTGATGAAAGAACTCACATTTAAACTTTAGCTGCAAACCCAGAAGCTCTGTTAAATATGTCTGGGGTTATGTCTTAGTAACCATCCACAAATTCAGCAGAAGTTCATCAAAAGGCTCCCGGAGGTTTGTGAGCCTTTTTGTTGAAGCTGGCTGAGTGAAACTTGGAGAATTGGAAAAATTTACACAACTTAATCTTTGAACATTGTGGTTCAGCCAAATCCCTTCACCAAGTGAAATGGTGAAACCTGGAAAGTTGCACAGCTTGGTTACATACGCAGTAAAGATGCCATCTCTGCCCCGGGGAGCTTATGGTCTAGGCTGACATTCGGGGCCCCTCAGCTGTCTGCATTTCAGAGTACTTACTCATGGATAAATATGAATGACAACATTAATTTACCACCCAGGGGTTGGGAAGACAGATCTGATAGTGCTTGTGGGGGGTGGCCCTCTATATTACAGAAAGCATAATGTCAAATAAGGGAAACAACCTAATCATATCAACACCTACCACAGAGTCTCTGTTTACCGGAACTTTAGAGAGGTGGGGGTCTCATTAGGGACAATTAATACTAGTGGGGCTATGGAGCAGTATTGATCAGCCTGTCAGATTTTGCTGGTGTCTGTGGAAATGCTAAAGGGAATTAAAGAAGCTGCAAAGGAAGAAAGCACAACGATAAGAGGGAATTTTGTGCATCCCCATGTTGGTGGGACAAACGCTTTAAGAGGGTGTCATGGGGACATGACGTTGTCAGACCCCATAAATGGCTGTTTCTTGGTGCAGCAAGACCCACGTGTTTAGTTGTGGGCAGTTCTCAGGCCGGACCCAGCTCTTACGCTGCATAAAGTGGAGACACTTGCTCAAGTGGGAGTATCAGGAGAAGAGGAGCCAGAAGCGAGGAGGGTGATGCAGAGGCGTTGACATTCACCCCGCAGCCTGAGATGAACTCAAATGGGGGGTGCTGATCTGAGGGTTACCCCATCACTTATCTAAGTCCCTGAACGTGGCAAACATGACACCATCCTTTAGGAAAAGTTCCAGGCAGATTTCATAGTTTCATAAAAATCAATGGAAATTAATATGCTTAAGAATAAGAACAATATAATGACCCACATGGCTTTTGTAGAGGGAAAGCAAATCCTGCAAATCTAAGCGAGTTCTTTAGTCAGTAAGCACATGAAGGAAGGTAATCTAGCAGACCTAAACCACTTGAATTGCCAAAAGAGCATTTACAAAGGCTAACTAACGAAAATAAACTCTCTTGGGGCAATAGGGAAGCTCCTCTCATAGATTAATAGCAAGTTAAAGGAAACAGGGAAAAAGAATAGGCTCAAATAGTCGTCTTTGACAATAGAGGGAGGTTACCCGCAGTGTCCTTCGAGAATCCTTCTGGGACCATGGTTCAGGGTGTTCAGAAATGATCCTCCAGAAAGAGGCATGAACAGGGAGGTGATAAAATACAGATGATACAGGCCTGATCTGGGGAGTCAAACCAAAAACTAAATGGAAAGGGTTGCAACATGATTACAAATGACTAGCTATAAAACAGGAAATTAAATGTTGCAAAAGTAATATATATGGAAAAAGCCAGTCCTGACCAGACAGACCCAATGGCAGGCTTTAACTGGCCACGCCAGACAGTCAGATATGATAGCTACCTGAAAACAACAGTGGCAATCAGGAAAAAAATATCAACTATTGCATGGATTGCCCTATAGGGGATCTGCATGCAGCCTACTGCTTTGAGGGAAAGTCAGACAACTCGTCTGGAGAGAGGGGATGGAGTGGGAGGAGATGCTGTGCAAAACAGGCAAATGTTGCCTTTTCAGAGGCCAACAGTCTTATTTAGACTTATTTAGATTTTGGGCTCCCAAATACTGCTGGATCTGATTCCCCTGAGGACATGCAGCAGGGCTGTAGATACAGTTATTACTGACCACCTACCTCCCCTTATGGAATAAACATTGCTGTCCTTGCCTTACAGCAGGAGAACCAAGGAAAATGAATTCACTTGACCAAGACCTTGGAGGGAGGAGAGGATGGGGTGGAGTGGGAATGCTGCAGTCTGGGTCACCCAGCTTTAGGCCCAGAGTACTGTATTTGTTTACCTCCATTTCTCCTCAGCTCTTCCTCTTCAGCACCAGATACGGTAGAAATTGCTCGGCAGGAGAATTAACTCATCTGCAAGACGCCAACTGGGAAGGAGCCTTGGTATCATCAGTGGCTTCCAGTCCTGCAAACTGCTGCGTAGTTCTGAGGCATCTGGAGCTACAGATGTGTTTTCTGCTCTGTGTGCGTGAGTCCTGTGGGCTGTGCCCTGGCTGTGTGGCTGCAGACATGACAGAGAAGAAATTGGCTCTTTTAATATATATAAAAACCCCCACTGATTCCCATTGCTGTGAAATCTGCTTTCATCAGGTTTCACTCAGAAATGTCATCTTCTGGGACTTTCTTTCATCCGACCTAGAGTCCTACCCACCTCTAGTGCTAGTAATGTGAGGGAGGGCTGTGCGCGGGGCGGACTCTGGGCTTAGGCAAAGCTGGCAGCTGCCTGCAACAACGCACTTTGGCTGCCACATCCTTTGCCTGTGCCACAGGTTTGGAGAGCCAAAGGCACTGCTGCTTTCCCTTATCGAAGGAGCTGCACTGTGTGTTTATTGTAGGAGTGATGTTGATCCCAGCACCCGCCGTTTGTGCCTAAGCCCCGACTTTTTCCCTTCCTGTGGCAGCAGAAGTGGCCAGCCCTGCCCTCCAAACCATATCCACCCTAGACCCACTCTTTTCACCAGCAGAAAAACCAGCTTCAGCTTCAGCCCCAGGTCCATGGGGCAGGAACACACACTTTGGTCTATACTGCCACGAAGCTGTGAGCTCCTCTGTTACAGCCGGGAGGACCACCGTTGCAAACTGGACAAGCTGCAGTCCCGTGGAGCTCAGTGCAGGCTACCCACTGACACTCACCCTCCTTCCCAGGCTTCCTTTGCACCCCAGACAAGCCCCAGACTGTTGGAGCTATGCAGCCGCCAGTATTTGAGCTAAGTAGTTTAACTCCATGTTGGAGAGTTATCAGTGAGCTGCAGTCTTGGTAGCAGTGTAGCCTAGATGGGGAAGAGGGAGGTAACAGGTGACCCCTGGAAGCATGGCATGTCCAGGAGCTCAGGAGCCACTCTAGGCAGTAGCAGTACCTCCTGCGTACTAGGTCCCGCCTAGTTAAGGTGTAGCTCATGTAACCACAGGTCACGTTAACAAAAGTTCTCAGCATCCAAGATCTCTCATTAACATCATCAGGACTGTAAGGATACGTGCATTGTAAGGGAATGCTGTAAGCTGTCTGAGGTGCCCAGAAATCAGGCCACTTCTTGAAGGGCTGTAATTGCAACTCTGGACAGCTGAGCTGCTGCTGTTGTTGTTTTCTGAAAAATTGAGCCTACCGTGTCCAACTTACCTACCAGGAGTGAAGCAGAGCAGTGTGAAGAGGCACACCTCTCCCAAAACTTGTCTAGGCAACATGAGACAGGCATTTTTCTCATGATGTCATTGTCCTGGAAACTTTTGAAAGCACATTGCAAAGGAGGAAGCCTTGTGGGTCTGAACTCCCCATGAGCCTCTCCAAATGGGCCAAGCTTTGATGAAACCAACTCATTATCAAAAGCGGGGAAAAACATGTTGGACGTTGTTTACCACTGAGATCACCCTGGTGGTTCTTCCAGCTGCCTGAGGATATTGGTGAAGACAGAAGGAGGGAGAGATGGAAAGAGAGAAAATGCCCGTTTTGAAGTTTCCATCCTTAAGGTGACATGTTTTCTTTCAACTTCTTTGCTCTAAAAAACCTCTCGAGTACACATCTACCCACAGTCTCTGCATCTTGGGTTCTGGGTGAGATCCAGAGTCTAAAGTTGCTTCTGGGGGAACTTTGTTTACCTTTGAATCTTCTTATGACTTTGCTTTCCCTGTTTGTCTTGGCATTGGAGTGGATAACACTGACTATAAGAAAATGGATATAATGATTCCCATACAATTAGGGGCAACTCCAAGTTTCAGCTTTCTTGACATTATGGTTCAGGCCCAAGAGTCTGAGCTCTGTACTGCTAGAAGTTACCACATTCTCCTGTTGAAACTCTGGAGGATTTCACAATCTATGGAGCCCATCACAACAGGGAATGAGAGATTGTTTCCTGTTGTATACACTAGAAATTATGAGAAATGCAAGCAAAATCCTGCTAGAGGCCTCTACGTCATCATGTAGTTAACACCTTTTGTTATCTCCGAGTTGGCTAAAGAACAAGAACATGATTAGGCTTTTCCAATTCTTTTGTCAATGGTTATCTGAACCACAAGGTGACTCAGAAAGCATCAGGCCATGCCCCTGTATCGAAGCAAATCCACTGACACCAGTGAATTTACTGAGCACATTCTATGCCTAAAATTGTAGTTTGTATCCAAACTTTCCCTGGGGTGGGGGCTTTCAGCCTGACCTGTACTCCACCAAAGTTTGGGCTTCTTCCAACAGGGGCCTGAGGGGTGAGCACTTGAAGGAGAGTCAGAGGATGGAAAATCTGATGTGGGCTCAAAATGCAATCCTTGACAAATTATGTAAAAAGCAAAATGTTTCTTTGGGAGCGGCCATACAAAAGCCTACATAATAGACAGGCAGTGAAAGCCAAGGGTTGGCTTATGATTTTTGATTCTAGTTTCCCTTGTCTGGTCAGCATCAACAACAGACAAGCTTAGTTCTAGTTGTTCCTCAGCAGCCTGAAAAGGCTTGAGCACCAGCCTTCCAGCTCCCAGAATATGTCCCCACTACTCCATCAGGACACCAAGTGACAAGACTCAGGGGTGAAATGTTAAAACTTCTGGGGACACAGGGTGGATGAATACATTGCTTGCATTAAGGAAGGTGCTTGTCCAAGTGACTAAGTGACTGCCAACACCAGCTTCAGTTGGTGGGCTGACATCTGGCCAGTTGGGGTTGCTGAAAAAGAAGGCACCAAACTGCTACCCTTTTTCTGGGCTCACGAGGGTCTTCCAACAGCTGTGATAAGAAGAATCTGGTGACAGGGGGACTTTGCTGCTTTGGATGTTCATTTTACACATGCTCTATGACCAGAGAAAATAATTTAAGAACATTTAGTTTAAAAATAAGCCAAGAAATGTTACAATGGCATAGCTATGTATCTATTTTTTTGATGGATGAGTTCCTTACACTTCAGGATACACCAATAATGCCACACAAACAGAGTTTCTCCTGGGATCTAAGGAGAACAGCATGTCGTCTTTCCACTGGAGGCTGGCTAGGGAGTCTATAGACTTCTTCCACTGTCTCTCCTTCTGTATCCTTATTTTTTACCTCTAGCTTTTGGGACCCCTGCACTTATTTTTAGAACTGTGTGTAATTAATCTTTATTTCACTTCAATCTGCATTAGTTATTGCCCAATAATTTTGCAAATGAAATTGGTAGAGTCAAGAATCCAATATTTGGAGTCCTTTTGTGTGAAGCTCTGTACAGACACATGGCGAGAAAGCACAAAGAATTCATGGTCTAAGCAGGTAACGTGCGAAAAAAAAGTACTGAATTTGTGCTGACTAAGAAACCTTATCATTAGGAAGAGAGATTTTTTCAATGTTCTGATCCATGAATGGACAAAAGAATAAAGACAGATATGAACAAAACACCAAGAGTTGATTTCTGCATGAAAAAAGCTGTCTGAATTATTTAACTTTGGTTTCTTAAGACAAAAAAAGGTTGAGGGGTTTGCTTATAGGGCAGAATGTGGCTTGAAAGACAATATGGTTCTTATATGCATCAATACAACCTATAAGGGATTTTCCCTTCACTTTCCCTTTCTCTTTTTCTTTCCCTTTTCCTTCCTTCTCCCCCTCCCGCATTTTCACAAAAGGAGTTAACTTAATTTCAAGAGCTTGTGTGGTTTTCATTAGGATCGCAGTCTTCTGAAATGTCAGAAGAATGCCCAGCAGAAACTGAAATTGAGAGAAAAGGGGTTGACTCAGATCACCCTCTGCACCCTCCTATCTTGCTTCTGCTTGATTGCATTTGGGTTGGAAAGTGGGGGGGGTGACATTTTGGGGGAAAAAGAAAAGAAAGGAGAGACAGGAATGGAGACGAAAGGGAGATGTAAACCATTTTTCTCTGGTCTTAATTCACTCTCTGACTCAATATAATTAGGATTTAGTGCTGTGAAGAGTATATCACCACTTTGTTGACCTTTGAGGAAGAGTATTCTGGATGAGGACTGTCCAGGTGATAGGGATACAGCATGCAGGAAAAGAAATGTGGTTATGCAGCCTAGGGCACGCAGCAAGGGCATAATCTGACAGTATGAACCTTGCTGGAATGAGTCTTCCCTGAGCAAAGCCTTTCACCAAGTCATCTAAGCTAACCAGAATTTCCTCCCCCAGTTTGGCGGGGAATTAGGTACGTAGTGTGATGAGTGTGACTGGTCTGGTGGGGGTGATTATGTGAGCATATGTGTGTACATCCACAAATGCATGTCCACGCATATATTCTCTCGAACTGTTGTCTGAGCTATCACAGAGTTGGTTTTTTTTGGAAGAGAAGGGGTTTGTTCTTGGGCATGCCTTTTTTCCTGCTTTCCCCAGTCACTCAGTGGCAGGCATATCCCCGCTCCAGCTAGTGAAAGGGCGGTCCCTATCCAAGGGGCTGCGAACATCTCCTGAAACGTAGAGCATGCAGTGCATCAGGCATGTGAATGGAGGTGGATGTGCTTCAAGCCTATTTCTCTTTCCTTTTCACCCTAGGAAACTGCTGAGATCCTTCCCCAAAACTAGTGAGGGTGAGATGCCATTGTGCTAATACTCTTTAACAGCATTGCTTTTCTTGATTAAGTTTGTAACCCAGAGATCACTCAGAAACTGACCCTTGTCTTGGCTGCAAAAGTTGCCGAGAATTTGCTTCCAAAGAGTGTCCTTTTACGAAAAATATCCATCAGGAGATTCAGCAGCCTCCCTAATAGCACTGAAAGAAAGAATTCTGCGCATGAAGGCACAACCAATTTATTACATCCCACATTCACTCTTAATGTCTCATTTGCAGTTTTTTGCATGTCTCTGATCTGTATTGCACACTTATTAGGCAGCGCTCAACCATCAGTACCAGACACGGAGTAACATCATGTGATGCATTACGGGCCCTGCATTGCTGGCTGGTCGATGCTGTCAGCTGGAAATGAAGGATGTTCAGCATCTTCAAAACTGGGCCTGAGCTGAATTCAACCCACCTGTGGTGGAAGATGCTACTTTGTCGTCAGCCTCTCTCCATACACATAAACATGAACTTTGGCTTGGCGGCAGCTGGGAAATCTCTTTGCTCAAGGGTGGAGAAAAACAAGACTGATGGTTGGGGCTCAGAATTAGAGAAGCAGCTTCCTGCTTCTCCCCACTCACTACATTTTTGGAATGTCTTGGAAGTCAACATGTAAGAAAAATCCTCATCTGCGTAAATATCAGCAGTTCTGCCCATGGCTATCTTATATAACTCGGTCTTGTGGGTCTCCCCAACACCATCACCTAAGGCAGAGCAGCCAGAGCTAACATGGGAGTACAAAAGCCAAGAAAGATCTACCAGCAAAGACGCTTAGTGCTACTGGCCACTGCTGCAGCACAGGTATCTTTTTTGGAAAATGTTTCCTTCAGCTTCTGTTTTCTTTATCTACCTTTGTGGTTTTGCCTTGCCTTTACCTTTGAAAACCGTAAATTTTAATCTTGCAGAATTTGAGCAGATAGTTAACTTGTTCATTCTCTAATTATGTGTTGGCCAAAGGTTCTGCTCTGATGCCCCCAGAATCCAAACTCCCATTCACAGAGCAAAACCAACTGGGTAAGATCACACCAATCTTAATATTGTGCCCCCACCTCTGGGCCTATTCTCCAAGACCTCTTCAGAGTTGATGGCTTGAGATTGACGACAGTCTCTGTGAAACTGAGACTAAGTTGCCAACTACTAAGACAGACCCACAATCAGAAGAAAATGTCTCGCTATTTCGATTCGTGCCTTGGGACCTAGTTTTGATATATCATTTCTGTTCTTAGCCCTACAGCCATCTCACCACAATTACAAGGAGAAGTAGGGGGGCACTGTTTCTTCATAAGCAGGAGAAACTAGAAAGACAGACCTTCAGGAATACACTCCCAGAAGAGGTGACAACTTAGAGGTAACTCTTGCCTCTGCTCAAGTCAATGAGAAGCTTTGATGGGCCCAAACTTTCACTCATGTGACCAAGAAAGATCAGTCTTCAGCTGAGTAAGTGTGCTGGGGATGAGTTAGAGAAATAAAGGGTATATTTGTTTTTATTCCCAAGTCTGATGGTCACTAGCATGATTTTATCACCCTCGTGAATGGTGTTCAGGTGACAGGACCAGGAGCATATGTTTGCACACAGAGAGGCAGAAGCTGGCTCTGCACAAATGAGTGCTGAACATGGAAGTAGCGTGGTCGCATTGGCCTAGGGGCAACACTGCAGAGACACTACTCTGCTTCCTCGGAAGCTATGCTTTGTGCAGGCTCCATGCCACGTGGTTCATGTGTGCATACCGCCAGGGACTGGGGCAGGTTGGGGGTCTCTCTGTCACGCTCCGTTGCACCCAAAAGCCACAGCCTTGGATGCCTCTTCTCTCAACTGGCTGAATTTCAGAGAGAAATTTGCACCCTTAATAAAAACTTGCTTCACTGAACACTGGGTCTGGCCTTAGAAGGATACTCAAGCTGCCTGTTTTCGTGTTCCAGGGTTACAGATTCAGCCATTTCCACTGTGGAAAAAGTCATTTGAGATGGAGTGTTGTTCCTTCCAAACTGTGTTAGTCATGGGGAGCAGGCGGCATGCTACCCAGAGATCCCAAGGCCTGTTAAGGCAGAGAAAGAACAAAGTCGTCCTTCTCTGCACAATATGCAAAGAAACATTTACTCAACATTTGCCTAATGCAGCAAAGGCACTAAAAAGAGAGAGGTGAAGGGAGGAGATAAAACACACAGAACAGGTCAAATAAGAAGACAAGCAAGGGGAAATGAAATTCCTAAAACCAACCTCCATCTCTTGTCCAAAGCTTTTAGGCTTAAGGCCTTTCTGACATGGTGCCCTCCACTTCTGGGGTGGTCACGGTCCTTCAGCTCTTCAGACCTCCAAACAGCAACTCCAATGGTCTTTCCAATTACAGCTTGTGTAATTACAGTCGTGTGCTGAGTTGTCACATACCTTTTCTTTGCAGTCTCCTGATGGACCCATGCTTTGTAAATCCTCAGGTTGAGTGAATAAGCACCTCAGGAAAATGGATTTAGGAATCTGAGATAGAGGTCAAGACACAGTTAGCTGCAAAAGAGTCTCTTTTTGTAGACATTGGAGAAGCCCATGCTGACAGTGAGATGCTGTGATGTAGAGACCTACACCCTGCAGTGTGGTTGTGTGGGTCTATGTGAGAGAGGCAGGAGAGAGACTTTGAAAAGCCAGTTAACACTAGGAGCCTGTGTCTATCCAGGAGGATGGATGGGCTATAACAGTGCCAAGAATGCTGCTACCTGCCATGACAGTTAGGGCTTAAACAAATGCATCACGTGGCATTTATCATTCATTTGTCCATATTCATTCCTGCAAACCACAGCAGGGCTAATAACCTCTCCACCAGCTGCAGGCATCTCCGGGCCACCACAAAGGGGGCCCTGGTCAGTGCCGTGACACCAGCCAGGTTCATGCCTGTGAGGCCAGGAGCAACCCCATTCGGCCAACAGCTGTGGCCTGGGGAGTTCGGGATGCACCAGTGGTTTTGATTATGTTTGAACTTCCTCTTCTACAACTGACAATTGCCATAGTCTGGAAATGTTTCTTCCTAGCAGCGCACTAGGCAAAAAAGGATAAATAAACTATTTTTGTGGTTTGTTTTAGTTGCTGCTGGCATCTTAGGGGTCCTGAAGCGGGGGGCACAGGACACAATAGGGAAGAGAACAGACCAGCTTTCAGGGACTGGCTGACCTTTCAGACCTCTTGAGCCTTCACAAAAACCTTGCCAGTTACAAACCAGCTGTGGAATCAGGAACTCCTTTTGACGTCACGGCTGAAAAGTCCTAATTAGATAATTTCCCAAACCATGCGGATCTCAAGTGCCTCAGCTTCACCTTTAGCCCTGAACCAACTCACCCAATTTAGTGGTTAAAGGTTCAGTTCTGTGTCAGGTCAAAGGCGTTCTTGAGAAGACACCTATTGTTTCCAAATGGATTTTGCCGCCTGATACTATTTCAGGATACCTCCTTCCCTGTGTGCTTCCAGTGCCTCAGCACTCAGCCCAGTTGCTTTAAGGAGAATGGCAGCAATCCTGATCTGTCTCTCACCTTAACCATCCAAGCAGCCTTCACCTCCTAAGCAGCCATCAATACAATCCAGCTCCCCGAAAGGCATTTGGAAATGCTACGGTATATTTATATGTATACGCCATTGCAAGGAAGCTGATAATAGCAAATAATAAAAGTAATAAGCCTCCCTCTTGGCACAAAGTCTAGCACTGTGCTTCAGAAATGGTACCTGTTTAACTATAAACTTCCGGAGGCACTTAACACATCGCTGGCAGCACAGAACGCCTCTCCTGTGCCGCCGAAACGGAGCTATGGCTGAGATGGAAAACACAGCTACGTCTCTGGAGACACACAAGTTTATGGCACGAAGGAAAGAAGGATACCAATATTAATGAAAGCATAAGGATTGTGCTTCTTGTGAAACAAACATGTAATTGCATAAAAAGAAACAAGGATTTTCCCTTCCTTCCATGCTATTTTTAATATTTCCATTTTTATCACCTGGTAGGTTAAGTCCAACCTAATCAATTTAAATTTAATTCACACTAATTTAATATTAATTCCATGAAATAACTGATTTTACTTCCCCCCAAAACAACACAGAGTAAGGCCCTTGTTTTTAATACATTGCCTTGATTACAGTAGTGGTACAAGAGATGTATTGTGTGTCTGCTGTAACGCTACATTCATTTAAACTCAACCCCCAGTAAGCCACAAGACAAAGAGGAAAGGTAAAGCCATTGTGATCACAAAGAAAGCCTTGGGCCTTCATGGGGCACAGGAGTAAAAAGGGAGTTATGTGATGGCACCATCCCCGTGTTTATTTGGGGATTTTCTTTTTAGTGAAAATGAGAAGGGCCTGCCAGACCTCTGTGCTTCAGGTTAAACATATTTCTGATGTTTATTCTTGTCTGCATTCCACGCATTTTTTCTGTACGCCCTAAAATATCATTTGAAGTTTATTACAGTCACTCTACGAAAGGTCACGTGGCACGTGGTAGGTTTGGCTTGATGTCTGATTTTTTCCTGTTCACCCAAACTACAGTATTTTGTGGTTGACCTACCTCCTCTGAACCTTTGCTTCATGTTGCCTGGCCGAGTTCTTGCAGATAGGCAATTTGCTCTTCTTTAATATGCCACTCATTCCCCTTATCCAGGAACGGATAAAGGGCATGAGGCATTGTTATATGGCTCTAAAAATAACAACTCTCTGCTTAGTGATTTTCCTCTGGGTACTTATCAAATAAAATCAGTCAGCATGTATGTTTTCGCAGATTTTGAAATTTTAGCTATGGAATCAGAAATACGGCTTTTAAAGTGAAGCCACTACAGGGGTCCCCGGGTCACGCAGGCAGATCCCCTAATTTTAAAGAGCCTACAAAGAAAATCTCAAAACCACTGGGTGGAGAGATACCTAAATTCGTAGCCCAAGGCATGGTACTTCTGAACAGACTTGCTCTGCCACCTGGGAGTCTGCAAATGTCCTGAAGAGCAGAAAAGTCCCAGGCTCTGGCAGACACACTGTGGACCTGCTTGGGCTCGCCGGTTTGATGTGGAACCCCCAGACTCACCTCAGCATGGGCAAACCTGAGTTTTGCTGCTCAGGAGTGATGGGCTGGGTCTCTCCTGCTACGGGAAAGGGAAGACAGAATACCATGGAGAAACTGCAATGGTGATTTCTACAGGTTCTTGGGAAGTTGCGGCCACTCCGTACAAGCCAGCCCCTACCCAGCATCTGCACTAGCCTGACCCAACTATGAAAGGCAGCTTCCCCCTTTGCCTGGTCTGGTGGTTCGATTTATGCCCCAAAGAACTCTTAAACTATAGCTTAAAAAATAAAATTAAATAAAGGGAGTGGAGAGTATCTAGTGGAGAGTATCAGGCACCACCTGAGTCCTGAATGAGTGAGATGGTGGGTAGGACCAAACTGGAGGTACAAGCTGTGGCTGTGCAGAAACCTGCGTGAGAAGGATGCCACGCTGTTGCTGCTGGTGTCTGCTTATTCAAAGACAGAGGAGGCTGCACTGCAGCTCTTCCCCAGGAGCCCTCAAGGCAAGCAATTTTCAAGAAAGTCTGAGTAAGCACGTGGATTTTTGAAGCACTTACTTAGAAAAACTGGCTGTAAAACAGTGAATCTTGATCTTTAATTATGGTAGTGCTATTCCCTCATTATAGCTAGTGGGGTGTGCGTGGGAGGAAAAGTCTTCAATTGCCTCTGTCTACCTGAACCTTAAATTAGAGAAATACAAGAATAAATGGATGCAGACATAACTACACAGAAATGCAAAACCCAGCGTTTGTATGTGTGTGTATATATATACACACATGCATACATACTCTGATTTGCATTACTACCACTTTTGTTTTTTCTCCCAAGAAGACAGTCTTCTCTTCCAGGCCCCAGCTGTAAATTTCCTAAGGCATTGACTTAATCTTCCTTCGATCTGTCCTCATCGCTGGGATCACTGGGACGGAGGCCTGGAAGCGAAGCATCCAGGACCTCACAGCCAAAGCAAAACAATGGCTCCTTTCCCCAGCCTCCTAATAAGTTCAAGAAGTTATGCGAAAACAAACAAAGCAGTGGCCTGGTCACATAGCTGAGTGCTTCAGCTCCCGCGCCGCGCCGTACCGTGCTGTGCCGTGCTGCTGGGGCTGGACAAGCCCTCACCAACCTGCTGGACACGATGGCTACAGTGGTACACGTGGGGTCTGGCGGTGAAGCCCACACTCGCACAGGTGGGAGCGCAGCCCAGCGGGTTTGCTGTGAGAGACCCCCAGGGACATCAGCTCCTGCTTCGTCCCAGCTTGGTGCCATTCCCAGGATCCAGGCTGGGGGTGGCATCACTGCCCGCCTGCAGTGCCATTCCCAGGGTCCAGGCTGGGGGTGGCATCCACTGGAGATGGCACACATGATGCAGAGCAGTGTTGCCACAACACGTGTGGCCTACACTGCTGGGTCACCGAGGTGTCCAGAAGTGCAGAAAGACATCCTTGTGGAAGGCCGGTGTTGTCTGGTGAAATAACGAGCTTTCTGGAACAATTCTTTGCTTTATTTTTCCACAGAGTTTGCCTGATTTACACCACTCTGAGGTTATTTAGTCATAAGAACTCAAATGAGTCGCTTGTACATGGCAAGCCAGAAGAGCACTATTACTGCACTGGATGGGTTTTGGAGCATGCAGATGTTTTCTTACAATTGTGTAAGCCATCACAACACAGTTAAGTTAGAGTTACTGCAACTGGTGTTCCCATCAGTATCATATGAGCTTGGTTTGCTCCGTGTGGTTTGGAGGAAAACTTGTATCTGTGTGAAGAAAATCCTTTCAAGCAGACGTCGTGTGGTGCTTCCAGACCCTAAAGATGACAAATCTCACAAGAGGAATTCATTGCACTCTGCTGTGTCACCCGCATGAGCGACACACCTGAGGAGTCGGGGTGGACAGAGTCATCACCTCAAACTTGAACGTCTCTGCAGGGTTACAAATGCAGCTCCCAAGGCAAGTTAACATGTCAAGGACATGGTACTGCTGAAGGCAGTGGGAATTTTGCTCTTTTTAGCAGAATTACGATCGAAGAGTCTTTGGTTTTGGTTGGTTTTTTTTTTAACATTCACTTTGAAAAACCCCACATTTTTAAGAAGCTGTCTTCCCCTGAAACACCACTGCCGATGTTCAAGGCTTTGCCCTGGCTGCCCTGACCTGCTGATAAGTCAAAGCTTCAGTTTTAGCACGGTGCAGCTGCCCCTGAGTAGCCCTCCAGGAGACCAAACAGGGAAGGACCGTGCCTAGTGACTGCAGAGCAGATGCTGCGGTGCCGTGCGGACGGTCAGACAGCCCTCCGCACGCTGGGCTGCCCTGGGAATGCACGGGTTCAATGTCTCTGTGGGAACCAAGGGCCCCTCAAAAATTTCCCCTTACTTTGGAGCGCTGAGCATGCTTTAAAAAAGTGTGCCCTAACACGGCTGACTGGTTGGCCCGAGTTCAGATGAGGAATCTGCTGGGTGGCCAGGCTGCTGGCCGTGCCGTGCTGTGGCTCTGCGACTGGCAGAGGTCCTGTGCCGGCAGGACCTGCGGGGCTGGCAGCGGCACTGTCACTGTCACCATCACCGTCACCACGCAGGGGTCCAACCCTCACCCCGACCTCACTGAGCATCCCTGCACTCAGCAGGGCGCACCCTTGCACGGGGCTCCGCTCCCGCCTGCATGAGAACGGCTTTGCCGCAGCAAACGCTGACTTGTGAGGCCGAGTGTACGTTAAAAAAAGTCATTAGTGCCCGAAGGAACGAATCCCACATTGTTTTTTCACTTTCCTGCTGTGCTGCTATTTTTTTCATCTTATCCCTCATTAAGTGTCTCCCTGCCGCAGCGCGGGCAGCCCTTTCCTCCCCAGTTCCCAGCTACGCGGTGCGCTTTATAGTTTTTCTCAACTACTGCATGAGGACTTCCAGATGAATTCTCGGTGTGAATGCTGCCTTCAAAAGTGCCTGCGAGATTAATTAATCTTTCCAGTAACCGCAGTAGGTGGGTCAGCACCGCTGCTCCAGTTGTGCAGGGGGCAAGAGCAAGTAGTCGGGGGTCCGAGCAGCTTGCCCAAAGCTGTGGAAGAAGTCGCAAAGCTCGGTTACTAGGCCCGAGGTCTCACTTTCTCATTTGGTCTGGAAGATACGGTTTTCTCCGACCTGGTTTTCCTTCAGCATCTCCTCTGAAGTGCCTCCAGACTGGCCCGAGGAGTGTCTGAAACAGGGAGGGACATTTTCCTGGGGGTCTTTGTACTCAAGCCTTATTTCTTTTTGATACTTGCCTATCACGCAACCTCAGCTTGCTGGGGACAATTGTAATTTTGTTATTCATTAAAGGACTTAAATTAACTGAAAAAAAAAATCAGGCTCGTCCTTAAGAAGCTTATAATTTAATAGGTGAAATGTCAGGGAAAATCAATGCAAGTCTGTTTCCTCTCTGCTTCATTACGCACTCCATTAAACAGCTTTTATGTTCTGTTTATAGGTTAGTTGTTTGTTTCTTCTTTTTTTATTTTTTTTTTAATTTTTATAAAAAAAACATTTTTACATTTATGATGTAAAGCAAGCTGGGCTGAGAACCAGCACTACAAGAACTGCGTTTGGCTTGAGCAAGGAATCTGCGAGACCACAAACATCAAGATGTCCCTAGCAAGAGGCTCCGTGGTGGGACACCGCGGAGGGGAGGCGGGTGGGGAAATCAAACACGTTCCAGGCAATTTGCTGATTGCAAATCTTCAGAGGTATAAAATGTCCCTAAATTGCTACGTCCCCCCCACGGTGTTAAGAGAGGTCCGACCGCCCAACCTGGAAAGAGAAAACCACAAGCGACTTGTTAACGTTTCTGTCTCACCCCTACGGTGAGGAGCGAGAGAACGCCTTTTCCAGTTTGTAAACACCGCCTGGTTGACTGGAGGGATGTTCTCGCCCGGATGTGGCAAATTTTATAGCCGTGTGAATAAGAAACAGAGCACGCAAAGGAAAGTATTACGGTTTAGGGGGTGATAAAACTTAATGCCACCCTGCTCCATTCCTGCCTGCCCCCCCCACCACCCCCTGCCGCCAACCCTTCATGCTTTCTCAAAATGTCCATTGGGAATCTTTGGCTTGGCTTTGGCTTAGGAGGCAAAGAGGACAGTAAAACAAAGATTAGAGACCAGTAGAGATGTCATCCAGGATAATGCCTTTATTTTCCTTGAGCAATGGAAGATAATAGCTCATGGCTAGATCATGAGATTGAGAGTGAAGGTTTTAATATTTTTTTTTCCCTTTAATTTACCACAGGATTGCTCGGCAAAGTTATTTTGTTGCTGGATGTCTCATTTTTTCCAAATGTACTGTGAGGACAAATCATGCCCAGCTTGGACCAAGGCAATGAAGGTTAATTTACCATTATTTGTAAAGCACTTTGTGTCACCAAGGACAAAGCCCTGCAGAAGTGGCCAAGGGGAGAACTGACAGTGATAACGGTGCTGCGGTTACGCTGCTAAGCCACCTCCCACACTGCAGGACCAGCGTTTTCACTGCTCTCCCCTTCATTTTCACACATTGCCACAAGCATCCTGAAGTTGTAGCAAAGCTTAAAGTCCACTTAAAGTAGTGGACAAAGGAGAGGAAAACACTGTTCAGCCATCTCTAGCTGGGGGAACCAGATGATCGACACTCCCCAGCAAACAGATTTCTAAGCAGAAGAAAAGACACTAGAAAATTACTGAGTGCCACAGAAATTCTTGCAAAGAAAGTAATTCCTTTGGATAAGTTGGTCTCTATTTAAGCTTAGAGAATTCACCAGCAGGAGCAAAGGTCTCTGCTCAGGATTTGCAGGGAGAAGTCTCATGTCAGAGTACAGGGGACTTCTGCGATGACCTAAGTTACTTTCCCAACTGCAGATCAGAGCAGGAAGGTGCTGGTGGTCTGTGGTAGGGACTGAAAACTGAGGACAGCATTGCTGGAATAACCAAGCAGAGAGGCAAGTTGGTGAGAAATAGAAGGGTAAAAAATGATGACTGAGGGTGATGATGACCTTATTAGAAGTTTCAGTAGCAATAACTAGCGTCATTGTGGTGTGACATGCCTCAAGGGATGAGTCAACAAGGTAGCAGGGAAAGATTCATCACTAGGGAAAGAGGGCGAAAGGGAAAGGAAGCTACAGAGAGGGTTGGGAAGACCTCTGCTGATGTAAAGAAGTTTGGGAGGGCTGCATTGCTGCACCAATTGCTGTCACCTCACAGCATCAGGAAGTTTTGTGCTATGACAAGTAGCACTACTGGGGAACGCGCTGTCTATAGCCTTCCCCCCAAAATCTGTGCTTGCTGATAGTCCTCTGCTGCTGGAGGGTAGAAATGCTTGGGGACCAACTTGCAAATTAAATCTAAATCCAGCTCAGCTCAGAAAGCTCCAGCCAGATCTCTAAGAGATGTTCAGACATGGAGAGAAAGGCAATCTCTTGTTTCCCAAGAGCATTTACAGCCTGAAAAGAAAAAGCAAAGAATGGGAGAAAAGAATTCACAGATTTGAAGGCCAGAAGTAGAAATGCACAAAATAAGCCTCTTCTGCATGAGTCACACCAAATGTGGGGTTTTTTTTTGTGAATTTATATCAGTTTTACTGAATTGATAACACATTCAGAAAACCTGAAAAAACAAGTAAGAAGATGTTGTCTGAGAAGAATCTCATTTTGCTGCCTGCTGACAGCGAGGTCTGGGAAGGTGCACCCAGTTTCCTTGCCACTAGCAAGTAGTGCTGGAAAGAGCCATGATTTTGAAATTGTCAGCTGTCAAATAACTATGGTTTTTTTCAAGGGGTGCAGTTTCAATTATCAGGGAGCACTGAATATCATTCTGAAAGATAGGAAGGGAGAAAAAAACATACAAAGCCCACATATTAGACTATATTGTATAAAGTATATAGTAATGGGGAGTTACACAGATTTTCTAGGAATGGTCACTAAAATATTGAGATGTGTCGCATCAGTATGATTTATCTGCTCGGCTTTCATCACATTTTCACTGTTGATTTCCTGTTAGGGAAAAGATTCAGATATGTTGATGAATGGAAAACACATTAGAAAATTGCTCAGGATTAATTAAGCAAATGCAATGGAAATGGGTCATTCTCTGCCTCCTGTCTCCTGGATCATACTCAGAGTAGTTTGTCTCTGCTAAGGAAGAAATAGTTAAGTCGGTGATGACAAAAAATATTCATTAGGAATTCATGCCTACCTAGGTAGGTAATTGGAGGCAAATTAATATTCATTTTCAAGAACATTTATCAGAAACATTTAGTTCACTTTTCTTTTTCTTAAAAAAAAAAAGGAGAAAGACTACCAAATGAATCATTTTTGTTTTGTTGCAAATTGCAACTAGAACTTTGATTCAAATCAGAATATAATAGCTTTGTTTCAATACTACTTTATTTGATTTCATTCTAGTTTTTTAAAAATAAAAGACCTTCCAAATGAAGCAAAAAAATCCCAAACCCATATATTTTCATTTTAAAGCATTCTTTAGTCCTTACTGACTCTTCCTCTTCCTTCGCCTTGAATGGGGAGATTAAAAGGAGCTACGCTTTCTGATATTAAAAAAACAAAAAAAAAACCCACCCCAAACTCCTTGAAAGGCAACCTTGCCCTGGAGACTAAGGGAGAAAAGCTCATTTTCCATAAGATCCGTTCATTTTCCACAGTTCTTCTCTATTTTTAAGCTCCAAAACCTCAGTCCATACCTCCCTGTTTCTGTCTTTTCTTAAATACCTACTAACAACTTCAGGCTGTAACGCCTTCACATGCGTGTTAGCCATGGCAATTCTATGAAACCGTCCCTGCAGTTGGGGGCTCCCCTGGGCATTGCTCAGGACCAGCGGAATGCAGGAACTATCCTTCCTACTGGATAAGGTCCAAAAATCCAAAAGCCTGGTTACATGATCTGACAGGCAAGGTACAGTCCGAATCTAAACAACTTCTCTAATGCCTGAAATGGCCTTGCTCATACACCCGAGAAATATGGAAACACTGGAAGGAAAGTTAATTGAATTTTCCCTCCTCCTTCCTTCATCCTCAAACCCCAATGCATTTTAGAAAAAAAATTCCCCTTTTTAAAAATAACTATGGGAGCTGGAAATTAAGTTCACATGAAGTGAGTTAGGGACGAGAGCAAACTCCTGATTAAATTTACTTGGGGAAAAAAAAAAAAAAAAGAAAATACAACTGAAGATGGAAGGCCAGGCTTGTGTAAGGCAGTTTGGGGAGAGCATGGGCTGAGCAGCCGGTGGGTGCTGAGCGTTGGGGCAGCCGAGCGTCACGCTGCCATCACCCATAGCTCTCCCTGAATATCAGGGTGAGTCCTTACCTCCTCTTCCAGTATCCGAGCTGAGATGGAGGCCTGGCTTTCTGTGGGAGATGGGTTTTCTCCTGCCACAGGCTGCCTGCTTTCGCTGGCGTGAGAACCGGCTTCCTGCCTTTTGATAACCAACACTGGCTAAAGCAAAATTTCTGCCTAGTGTGCATTTCTTAGTGCTTTGTCGCTATGATTGAAGCAATATTCTTTCCAGTGCTTCTCCTGAGAGACTTTCCAGTGCTTGATACATCTGACTGTTGAAGTGTTGCCTTCAGCATCCTCTAATTATAGTTCGAAATGAAGCTATTTTTTTTCCACCCTGGCTTCTGATGGCCTGCTGCTGGGATGGTTTTTTCTGGAGTAATTTGTAGCAAATGAGTTTCAGAAGGGCAATGACTAGATAGAGGAGGGCGGCAGAACCAGCTTCTGCTCTCAACAGACACTTTTCAGTTTGGGATTTTTCCGTGTTTCCTTCAAATTGCAAGCAGTGCCTCTGCTACAGAGCCTCACAGGCAACATACTCTTCTCCTGGGTTAAGAACAATTATGAGGACTGGAGCTCTGTGCCTACATGTGTCTTGGACCACAATCATATCTTTCTCACACCCCTGTGAAGGGCCCATGTTTTCTGGCTGCCCTATTCCTCCCCCTGTACACACACTGCCCAGATGTAATCCCTGCCTCTACACAGAGCTCAGCCTCAGCCTCCTGAAATCATTACATCTGCTTTCCCCACGGTGTTTGAGAAGGGGTCCAAGACCAGTCAGTGAGTATTTTTTTAAGACTGAAGACAAGCACCCATGTTTGAGATGTATGTCCCCTAATGGGACCGCGCAGTTGTAGTCTCCGGTTTCCCCAGGGTGGCTGGTGCATGCAGTTTTGCACAGGGATATCCAGGGACTGGGACGATCACCCCAAGTTGCTGTTGGTGAGAAGTAGGCAGGAAACCGAAATCTTAAGCTGAGAGTATTTCCTGAAACCAAAATGTTTCAGGGCTTTAAAAATGTTTTGGCTGTTGCACAGCCAAATGGAAAGTAGGCCACACAAATATTTTTTCCAAACCCCTTGTCTACCTTTTCCCTCTTGCTCTCCCCCTTAGAAACAGAGAAAAACAGCCAAACATTTTCAGGAAGCCTGGTGGCGAAGTGCCCACCTACTGTGGATTTAAGTCTTAACCATGGAGCTTCAGCTCCATCTCTTTCACTTTTCCAATGAATATTTCTTTGACATCTAAGACCTTTGGCAGGAGAGCCTGCCGGCAGGCTGGAAGCAGGGGCAGTGCATGCCTCAGGTGTATGGAGAGGGGCCACATCCCGCTCTGTCCAAAGGAGGCCAAAGAGGGATTGAAGCTTTGCTGAGGTTGGGGTTGTGGGGTTGTCCTCCTTTGAACTTCTCTCCATCTCTTCCCAACTGTCACCAGAAAGGCCAACCCACGTGTGAGAAATGCTCTTTATAAATCATCCACTTCTGCGGAAACCCTATTTTGCCCCCCAGATTTCCAGCCAGCCCTCCCATGGCCATGTATGATACCGCATCACCAACCCTGGTGTCGGCTTCTCATTCTCTCTGCAACCAGGCAAAAAAATTTTATTTGAGTAACAATCTGAATGGCTTAAAAAAAGAACAAAAATCTAATTTTAAAGGGATTATGGTGAACCTCTTGTAAACTGTGTTCAATAAGAAGAGGACTTAGAACAGGGCCTGTAATGGGTCTGAGTGACTGTGCTGGGGAAACAGGTCATTTCCTGATGGTTAACAGCTAATTTTTCTAACAATTGAAAGGCAGGGATCATGCATATAGGTTTCTAATGGACACTCATGAAATGGCAAGAGGACTGATGAATACCAGGTGGTCCAACTTCACTTTCCTATTATCGAAGACTCCATTTAAGTCATCAGGCAGCGGGATCTCTGACCACCTGAATCTGTACAGTAGTGTACAGGGCAGTTCATAGCCATATACAGTTTATACCCACCCTCCTGGGAAATAAAAACCATTGATAAATGGCATCATTGCAATATCTCCATTAGAAACAGCACCATCAAAACTATTCAGTCCTGGAACTCATTCCCTTAAGCATCCTGAAGTCACTGGAGACATCACTGTCTGTTAACTCTGTAATTGCTGGCCTACCACATTGCTTTGCTGTGACAGTCCCCCCTGGAAGCAGGGAGCCAGGAACGCATGCTCCGTGGAATCACCAGTGCTTGGAGCGCTGCCTGCAAAACTCACCATTGTTGGACCAATAAGGCAAATAAATATATTTGTATGTCTTTTTGTCAAGCTCTCTTTTCATTCTGTATGCTGTTGATAGTCCCGTTTTACAGCAGAAGTGTTGTTTATGAGTTCTATGAACTGCTATCTGTTATGGTATAGTTTACTATAATTAGTATTACTTGTAATGAAATTAAGGTTTTGGGGTGGGGTTTTTTTGTTTGTTTTGTTGTTGTTGTTGTTGTAGTTTTCCTGACAAAATCTGGTTGTTTCTTGTAAAGAGAGTATTTTCCTACGACTTTGAAAAGTCCCATTTGCACAAGTTTTCCTAATGCTATATATCAGAATTTTGTCCGAAAACAAGGTTGGTAGATTCGGCATAGTATTTTTGACTCAAAATATGCAATACAGACCCATTCCGAGCCTTCTGCTTACTAGCTCTGGCAGTAGTGCCTGTCTCGGAAAGGATTTTGATTCTGAAGTTCAGAGTTCATTCAAGGCTGTAGAGGTCTGGTCATTCAGATTTACAGTTTGCAACCATTTTTCACTTTTACTGGCCATCTCTCTAGCATTCAAATTTTGCTTCCTGAGTGGCAGTCTGGCTTCGAGTCCTGGAAATGGATCTAGGAAACTTCTCTTGAAAAGCCTGTAAAATGCGTCCTCCTCCTGCTGCCAAATCGTACAGGTTTCTCCCCTTTGCCATATGGCTCCCCATGAATTTCCAGAAGCTTGTAAATACAAATGATATGTAGCTTCTGAAAATCCTCCTGAGACTTCTGCAGAGCTGAAGAACTGATGACACTGGCTAGATTTCTTTGGACTAGGAATCTAACGAGAAATGGATTTCTGATGCAAATTCTTTGTACAAAGCAGCTGACAAAGGTACAAGATACTGTACAGTTTTATTATACAGTACTACATGATAAATTCAATGGGCATTCATACTGGGATTTAAATCCACAGTGGTTAAGAGTTTGGCTTCTTGGGAACTGTGACGTTTCCAGATGAGCTGTGTTGCCCTAAGCAGCTGGAGAGCCACAGGCATTTTAGGACTCTTCCCCAAAACTCTGAGTTACAAGAAGTAATTGGGTAAAAGACAAGTTTCCCTTTTCAAAGATGTGAAAAGACAAACCTCTGGGGTGGTTGCGGGAAGACAAGAGGAGACAAGAAAACTGGAAGAGAGATGAGTGAGATCCAGGGCAGATGTAGGAATGGGAGACACACTCTGCTGCCTGTGAACAGTAAGGCAGCAATCATCACAGAGACCGTGCTGACTAGGACTTTGCTCCTCTGCCTCTCCCATATCCCTCCAGCTGAATGAATTCCTCATGTTATGTAGCTGCCTCTTGGTCCTTCCTGCTCTTTCTGATATTGTACAGATCATAGTCTGGTGGTTAACACTTAGGATTGGGAGCTGGGCTTCTCGGACTCTGTTTGCAGCTCTGTGACTGATATATTGTGTGGCTGTGGGCAAGTTACTTCATCTTTCTGCACCTTGGGTCCCTCATCTTTAGAGGATAACAGTACCAACCGGCCTGCTGGAGAGATTATGGGGCTTAACTAAAGCGTCTTTGAAAAGCTATGTCTGACGTCTTGGATGAAGAGCAAATTGGTACTAATGCATATTGCTCCTCGTGATGTAATGCAGTTATTAAGAAAAGATGTTTGCAGCGTCTCAGAAGTCCCAAGGAAAATTATCTAAAGAAGGGTCACTCACAGGCGTACCAAAGGCAAGCTTTTTTTCGGTTTGCCAGATCTTATGAAGGGAGGAACATCTGGACAACGGATTCCAAACAGAGCCAGGGCCCAAGCCAAATAATTCTGTGTAGTGTCTGTGGGAATGCGGTGGGCACTTCCTATCTTGCACAAAGGGAGCTCAACCAAGAAACAGTTTTTGTGCTTTTATGCAGGAAGACACAAATTCAATCCAAGAACAGCTGTCAAGACCTTCATGTGCTTGAACTAAGGATACACGTCCTAGTCTTCATACGCCACCAGTGCTGGAAGTCTCTGTTTCTCAAAGCTGGAAGCTGGGGTTCAGGGAAATAGAGCTGGACTTTGAGAGATTCTAATAACAAAATTTCCTCCATATGCAAGTGACGAAAGGAGCCAGGTACAGCTGCCTCACACTACCCCTGCAATAACAGCCTCAGCTTCTCTAAACTGTCAGCAATAAAAATATATTTGCTTTGAGCAACAGCTTGGAGAATAGTGTGAAATGATTTTTTAAGGAAATAAAACCTGTTTTGCAATAGGTATTTATTGTACACACTACCTTCTACTAAGTGATGTAGAGTAATATTAGTATCAGAGTGCTTTGCACTATTACAATGCTTTCCACTGGAGGAACTCTGGTGCCTTGGTAAGTGTACCTCTGTAGCCACACAGCCCCTACTCCTGCCCTCACTTGGCCAATGGGAGATCACACTCATGGCTTGGCCAGGGCTTCTCTTACCCCTCCCTAATGCAGCTCAATCCATGAGCACACACAAGCCATGCAGATCACCTGTGATGACTGTCAATTTACCATTCAAAGGCAAGAAAGGAAACACTTTTTTTCCCCTCTTGCAGGGATTTGCCCAAACCTGCAGGCCCTGAGTATGCCCAGACCCTGGGATTGCTGCCTCCCTGGGTAGCAATTCCAAGTCTGGGCACATTTGTATCACTGTTCTCTTTACAGCAGTCCACAACCTTAACACATGCAAGACGATAATGTGAAGAGAACATGTTGATGCTGATTTCTGTTGTGTGACCATCACCTTCCTCAGCATCTCATTACAGGGGTATAAAAAAGGTGGAAAACAAGCTGGCAAATGGCTGCATTTACATTGGTGCCTCCCTTTCTCTTTGTTCCATGCGTACACACAGATGATGCGCAGTGAGCTTTGCTGACCTGGGATGTTGCAAACCTCCCACCACCAATGTTTTGTGAACCCCTGGTGGATTCACTGAACCCAACAGGGCTTAGAAACTTTTTCTTTCTTTAACAGAAAACTGTATGTCTATACACCTATCTGTACAGATAGGAGATTCTGGATATCACAGAGGGCACAGAGCATCCCCTGGGTACATGACTGTGCTCATGTCCTTTGTAAATGTTAACAAGATAAATGTGGTTTTAAAGTGCAGTCAGAAGTGCAAAGAGGACATATAGACAGGTCTTGGCAGGGAAGTGATTTAAGGTTCTAGCGCAGCAAGCTTGGATTTCATGAAGCATATGTGCTTTGCTGAACAGAGGTAGCTGCCCCTCCACCTAGGAGGCTGGCAACACTGGAAGGGAAAGCAGTACATCTCCTTCCTAGCTGGCTGTTTCTTGCACAGATGTGTACTTTGTGAGCTGTGGCGGTTTGCATTGTATCTCCTTCAAAGAACAGGAATGTCAGGTACCCAGAAACCCCTACAGACATATTTCTGATAATTAGGGGCCCATACTCCATGATATATTGGCTTGAGAAACATATTCAGTCCTAATTTTATACAAGGGGGTTTCAAATAAAGAAACCTGAAATAGAATTCTCTCTGGAATATTGTAACTGCTCTGGGAGTACAGGTAAAACCTGTGTCTATGGTATATCTTGTCTTCAAGAAAGCTTTCAGATATCCTTCCACGTGAACAAAAAAGAATGACCAGGTTAAAGACAGCACACAAATGGTTAAAAAACCCCAGGATCATGAGTCAACAACATGATGCAGTTGCACAACAAAAAAACCCCACAAAACAGATTTTGCAATGTAGCAAAATGAATGTTTTATGCAAGGTAATTACCCTGTTATACTCTGCTTTTGTGGTGAGAGTACTAGGAAAGTCTTGGTAAGGCTTATAGACATAAGGTCTCACCTTATTCTGGATCTTCATAAATGCTGGACTATATTACCTCAGCTATAAATTAGGCTCCCTGCTCTGTTTGAATTGGGGTTCCTTGATAGGAGTCATGCAGTTTCTTTACGCACCATTAGCTGAGAGACACTGATGTGCTGTAAGCAGATGGGCTGCTTAGATAGGGCTTTTGATTTACACCCATTTGGAAGACTCTCTAGTTTTAGGTATCGCACTTCAGGAAAGATGTAGTGAAGAGAGTCCAGAATAATAAGAGTTAGAAAACACAGTTGCTGTCCTCCAGAACAGCACATGTGTCCTTCAGAAGAGAGGGGAAAGTGAGGGCAATGTGAAAGTCCTCTGATACATAAAGCTTCTTCTGAAAAGGGCAATGATCTTTTATACTCCCCGATACTCTGGGCAGAGGCAGAAATAAAGTGTTCAGTTTGCAGCAAATAAGCTGTTTGAAATTGAGTGAAGCTATCTAAGCACTTCCAGTCAAGTGCTGGAAGAGGCTGGGGGTGCTAGGGATCCCTTTTTTAGAGTATTATAAGAAAAGGTTAGACGACAGTTGGTTAGAAATAGGTCGTTTTAATCCCGTCTTAGATGTGTGGGTTGGGCTAGATGAATTCCTTGCTTTCAGCCCTGCATTTCCATGTTCTACTTGACCCCTTAGTCTAAGGAGCTGGAGAGCCCCGGAGGCTGGGTTGGCAGAAGAAGAGAGCCCCTCCAGGCTATATAGACCACACTGATTGATTTGTTGCCACTACAGTGTATTTTGCCTCCTCTCCCTGTCCCTTTTCCAATATTATTTTCTAAGTGGCACAGTAAGCAGCCAGCGTGGGTCTGTTTCCCAGGGCAAGACTCCCAGAGCAGCTTTCAAAGTCAGCCTGATACATCAGCCCATATTGAATATGTGCAAATGCACACATATAGCAACACGCAGAGCCGGGAAACTGCTTATTAGTAAGTTTGACTAACATTTTCTGTTATAGGGTCCTTCTTTCACTTGTTTATAACTTTGACAGCTTCAACTGTTTGGGCTTAAATTTTACATACAGGGTGTTTGCCTCAAACTGAATTATTTACGGAAATTTCAGCCAAAATGACATAGTGTTTCTGAGAAGAAGCCTGGAAAAATACATTGTTTGCCTTGTTGTTTTTTTCTTTTTTTTAACAACCTTTTATTTGGAAAGCCCTAGAACCCCTGTGCTTTGGAAGTGCAATCGGACACTTGGCAGAAGAGGTGTCTTTTGTGTTGGGGATGGGCCTTGTCTGTCCCTATGAAAAACTACCCTCATTTGGCCAAGTTATAAAGCTTAGAAAAACCACGTGGAGAGGATCTGTTACTTCTGTCGGCTTAACTCTTGGCACAGCGGCACGCAGTAGAAAATTGCCGTCTTGATGGCAAACCCTGTAGATGTCCATGGTATGACCACATTGGCATGCCTATGCTACCACCTAGCTTACTTTAAAGCACTGGAAATCAGGCATCCCCTGTGTTAAGTGACCATCACCAAGGTTTTCAAGTTGATCACTCAAAAGTCAGGAAGTACCCTGATTAGGTTTTCCTGTGGAATATTAATTCCACCCTTTTGGGCAGAACATGCGTTAGATGCTCAAACCCTCTTTCCCACAGGTCTCCTGCTGTGCTCCACCAAACAGGGGAGGCTACCAGACCCTGGATTCCTGCTGCAGTTCTTGCAGGTGACGGCAAGTGGGAGGCGGGATGAGCAATGGGAGGGCTGGGGCTGTTCCTGACTGACCTGAGCAGCGCTGTGAGGAGCAGGGGTTTTGCCCTCGCAGATGCTAAGCCATGCTGCCTACAGCGAACTTTTCACAGCGGGCTCCTAATTGTAGGTTCTCATTTTCTGGGGACCCAACCTGCAACTCTGGTGTCTCAGCTGGGACTGAGGTTGTCAGGAGCTCTACTCTGAACATCTGCAGTGCTGGCTAATGACAAGCAAGAGGAAAAATCAAGACCTAGGCATCTCAATGACAGGATTCAAAATTAATGCCTACCATGGATCTTGTAGACACACTGTTGACCATATGGCAATGTCTATACCGTCAAAGGCCCCGAGGCAGCCTTCAAGACTAGATTCAATTTTGTAAGCTTGCAAACATGGACAGGGGGTCAGGCAGTGCACATGCTGAAGCCAGATGTAGCCTGATGGACCATGCAGACACTGCTTGAAGCAGCTGTGGGCCCGCAGAAGATGCCACGGCTTTAGCTGCTCCATAAACTGCATCCATGATTGTATAGACAGGGCTTATGCTTTCAGTTCAACATTTGGAGAATGAAGAAAATACCAACTTGCCTCCTGGGGCTGTAGCAAAAATAGATGAATTAATCTTTATGAGGCACTTTGATACTATTGTCATGAGTGCTATAGAAAAGCCCATGAGAAAACAAAACGCTGTTGTTTTCAGAGCAGGGTTTGAATAGTGCACAGTCAGTAAGGCTTGAGGTCACAAACTGAACAATGAAGAAAAAACAAAATCTTGAATAGCTGTTCCTGTAGTGAACAGTATCCGTTCTGAGCACAGGGTGAGGCAGCCATCCCATGGAAAAAAGCCGCGTCCTCATGCCACAGAGGGCTGTGTCATGAATAATGCAAACACAGGAGGGAGCCCTCCTAAAGGTGCACAGGTAACTGAAGTGGAGTATGTAGCTTCCACCTATGTCGTTTTGCAACCTTCATTTCACAGGTTTTCGTGCACACGCAGCCCCCCCAGACATATGCATGTATACATTCCTCACGCATCAAAGGTCAACGGCAATGTGGTTACCGGGCAAATTTTCCCCATTAAAACGTTACCAAAGGCAGATGTTTAGGGGCCTACAGGATTTACAGATTTGCTCTCCAAAGAGCATATTAGGGAAGATGACTGTTCTCCTGTTGGGTCGTATGCTGTGTTTTTGAAAGCCTCAGTGCCCACCCCAGATTAAAGCAGCATGTTGCTGGAATACTGGGCCTCCAATGAAGATGCCTTTCAACAACGCAAAACCACTAATGAGAAAACATAGACAGAAGGAGAGACAGCCCCCGATGGCTGTGTTTCCCAGCTTTGAGTAGCTTCCAGGGCCATCGGTGGCACTGGCCTGATGTAAGAACAGGTCAGAGAAAGATGAAGACTTTGCTCTCAGCGGCTCTGATGTCTGTCTCTAGTTGGGACACAAAAGGAAAGAAGGAAAGAGAGTGAGTGAGAGAGAGAAAGAGGGAGAGATCCTGCTTGGCCACATACCATACATGCAGATAGTGTATTGCATTTTTCCAGACTAGGGAGACCTCCTCTTCCAAGTGTTCCAGTAATTAACCTCACTTTCTTGGCTGGTGTTAATTTGTTCCAAGTATTTGGGCTTTAGATCTAACCATGGGAATCTCATTCCCTGCAGAAGTCTTGCCAACTATTACTAGACATTTTACCACACACATGCAGGCCAAAAAAAGCAAGGCTAATTACACTGCTTTTTTGCGAAGTGAAGTGTATTTGTTATAAGTTCAACATCTCCTAATAAAGGAGAGGAGGGGGAGAAGGCAAGGCAGCATCTTTTTTGTGCCTGCCTGGGGGAGGAGGGGGCAGAGAGGAACAGGGAGCTGCCATTCCCCGTGCGGTACCTGCAACGTAAATCCTCTGTGAGGCTTGCGGAGCCTAGGTGTGATGATCCACCACATGAAACCAGAGAGGAATGGTGCTACCAAGATTTTTAGCTGTGAATAACTGAGTTCAATTATTCGGTACCAATGGGAGTTCTCTAAGTAAAAATTTAAATAGGAGGAATTATTTGAACCAGATGTTGATTCCCCAATACTTTCTTTCTTCTCCCCCCTTTGTGCTGTATGTGCTACCTGTTAAGGAAAGAGCGTGTATGGGAGGAAAAGCGTGTGTGTAAGAGTGTGTGTAGGGGCTCTCTCTGACAGCATGACAAGCAACAAAGTCATACGTGACAACACCTACAGCAGAGGAAATAGGTTATGAAAATCCCTATGAATTTTCAAGTCCAAGTGCCTGCAGTTTTTGGACCCATTCCACGCTGAAGAGGTTTTAAAAGGGCCAGCAAGGTAAGAAGGGCTGGAGAGGCAGTCATAATGCCAGAGTGTTGACATTTGGGATCTTTTATCAGGTTAAGTCCTTAATGTTACCGAAAGATTTTTTTTTTTTTGCTGCTTGTTATTCATTTTCTAGCTTTTGAAATTAACAATAAAATGTAATAATACCTAGAACTAACATAAAGCCTTTTATCCCTAGACCTCAAAGCAATTCATAATGGTGAGTCAGTATTATTATCCACAGTTTAAGACCATCTGCAAATAAGTTTCTTCAGGGTCTATCTCTAAATCTGATTTTGTAATCCTTTGCTTAGTGCATTTGAATTTATTTATTTTTTAAGTGGGTAAGTGTAAGTTGCTCAGACAAGTTTCTTTGTAACTTCTCTGGGACTGAGGTCGTTGAGTCTCAAACAAAAACTAAAGCAGACATCTTTAGTGTTTGGGAAGGCTAGAAAGCAGTGAGCAAGTAGCACGCAGCATTCACCTTTTTCATACGAGAAATCCAACCTTTCTGACTCATAGGTCAGTGGAGGGGATGAAATGCTTGCTTCATGAAAGAATTCAAAATTTGGGAATCTGGTTCTGCTCCAAATCTGAGCAACCCTACCCAGGTTAAGCTCTCTATGGAAAGAAATTCTGCAGAAAAAATATATTTGAGATTCATTGAAATACTTGCTATTGATTTTGGATTTCTAAATTTTTAAATGTTTTCTAACACAAACTATAGCATGAATTAGCAAAATACCCAGCAAAACTTTGTTTCAAAAAGGAAAGTGGGATTTTGCTGTTCCGAAATGTTAAAATATCTTGTGTTTTTTACTGGCATTGTTGAAATTCCTTCCCTTCCCCCAGGTTTCTTCTTCATATAACAACAGCACTATTGGCTTTATCTTGATGGAAGGGCATATTCTCACAGAGTGCAATTCCATCATCTTTCTCTGACCAGCAGGAGTTGCTAACTTTGCTTGTCTGTGATTTATATTAAAAGAAAGGCTGAGGTTACTCCCCTATGATCCTCATTCTCTTCACATTGAATTGCTCCCCAGAAGAAGGTCAGACACAAGACTACTGTAAATTAGCACAGCTCCATTGAAAACACAGTGTCACACCAGCTGAGGGTTTGGCTCAATTGTTGCAGTTAAAGGAGTGTATTTTTGCCTCCATAGGGGCTGAGACTGGCTCAGTCAATCTGGTGAAGCAAGGCCAAAGGAGGGGTCAGAAAGATGTTTTTTTTCTTCTTGGTAACCTTTTAAAATCGAGTGTGTTCTGAGCTTTCCAGCTTATTTGGAGCCGATGGTGAATTGATGATGAGCCAAGAGTGGTGGAGGTGGTGGGCCAGCAGTCAGACCAACCTCCATGTGAGAGTCTGGTGAATTCACCAGGTCTCAACGCAGAAGCAACCGCAGGACCAGCCATCCCAGCTCTCACACACAGCCTCGGTAGGCCCTGACCAGCCTCTGTGCTCTTGAGGAAGAGATACCTTTAAGCATGCACAGGATAACTCTGCCTTCCCTTGGTGCTCTCCTACTTATTGTTAGTTAATGGTATATTTAAGCCCTGAAGTATATTGATAAGTGGGAACCAGTCATGTCTACTGCTTCCACATATCCGACTGTGTAGTCAGACATCCTCACCCATGCATGTATTCCCTGCGGAGTTTCTAGTCTCTCAGCTGATGCCTGGCCACACAAACAATTGATTCATTGTTGTCCCACTGGAAAGGGCAAAAGATACTTTTATGAAAGGCTGGGAGGAAAGTGGTAAACCTCTTGGATCACACATGTTGCTTGGAGAGGTTCTGCATCAACAGCACATCCACAGCATGATGTTGCCCAGTCTTTCCTCTTCGCCTCTTCCCTTCATCACAGAATTTTCATCTCTTCACTTGTGCCAGATAACTGCTTATCTGGATGAACTTCAACAATGAAGTAGAAATGTCAAATGTTTTTCCCCAGATCACAAGCTCGCTGTGAATGCCAGGCCAAACAAGCCCTCTCCTAAAGCAGGGAGCTGCACAACCTTCCTGTAATGCATTCACATTAGGTATCATATTTTGAGTAATTCTGCTATCTTTGAAAATTATAGAATAGAATCATAGAATGGTTGGGTTGGAAGGGATCACCTAGTTCCAAGCCCCCTGCTATGGGCAGGGACACCTTCCACTAGACCAGGTCACTCAAAGCCCCATCCAGCCTGGCCTTGAACACCTCCAAAGACAGGGCATCCACACCTTCTCTAGGCAACCTCTTTTAGTGTCTCACCACCCTCACAGTAAAAAATTTCTTCCTATTATCTACTCTAAATTTTCCGTCTTTCAGTTTAAAACCATTACCCCTCATCCTATCACTGCATTCCCTGATAAAGAATCCCTCCCCATCTTTCCTACAGGCCCCCTTTAAGTACTGGAAGGCTGCTATAAGGTATCCCCAGACTTGTCTTCTCCAGGCTGAACAATCCCAACTCTCTCAGCCTGTCTTCATAGGAGAGGTGCGGCAGCCCTCTGGCCATCTTCATGGCCCTCCTCTGGACCCACTCGAACAGGTTTGTGTCATTCTTACACTGGGGACTCCAGAACTGGATGCAGTACTCCAGCCTCTTTTGAATCTTGCTGTACGTGGACAGCCAACAGGGACACACATTGACTGCAAAGATGTCCCTTTTGTACAAATCATTGCAAGGGAACATCTCCCATAAAGCATGTGTCCCCAAACACCAGGCAAAGGCAAACACCAGGGAAAGGCAAAACCCCAGAGCCTGGTGGGATGCTCAGGTGAGCAGCTGCTCACTGCTGTGGTGTTCCATCCCAGCGGGAGAAGGCCAGGAGAGTATACTGGGGTGAAACAGAAATCCTGTGCGCAGACAGCAGAGGAGTGGTTTGAATGAGACAGCCCTGGGACAACTGCACAAATTTTTGGCTTCCCCCAGGGCCATCAAATGGCGAGTGCAAGCCTCTGGAGCCTCGTATGGCTGAGCTGAGATGAGAGGAATTTTTCAACACCCAAAGCTGGATCAAACCCTCCTTCCTGCCTCTAGTTCATAAAGCTTTTTAACTTTTGAAGGGGAGAAAAAGTGATCCCAGATGTACAGCCCTAATTACATACTTAGATGAAATTGGATTAAGGTGGCTGCTGCCTGTCCTTTTCCTCTGAAGATGGCTGGGATTGGCGAGGGACTGTGGGTCGTTGATGCTGGGGCACAGACAAGGGGGACTGGAGCCAGCACTCAATGAAAGCTCCAGCAAAAGTTCCCTTCTGACTCAGGACCTGGCTTCTAATCATTAGGGTGATTATCTTGACTGTGGACTAGGTTTGTACAATTTTTCTGAAATCTGCCCTTCTCCCCCATGAAGCTACATACGGGCATGAAGGGAGGGTCTGCTACAAATTGATCTTCCTAATGACACAGACATCTTCCTAAAAAAAAAAAAAAGATAATTACCCAGTAACAGTAAGCAGGGGCACAATACGCATCAATACTTTTAATGTGCTTAACATATGTCTAGTTATTTTCATTTCCACTAAATCAGTCCAATGTTATATATCTCTATCGTGGCTGCCTCACGCCCATGTGCAACACATTTCAGTCAGCATACGTGAAACGCATGGGAACTGTGTTTTCTTGCTGTAAGCTGAATGGCAAGTCACCGTTGAGCTGCTTGGTGCAAGCCCACAGCTCCCTGGGGGACTGCAAGATTGCTGACAGCAGGAGGACGTCAAGCCAGCCACATGGATCTGATATGGGTCTGACGAACATGCAGTATTGGGGTCCCCCTGCCCACTGGCAGCCGGATGGTATTAGCAGGATACAAATCAGTCTGCTCTATGCTCCCTGTCTGAGCAGGATTTTCTCAAAATGAATATTTATGGTGTTTTCATATTTCAGATAAACCCCTCGAGTCTCATAATGTTGTTTGAATCCAAATGAGGCTGATGGCCGCGGCACAGTGCCCTACCACAAAAACCAACTCTTGCAAATCTGACCCAGTTCATAGAGGTTTAAAGCTAAACCAGTGCAGAGGCTTGAATGATCCTGTGGTCACTGCCAGACCAGCGTGTTGATGGGCCCCTATGGAAACATGGGCTGGGGTCCACAGCTTCAGGTAGGTGACCTCAAGGTTACGGTTGTCAGGTCCTTGAACACAGAAATAACTCCTCCTCTCACTCCCTAGTCACTTGTTCTGATATGTATTTATATATTATATACCTAAGAGAGGTGAGACTTTGGCTCTGAGAAGCTCTTGGTGTAAGTTGGTGTGTTGTGATGGCTTCTTAATATTGCTTTAGTGTCTGTTTTGATGCTGTTTGAAGCACACAACTCTCAAAAATGTGGCATTGGAGGAAATTGTTTAAGCAGAGATAAAGACAGAGGGGTGAACAGCTTTATTGAAACACAAATTAAAGTTCATAGGAAAAGGGTTTGTGGTGGTTTGTTTTTAAGTGGGGGGAGATCTGGTCTTGCATTCTGCACAAGTTCCTGGAACTTGTAACCTGGAAACAACTTTGAGTGAGAAAAATCCAAGTGTCTTTGAAGGTTGCAGAGCCACCACACTTATCCCTGTGTCAGCTGTGGCTTCAAATAACCTCTTGTGGCAGTAACAGTAATTCCCTTCTGGACAAATATTCTGTTCTACTGCAACTATCCAGCTAGCATAATAGGGGACAAAAGATAGTCCTGAGAGCCTGAAGACATGTAGTTGGTGGTGGTGGAATAGCAATAGAAATTCAAGAGGTTCTGAGTTTCTAGAATTAAAGAGTGCTGGAAGGGGCTTATCATTTAGGACAGTGTTTCTCAGCTTAGGGACAGGGGGACAACTGCTGATCTGAAAGGCATTACAGAGCGTTTCACAAAACCACTGGGGGAAATAAACCTTTCTCCCTCCTGATATTCTATGGCATCTGAGAAAGCAAGCAAATGCAATGGGCAGCATTACAAATTGCGAAGCAAACTCTTAAAGGTCAGCCTAATTGGTATTCGGTTGGAAACAGGAACCACTGTGGCTCGTGAACTTTTTTCTGGAAGTTTCATTGAGCTAAAAGCCACCAATCTAGCCCCGTCTCCTGCCAGACTGTAACCCCAGCTTGGCCAGTCATTTCCTTTTGACCTTCCCAAGCAACTGCCGTAGCCGCCCTCTGTAAAGCCCCTCCGAGTTGAGCTGCCTGGAGCAGCTCAACCAAGGAGCAAAGCCCTGCTCTGATATGACACAGCTGCATAATCTTGATTCAGACTGCTGAGGAAGAGCTATGAGAAAGTCTGTAGAGAGGTAAGAAAACTAAAATTACTGGCAGAGGTAGCACTGTTGAGATGGGATCACACATAGCTCAAGGATTCAATAGGGAAAGCACCACCATGAAATGTATAAAACCCTAAAGCAAAAAAACCAGCAAACAAAAAACCAAAACCCAGGAGGCTTGTGAGGAATTGTAGAGTCCCTGTGTGGAGAAGTCAGTGTTGTTGGTGCCAATGGAGCTGGTGGAAGATGACAACTGAGCAATGCAGAGAAGGCAGTTCCCAGGAGCTGCAGAGGCCAACCCACCCCCTCCTGGCTGGTCCCTGCCTGGTCAGCCAGGACTCTGGGTGCCCTATTAGGGTGGTGGCACACCAATGCTTAGCCTAATGACTTATTAAATCCCAGCTATCTTCTCTGTGAGCCCATAAATAATTGTGTCACACTCCTGAACTGTGTATATTCTGCTGTGCCCAAAAAGCTGACCCCAAGGAGGGGCCATCACCAGGTGTCTCCATTCAGTAGGTGGAGAAGAGGAAGCGACGAGGGCGAGTCAGGTCTGGTGGGCTGAGCTCCCAGCGGATGCCGAAGTTCAGCGTCAGCCCCAGCACCCGGAGTGTGAGCTCTGGGAACCGGGGAGCGCGGTGCCAGCGCTCTGCTCTCCATATGGCTCCCAGCCTCTGTGCGCAGAGCACAGGATAGCTGTGAACACCCAGTGGATTTGTCAGAACTTCCCCACCTCAGAGGGGTGCATTGTGAAAATTAATCAGTTTGTGTTTGACTTTTTGACTTGGCACTCCCTCAATAACTTCTTCACACACAAACCCACAATAAACTAATTAGGCCTATTTCTCTGACAGGCTGTTAAAGAAGAAAGAGAAGAAGGATGTGTCTAAACTGCTTGAAAGACAATATTGGATATATATGCCAAGTAGCAAAAGGCATCAGTAGCTCTTTAAATTCCTTCACTCTGAAGCTCTGATGAACAGAAATAGCAAATGAATGGCTTCCAGAAATGATGGGAAATAGTTCTTGTTTCTGTTTGGCTTGTGTTTCTCTTTAGGGGGTAGGGAGAGCTGGAAGGGGGGGAGAGCTATGAAAGAATTAGTTTCAAAGAAATAAAGTATGTTAAACATATTTTGAAATAACTTACTCGATTTGCAAAATAGGGTAATAGAGGCCATGCTCACAGCTCAATTTATGTATATAAATATACATACATGTATATTGTGCAGAACACAAAATAATTCCATCTGGAGAGTTGGGTATTGTCTTGCACAAAAGGCTTCTACTTGAGTCATTAATAGTATATTTTATTAAAGGAAAATTGTCTTCAAAAGTGGTTGGGAATTGTGGGAATAAAATTGGGATGAAAGTAATTATCCCCCTGCCCTGTCTCTTCCCTTGTGTTCATTTTTCTGTTCCAGACACAGACGGCAACAGCAGCTCCTCTGTCTTCTGTTCCTTCCATGTTTGATCTTCTGCCTGCGCTTTCTTCTGCTGGGTCCTGGAGCCCGTAGGAATGAGGGTATTGTGTCCATATTGCATGTGATGACATGTGTTTGAACCAGCACCAGGGCAGCCTGGCAAGAAGAGCTTGAAATCCAGCGGGACTGAACAGCAGGCCAGGTCCCTGCTGGTGAACAGCTCGGCCGCTTCTTTAAAACCCTTTGGGGGTAAAAGACGTTGGAAGAAAAACTTGAACCTGCTGTGGCACCTGCCTTCTGCCTAGAGGCTTGAGGAGGTCAGGGACGAGACAGGGGAGGACATGTCAGCCCGATCAGGGGCTGCAGCACATTAGTATAAAATAGGATACGGAGGAGTTTCCCAATACGGGGAAGTAACTCGGGAAACCCCACATCAAGATGGATGTGCTGAGTATTGGAGAATGGTGGATCACCCTGAATGCCTTTGCAAAGGAGTGGGAAACAACAGGTGGCAATGAGGGTCCTCCTGGGCTGCATCGGGGCAAGGCATTTTGTGTTCAGCTTTTGTAGTTCTTGTTGGCCATCCCGGCCCAGGAGACAGCCAACGCAAAGGGACAGAAAAGCCATTTCCTTTAGAATTCAAGAAGAAAGTGAGTGCAGTTCCTGGGTGGTAAAATGTCTCTGTGGTTGAATAATTGACTTGGAAGGGCTACAGAATGTTTTGTCTTTAACACAGCTAACCCCCTTTTGCTTTTAATCAATACAATGACTTATGGAGTGAGGTATCTTTCCAAAATGTTTACCCCATAGATTACTGTTCCTTGCTGAGAGGGCTGGTCATGAATTCTTGACGATGGTGGCTTTCATTTCACCCAAAAAAACATTGTGTGTCATAATTGAGGCAATAATTAATGCTTACTGGGAATGCTGGATACTGGTTTTAAACAATAAAACCGTAAACCAGTGGAGGATATTGTCACGTGGAAAAGACTATTTGGCGCAGCAAAAAGCGGGGAGGAGAAAAAGGGAGAGACAGAAAGAGGAAGAGTTCAACAGAGAGACAGTGACTCTTACACAAGGCTCAAACTGAGAGGGAAGTGGGAAAAATCACTTTTCCTCTTGCTAAAATAAAGTAATCCATTCAGTTAATATTAGGTCAGGACAAAAGGTCAGGGATCTTCCTGTTGTTAAACAGTGCAGTTGGAGCACAGTGTCATAGCTAGGGGGGAATATACAGCAAGTATTCCAAGAAAAAAATAATCCACTCACAAAATTAAGTAACAAACAAATAAGCAGTGCGTGTTAAGTGTCAGTGTGCACATCACTGCCTCTGCACTAAGGGGTATTTTTATTTATAGCACAGTGGTACCCAGAAAATCAAATGAGATCAAGGCCCAGTTTCTCTTCCTTTGCTTGAAACAAATGCTCCAGCCACAGTGTACGAAGAGATGATGAATTATCTCCTTTTTACAGGCAGATAAAGTGAGGCAGAAAGGCACCATGGTCCTGATTACAGCAGAAATCAATAAACATTTCGGAATCAAATATCTTGGTACCTTACAGATCTGGCCTTGCATGATTTGCCTAGGGTTAAACAGGAAGCCTACGGCAAAGCTGAGAATTGAATCCAGATCCCTGGGATACTCAGCCAGAGCCTTTTCCAAAACCCAGCTTTATATGTATATGCGTAAGCCACTGGAAACTCTAAGTGAACTCTCATTATGTCAATTAATTTTTGCTTAATTAAACAAATCTTTTGCAAACATATGTGGGATGTTAGCTCCCTTTCTATACGGAAAAGAAGACAGACAGCTATGTGCACAGAGAGACGAGCTGGTCATTAACTTTAGTAGCATAATCATTGATCCAAAATATAGCAGGCCAGTCTGTGCAGCTAGACCTGTGTTCAGTTTTGCCCCTATGCATGGCACAGCTGGATAATCTAATGCAGCCAGGGTAGCTCCATGAAGCCCTGATTACTGAGCAATATGAACTTTTTTCTCCACAACATAAAGTAGAAGCTGATAAAATGCAGCAGGCAACCACTTGCAACCATGTGCCACTTGCAACCATGTGCCACTTGCAACCAATGTAGCCTTTATGTGTTGTCCGCAAAGGAATTTTGCAATTGTCACCACGCCTGGCAGAATCAGCTGGTGGCTTTGGGGGCAGAGCTGTGAGCCAAACATGGAGCTGGTGGCTAGACAGGGTCTGGAAACCCCCACAGTTGTAATCCTGCCCCAGACCATCCCTTGAATGGGGAAGCCATTACAGGGGGCTGTTCCGGGCTCTCCTTGTGGAAGTGAATGAGGGTCTGTTTTAGAGGGTGGTGTGAGAGACTAAGAACTTGAATTTGCTGTCTGGCCTCCACTTGATGTCCCACTCCTTTAGCTGCTCTCCATGAACAGAACTTGGACACCACTTGTTACAAACGATGAGAGCTATAGAGATGCAGGTTGTGTTAGAGATCTATGTAAACTATTTATCAGTTATTCCTAATAAAAAAAAATGGATGACAACCATAATCTCTGGTCTGGGCATCTACACTCTGCCTTAGGATTGAGCTGAAGCCCTAAATCTTCACAGATTTTATGGGCTGGAGCAAATTCCTCTATCCAGTCTTCTCTGAACTGATTCAGAGAGAGTAAACGAGCCCATGGGAAGCAGGAAGTCCTATGCCATGATGGCGAGACTACTCCTGATGCCTAAAGAAGAAAGTCCACCTTCACTTTGGGAACTCCTAACTTTGCTGCACTGAAGGCTTATTTTCACTGTAATTTACACTCAACAAATGCAACTGAAATTAACAACATCATACCGGTACATGAATCATGAGCTAAAACACATTAGCATCTCATGATCTCTGTAGCTTTGCACTTAAACTTTGCTACAGCTATGGAAAGCCTGCATGGCTCTGTACTCAGCTCATGTGTGGCGATACAGTAACAAGCACACAAAAAATCTTCAGAGCATAATTTTCCTAAGCAAAGACCCCTTCACATGTGGCAGTAAGCCATGGCAGATTGATCATTTGAAGTTTTGCCTTGCGTTAGGTACTGGGGGGGGGGGGAATTTTTAAATTTCACAGAAATTTCATATTGGATCCTGGAATTAGATATTAGAGACTAATATCTTCATTAGCAAACTATTATAAATGCAAGAAATTGAGGAAAGCTTTTTCCGAAATCTCCATCTGGCTGATTCCATCCTTCTCCCTTCCTTTCTGACCTTTCTCATACTATGCTAAATAAACCTTCCCATTTCTTGGTTTGGAAACATCTTCCCACATGTATCGCTTTTTTTAAAACTCCAAAATAAAAATGAAGAGCTATAGCACTCACTAAAACTTCAGTGTAACTCCTCTTCTCAACTGATTTCAAAGGAAAATATTCTGTGCAGATCTCCTTAAATGAACTGTCAACAAAGTATGCTCTGGGCAGCCAGAATTCAGACAAGTCACCCAGCGTGCTGACTGGGGAGTAGAAAAACAAACCAGGGAGCTGCTCCCCTAAAACAAGAGGAGACAGACCTCATCCCCCTGGAGCAGCTCTGAACACTGAAGGTTCCCCTTCGTGCCTGGCTGAGGAATCCAACCCCTCACCTCGCTAACTTCGCCCTCGAAAAGGTTATCTTGCAATCAGAAATGTTGCGTTGCGTGACTTGGATCCATTGTTTATAGAATCGTCTAACTGACTTCATATGTATCTGGTCCAGGGAAACTGATGTTATTAAAACACAACACTGAGACATTGAGCTCCGATAGCAGTTCAACATGAACAAATAAAGCAAGAGTTTTCCCCAAAGTAAAGCAAAGCAAGGATCCCGGCCTTCGTGTGAACTGCGGGGATGAAAGGAGGATGTGATACCATCATCTGAACATTGACCTTTTCACTGTTGTTTCTTTTTCCAGCTCCGAGCCCCAGTCCTGGGTCTCTCCCACTCTCTTTTATCCCCTCAATCCAACTCTAGCAAACCCCTGGAGCAGGTAAGCTATGAGCTGAAAAGGTTTTTCTCATGTTTTGACTCTATTTATTGCTTTTGCAGCCCAGTCAGAGAAGTGCCTGGATTGTTAGTTGTGACCTTTAATCCCAAGTATCAACTCTGCTTGCAGAAGGTTCAACAGCGATGGTTGAAATGGGCACATATACTGAAAGGTAAAAACACGCATTGCTTGGCTATATTTGTGAAGTGTTGATATCTCATCAGAGGCATCTGTATCTTTTTCCATACACTTTGCTCAATATTAATATCAGAATTTCTGGAATAAAATCTCTGTTACACCCGATCAACATGTGATAATCTCACTGAAGTCTCTGGTAGTCCTGCCTTTTGTTACAGAGTCCTCTAATATTAAGCATTGCAAGTATCAGAGAAAACCCACAGTACATCCTTAAAATGCTGCACGCTCATATTCTAGAGAAATACTGCCTATGGAGCTGTACTGGAAGATGGAGAAAGTTTGATGTACCACAGAGAGGTGACACAACTGTTGAGTGAAAGCCTTTGGATGACTGAAGAATTTGGTTTGATAAGAATAATTAACTGACATATATCCAGTAGCTTTCATCCAGAGATCACAGAGCTCTTAGAAACAGAGGGCAAGGGAAATGCTTTGGGTATTTCAGACATCAGTAGAAAGCAGACAATTGGAGGGTGTAATATTTTTTTCTAACAGCACACAGCAGGAGTAAATAAAAGCCTATGCTTTGCAGAAGAAATTTCTACAGCAGCAATATGCATCAGGCCAGACGAAATCTGGCTTCTGTATTTAGTAGTGCTAATTCTCTTGTTCTCATGAAAAAGGCCATGATAGCTGTAATGATCACAGGTTTTGCCTGTGAGTCAATATAATGTCACTAGATTATCTGTAGAGGTCAGCAAGAAGCTGGGGATACCAAAGGGAATGGCAGTCCTGTGCTTGCTTTGTGGCAATTAAACTTTGGTACTCAAGACTGCTCTCTATCCCCATACCACTTTAAAACAAAGCAAGCATAAACCCAGTCAGGACTGAAGATAAAATGGAAACTTTCCATGTCAGACTCCCCTGGACAGAAGAATGGAGGGAAGAAGAGCCATCCTTCTACATTTCCAAGTCCATGCTACAGTACAGGTTAGATGGAGGGCATGTGGAGGGCAAGGATATCCCCCACCATTCAGTGTAATTTTGTGTTCAAGAGAGAAGAAGAGTAGGATAGGTGAAGACACTAATTTTCTCCTAGGAACAGAAGCTACTTTGAAAACTCAGCTTGCTTCTGTGCTCAAAAACAGATGGATTGTAATGGTAATAAATGAATTAAATCTTTATCATCTGGCAGCAAAGCCAAAAGGAGAAGGAAAACTAAGCTCAAAGGGTTAGAAAAGGAGTCTACATTCCCCATAGAGGAAACAGATGTAAATCTGGCAAGCTGTTGTTTGGAGATCCAAGAGCTCTGGATTGAAATGAGGTCTGAGTTATTCAGCCAAGTTTATTGTCAAGCTCGACGGTAATCCCCATTTTAGTGGTCAAAAGATTGCACTCCTGAAATGTTCAGAGGTCTTTCTGCACCATCAAGGGGTTATTAGAGCCCCTAGGGTGACTACTTTGCAAACTTGTTTGTGTTGTGGTATTAAAACTTTTTAAAGTTCTCTGTTGCCAGCTGATGCACTTGCAAAAGAGACGTCAAGATTTGATATTGGTGGTGCCGCAAATGGCTTAATGGCTTAATCTCCAACATCACTTGAGAAGTGCCACTATCCTATGGACAGAAAAAAAAAAAGCCCATGATTTCAGTAAATGAAAAGGCATGCTGAGAAATGTGTAGGATGTGGAAAACCAGTATGTCAAATTGGTATTTTTCTTGAACTCACTGTACCAAGTCTAGCAACAGGTTTGTTAAGTAAATCTTCTTAGCTTCTTTAAATGTACTGCCATAATTACTTGTGCTCACAGAAACATGTATCTTGGTCTCTAGCCTTCCCTCAAATATTTTGCCTCAATGTTGTTGCACCTTTGTACTATATAAAGTAAGTAGTTAGGAAGATAAGTCTTGCCTCCCTTGCAGGAGAGAGTTAGGAATCCCAAAGGATGATGAGTTAGTTGACCAGATTAGTGGGATTGAGATACTGAGTTTTCTTCAGGTGCTTACCAAATGTCAGTCCTTCACTATATCCATTAAAATTCATAACCATTTCTGTAGGTTTCCTTGTTCTTGTATTGCTGCCTATACATTGACATGATACAGGACTGTCAGACCTTTGGGCTGGGCTTGCCCGGCCACTCTCATTTTTCTTGCAAGTGCTTGGAAATCACTGCATGAGAGGTGCTGATTCTCCACTGCTGCAAGACGCCTTATTCAGTCTTGTGGGGCTGTGGCAGTTTAGAGAGTGAAAACAGTTAATCCAGCTCTCATTCACTCCTTCTGACTGAGAAACCTCCCAGGAAGAGTGTGTATATATATATATATATATATGTATGTATGTATGTACGTACGTATACACACACATATATACACACGTAGCCAAGTACTCACGCCTTATTCCAGTCATGAACACCCTGCCTGTAAGGTGAAACTTAGGGAAAACAAAAGCATCATTTAAATCCTATTTCAACCCTCTCAACAGAGCAATGGGCTAGCCTTCTACTGCTCGAAGGTAGTATCACCCTTCTTTCCTCAACCTGTGATTCTGCAGTGGGTCCTTGTATATACATGCAGGAAGCCAAAGGGAAATCAATGAAGGGCTCATGGCAAAGGCTAATGCATTCTTGGAGATAAAATAATACAAGGCCCTCCAGTCTGGCTAGCTTTGGCTTCATATGCTGGTGTCAGGGAAACAATGGTTCTGTAAAAACTCTTGAAAAGGTGGCACTGGGAATGCTCCAGAGGTAAGGATTGCTTCTGCCGAGGTTTCTTGGGCCTCTGGGGCGGGACAGCTGGGCAGTGGCCATGGACAGGCTCGGTCCTTCTGTCCTGAGGTGAAGAAGCTCTCCAGCATCTCTGCATGCCCATGATCCACAGGAAAATCAAACACAAATTTGGTCGATCAAAATGTTTCACTTGGATCTTCACTTTGGCTTTATATCAATTAACTGTGGGAGAACTCCTACCTTTTCCTGCCAGAGATGCTGAAAGAGGATAGGATGACTGTTGTTTCTCCTCAAAGTTCTGGTCTTCAGACCAGAAAAGTCTTTGAAATTAGCACTTTCCTGTGACTGAAACTGTTCTGACAAAAATGGAGTTTTCCAAGGGCAGTGTGTATGTGTTTCCTCAGAAAATACTCCAGGAACTCTTCCCGAGGAAGGCAGCTGTTAGATAAAGCTGCCCAGAGGGGACTGTGTGCCCAAATGCCCTTGTTTGTCTTCACAAGGGCATCCTGTCTCCCCTGAGCTGAATCTGGATGTCTCTCAGAGCCCAACACATCTCAAACACTATTTCCCTTTGGCTCTATTGCCTTTGTCATGGCCCTGGAAGCAAGTAGGGCAGGAGGGGACAGGAAGTCTGTGGAAGATACAGGAGGAAGAAAGAGCTCTTGCTGCCCTTTTCGGCTCATGGCGCAAAACATCCCCCTCATGGCACCAGCTCCTGTGGCTTGCATGCCAGGCGGCGATGGGGACTCTCAGCAGCAGACAACTGTCTGCTCCCATCAGCATTAGGCCCAGAGCTCTCCAATGACTATACGTATTAAATACCCTCTCCAGGCTATTCCATCTGGGCAAAACAGTGGGTGGTGAAGCAAAACCAACATTTACAATGTTTAAGTTGTATAACAGAGCTTTTAGTGTAAACCAGGGTTCTCCTCCTCACTTCCCCTTACCCTGCACATCTCTTCAAAATTGCTTTTGTCAGTCAAACATTGTTTTTTTTAATATTCATGGTTTTCCCTCTTTGACCTGGTTATCTTGGCACTCAAGGCACAATTGCCTGCCAAGGTAACTAAGTTTAATCCATGGATCAGTGCACCATTCCCATGTGTCAAGCTTCAGAGAAAAAAAGAGGTGTGAGAGAAATTTACTGAATATGCATTTTAAAATATATATATTTGAAAATGCTACTTCATTAAACAAAATGATCTCCAGGAAGAGCTTGTGAGAGGAAAGGCAGCTTTTTACCAACAGGTGAAGATGCTACCAAAGAATCTGGGGATCTGCTACTATAGCCTCATGTATGTTAAAACTGGACAGAATCATAATGCAACATCATTGCTTGACAGTGCCATTTAGCACGACAAACTAATCACCAGATTACCTGGCATTTCAGTTGCAGTGCTGAGGCATCGTGTTGTAAAGACCCAGCATGATACAAGCTGTAGTGGCATTATTTTGCCCTACTGGGTGCAGACAAATAAAGGGAGGCTGGGCCACAAAGATGATCAGAGGATTGGAGCACCTCTCCTATGAAGACAGACTGAGAGATTTGGGGTTATTCAGCCTGGAGAAGGCAAGTCTCTGGGGACACCTTATAGTGGCCTTCCAGTACCTGAAGGGGGCCTACAAGAAAGCTGGACAAGGACTTTTTACAAGGGCATGTAAGTGATAGGATGAGGGGTAATGGCTTCAAACTGGAAGAGGGCAGATTTAGATTAGATATCAGGAAGAAATTTTTCACTATAAGGGTGGTGAGACACTGGAAGAGGTTGCCCAGAGAAGGTGTGGATGCCCCTTCCCTGGAGGTGTTCAAGGCCAGGCTGGATGGGGCTTTGAGCAACCTAGTCCAGTGGAAGATGCCCCTGCCCATGGCAGGGGGCTTTAAGGTCCCTTCCAACCCAAACCTTTCTATGATTCTATGATTCTATGAATAACATGCCTTGGACTAGCATCAGAGTCAGTCCCAAACAGCTGCATTGTCCTCAACCTGCACCCTCTCTTTCATCAGTCACTAGGACAGACCAAGGTAGGAAGTCACTCACTCCAGTGCGGAACTGCAGAGGACACCAGCATTTGAGTTTTATGGACAGCATCTGAGCATGTCCAGTTTTAACACCCACAGTTTTCCAAGAGAACTGTTTTTCTACAAGCCAGATCACTATACTGTATTTCTACTTTGGTCATGAGTGAGTCAATATAATCCATATTTGAGGAAATGCAAAGAGCAGGCTAAAGAGAAACTCAGGGGAGGACAAGATGGTAAGTGAGCTTGACCGAGCTTCTTCGTGGTTTGCTTCACCCATTCAAAGGGCAGTCATAGATACCTACCCTGTGCAAGGTGTGAGGTGCATCAGTCCGTGGCTTGTCTTACTGCCACTTATTCCTGTTGAAAGGGACCTGGGTTACACGTGGGGGGATAAACCGGCCACAAACTGCTTTGTGCATCCTGCAAGGAAATGCTTCCCAATGTCTTATGACTCCTAAACCTCTTGAGGCTGCAGGCAGCCAGGGCTCCTTCTGCCAGCCCCTACAGCTTGTCTGACCATCTCTGAGGAAGTAAAAGCCGTTCTCACTATGCACCTTTCAGTTCAGTTAAATGCCAAACAAGCTTGTGCATAAAAACGGTAACTGTCTTGTGGCAAAGTGAGGGTTTAATTTCTTGGCTATAAACTTGGAAACAAAGTTACAAAAAAAGAAAAAAAACCAAGGGAAAGCAACAAAATGCTGACTAGTAACCTGCCTCCTACTCATCTATTTTCCTAGCTCTCAAGCAGGGTATGCCAGTTGTAGAAGCACAGGACTCATTCAGAAGACACTTATTTGTTACCTTTATTAAACTGACCTCCATGAAGCTTTACTTATCCATGCAAGTTTGAAGACCATGTCAATATTGCATTCTAAATGCTATCTTCCTTTCAGTGATGACTTTTAAAGCTAATTTTGGGGGAGCTATTGACCTTGTCACGCCTATCCCCACTGCAGGAAAAACCTGCCCTGGGCAGACCTCCTCAGGGCTAACTCTTCTCATGCCCTTCAGCCAAGATGAAACTCTCTCATTTCTCAGTCCCCTACTGTCTCCAGACCCTTTTCCCAATTTTTCTGTCCGGCAGGAACATAACTAGCACAGAGCAGGACTGTGCTGATGATTTTGGGTCGGATGCTGGGATTAAACCTTTCCAGTAGCGAGGGTAGCAATGTGCAGCCACAGACTGCCTGGGAGGCTGCAGAACTTCTACTGCTACAGTTTTTACAGAAAAGGTTGGACAACTGTCTGTCAGGAATGCCACAGAAGTAGCCTGCCTTCCTGTGGCACAGGCGGTTGGACTGGATAATCCTTCAAAGCCTCCTCCAGGCTACTTTTTTATGGCTTACACTTCTGGGCAATCTCTTTTTTTTCTCTTCCCCTCTCATGCGATGCAAATGAATCCAGGAGTGTTTTGCCTTAAGACTGACAGAATGCACATGAAAAAACCCCAGTGTTTATCTGGCAGGAGTACATTACAACATTTTCCTGACTGGCGCAATGCCAGTAAGCCATATACTGTAAGATGCAGACATTATGCATCTACCTTATCAGACCCACAATCTCCAGGTCACCATTAGCTCTTCGTAAAGACCCACACATGACATATTAATCATGTGGATGACAAAGTTGGCCTTCAGAGTGTTTTTCAAAGCCACCACCACCTCTGCCTTTTCCTGAGTTTCAGGGCTAATCCCATCACATAAACAAGGTCTTCTCACTTGGCCCTACCAAAGGACTCCAGCCCAGCACAATCTAAATATATTCTCAGGAGACTGAGTGTTACACCCACAGAATCTGTTGTATTTTGAACACCAGGATCAATAATTTTAGCAAATATACATGTACTGTATAGCCCAATATAGATTTCCTGCCTTCTTATCCATTCATCTGCAAAACCACAAATAAAACAGATGAAAATTCCTAACCTGAAAAAGTTTGTAAAAATTATCTTGGTTTTCTGCATTTAAAGGCATGGACAACAAAAAGAGTCCAGCTTTGTTTAGAAACTACAAGTTCTTCAAATGCACTTGTATATATGAACGTGTGTATAGGTGTGCATATAAGATAAAGGAGTGCTGGGAGGAGGTACATACATGTAAATAGAAGAAAGATGAATGGAAGGCTGAGAGACCTGGGTCTGTTCAGCCTGGAGAAGACTGAGAGGGGATCTCATCAATGCTTGTAAATATCTAAAAGGCAGGTGTCAAGAGGATGGGGCCAGACTCTTCTCAGTGGCGCCTGGTGACAGAACAAGGGGCAATGGACACAAACTAGAACACAGGAAATTCCATCTGAACCGGATGAAAAACTTCTTTCCTTTGTGGGTGACAGAGCACTGGAACAGGCTGCCCAGAGAGATTGTGGAGTCTCCTTCTCTGGAAACACGCAAAACCCACCTGGACGCGTTCCTGTCCAGCCTGCTCTAGGTGACCGTGCTCTGGCAGGGGGGTTGGACTAGATGATCTCCAGAGGTCCCTTCCAACCCCAACACCATTCTGTGATTCTGTGATTCTGTGAAGAGGGAGACAGAGTGTGTGTTTCATGTGCACAGATTTGAACATATGCACATTCGTGCATATTCACTCCAGAGAGAGCAAGTTAAAAAGAAAATACAGAAGTCAAGTTTACAAAGGAAAAAAAATCGCATCTTTGGGGAAATGAACGTGTTGATATGAGTGAAACTTTAAATGCCATACAGGCAGTCCATCGAGAAGGGAGTAGTCATCAAGCAAGTGTTTTAGAAAAATAACCTAACAGAAAAGTGATGTGTAAATGGAAAATAAATAAATTTAACATAAGGCATTCCCGCTTCCAGACTCATGTTAATAAAGCAGCTATTAGGTGGAGACACTCTGGTGATGCCTGAGTTGACATGGTTGTTGGTTTTTTTTTTTCATTTCTTGCAAGACATTAATCAGTGTTACTTGAAATGATTATGTGGGTTTTAAAATAGCAAGAAGCAGTAAATTTTAATGGCACGTCTGAATGCTGTTCCATTTAATTTCTATATGAAGCAATATTAAACCTCTAATAAATGACCTGTATCTAAAACAGTCTCCCTCTCTCACTTTTATACACACACACACACACACACACGCACACACACACGCCAGCTCCAACAAATGTCTTTGATGTTTTTGCCACAGGGTGGGGGAGAGATGGCAGAAGTAAGGGCTGAGGTGGGGTATGGATCAGACGAGGACAACATTCTAGAGGGAAGAAGTATGTTTCCTTATTTTTCCCTTCCCTGTCTTTATTTTTTTCTATAGGAAAACATAGTTTAGGGAATATCGAATGAAAATCACACTTCTGCCACGGGACAGCACAAATCTCATTTTATGCTAATCCCTGCTTACATTTTAGCAACTAAAAGCCAAGATAAGTGGTGCTTGAGTTATTGTCAACTTGGGGTGCATGATCCAGACAGTGCACACTGGGACATAAATAAAGAAGGGATTTCACTTCAGGCAGACATGCAAGCTGAGAGGTTTCCATTCCTTGTCGGGTCCAGGCATACCTAGATGACTTTCCCTTAATAAATGGCACAGAGACACTGTGCACAAAGGCACAAAAGGCATCATCATGATACAGTCTCCTGTGACATATTTCGTATCTTTGCCCCGGCTCCTACATCTGACTACCTTCTTGAGGATAATCCTCCCTTGAAGCCCCTTCCTTGTAATATTTTCTTTTTCAAATGCTGGCAACCCGTCTTGCTCCTCGTGCCCCAACCAACTTCTGGACAAGAGGGGACTGTCCCTTCCTGACACAAGCTGTAGAAGGAGCAGCACTGCGGTGCCTACCTGAGCCCCAGGCATTCCTTCTGCTTCATTTCTCCCCCTTGTTTTGGCCTCCACCATCCCAGTCAGTCCTGCCTCTGGTATTTTCTGATGGGACCTCCTTGCAGCCAGGAGCACGGCAGTTTGGCTCTGTGCTAGGCACTGTGCTGTGCCATGTGCTGTTTTGCAGCCCTGCTAATTATTATTCATTATGAACAGTGGCAGTCTGTCCGCAAGAGATCCCGATGTGGATCAAAACCATCTACTTCAAACACAGCAAAAAGAGCTTGTAGGGAGACTGACCCCTCCAAATATCATAATCAATCAACACAGGTTGGAAAACTATAGAAAGCAGGAGGGGAAAAAGAAATTGGAGGAGAAATTTGGAGGACAGAAGCAAGGATGCTGCCTGCTTGGCCTCCCCTAGTAGATGGCTATTTGAAAGCCGAAGGCTGTAAGTGGGAAATCCTAGATAAACACAAGGGTGTATTTATACCTTCCTCCAAGCTGGCTGACACAGGTGCTCACCAGACACGGGTTACCTGGGTGGCCTGAGCGAGGGCCGTGCTGCTGCGGGGGAGGCAGACCGCCGCAGGGAGCTTCTCCAGGACCCTACGCCTCGCGCACCATCTGCAAGGTACATATTTGAAACGCGCTGCCAGTCCATCGGGTGCAAACTGCAAGAGCTCATTTGAACTTCGATCGCTCACTTGGGGAAATAATTCACCATGGGGTGGTTTTTTTTTCCTAACAGTGATACTATCCCCCCACGCCCACAGCCTGATTCCTCACCTGGCCCTTCCACATCTGTAAGGCTGTTGTTATTAATGCCATAAATCATGGTTAGTAATAAACAGGAGAGAAGCTTTGAGAAGTGGGAGGCCAATTTCTCCACCGAAGTGGAAGCCCTGAAGTTTTGGGTCCTTGTCCTGCCCCCACAGCAGTTGCCTACAGCTCCAGCCACACAGGGACTTTGTGTGTATGGCAGCATCTCCCAGGTCCCGCACTTCCCCGCCAGGCCGGCTGTCACTGGGGAATGAAGCTGTCACTGCAGGAAAAGTCTTCGACTGTTCTTGTTGGCACCCTGGGGGTGCTCCATGCTTACCAGCCTCCCATCACACTACGGCGGGCCAGGCCTTTTTTTAGCTCTGCGTGTGTTCAGCACAGAGAAAAATGTTTCCACTTACTTTTCCCCCTCCTCTCTTTGGAATATGAGGCACACACTTGTCATACTTAAAGGAGTGGATTTATGGTTGACTCTGTCTCTTATCTCCCCACAGAGCTCACTGGAGCTGCTCTCCAGATGGGACAGTATTACAAGCTTCATCATATAAAGCCCAGTTCAGCCTACAGCCCAGATGTTCTTTGTTCCCAGAAATATTCCTTCCCAACAGTAAGTAAAAGGGGGCTGGTGCTGGTATGCAGCCTCTGCTCCTTCTGTTTGCATCGCTTGTTTATGGGTTACACACCCCGGCCCCAGACAGCACAGTCACCTCTCCAAAAGCCACCGATTGAGCCTCATGCCAGGACTCTGGGCCCCGGGCAGTGCCATGCTGGGCTGTGTGTGGCAGATGGCGGAAAGGATCCGGCAAGTCCAGCACGGGCTCAGCTACCTTTGCAGACCACACCTAACGTAAAGGTGCCTTCCCCTTTAATGCAGCAGATATGGGCTTCTCTTGACCCAAGGCCAAACTGAGGGTGCAAAACAAAGCTTACTTCACCCAGTTTTCAGAGGGGGAAATGTAGGATCTTGCCAATGAGAAGTTTTGGGGAGAAAACCACTCTCAAACAAGACCACTGAGGACAGCAGCATGAAAACAATCCTGCTGGCAGGACAGCAGTAACCACCCATGCGTTTGCCACAGCATTTCCCAGATGTGCTTTGCACTAGGTTGGGGGACTTACTGACAAAACCATCAGTGCCCTCTCTGAGTGAAGCGTCCTGCTTGTGGAAGCTGGTTTCCCTGCTGGTGACCCTTGGGCTGGCCCTGGGGAGCTCGCTGCAGGGGACACAGCACGGTGGTGCTGTTGCTTGGGCGGGCGGGCAGGCTGACGGGAGCCTGGAGGATGGCCTGGCTCAGCCGCCCGCACTGTCCCTGCTCAGCATGGCCCTGCAGCTGCCCCTGCATGGCTGCCGCTGGCGCAGTGGGGCCACGCTGCCCCAAGCCGGCCACAGTGCTGGCATCCTCGAGGGTCTCGCCTTGCCTCGTCACGCTGCGCCCAGAGCAGGCAGGCACGTCCTGCGGCAGTGGGATCGGCCCCCCAATAAAGGCTTCATATTTATGCAGCTTTCCCCGTGCCCTGAACTTTGCCTGTGTCTCTGGCAAAAGGGCAGCTACCCTAGGTCAGAGCACTGCCTCGAGCCAGTGCAGGGAATCGGCTTTCAATTTCAGCAGCGACTTTCCTTCCCTTTTTTCTCTTATCCCTCCAGCCATCACAGAATAATTCCCATCCCTATTAGTTTACCCCCCTCCCCCTTCCTTTCCCTTCCCCTTTGAAATCCTCCCGCCTGTCCCCGGGACGGGGCAGGGGGAGGCGGGGGGCGGCGGGAGAATTCCTCCAGATATTACACAAAAGCCTCATGTATCCCCAGTGTCAACCCCAGAGGGCGGCTGAGTAATTTAATTAAGGCTAAGGGGCTTTTGTTTTACTTGCTTTCTTTTTTGATTTTCTCAAGTTTAAGACAAGAAAGAAAAGAAAGAGGGAGAGAAATGTTAGCCCTCAGAGGAGGCGCAGCGATGCAAGATTTCCCGTCTCTGCTCAGTCTCTTGCTGAGGAAAGACCACGGGCCTGTCACCCAGAGCGCGCGGGGCTCCCCGGCCTTGGATGGCTCCCCTCCCACGGCGGTGATTTAAGGGACTGGCATATTCCAAGAATTAGCGTGTATTCTTCTGCAGACAAACACATTCATGCTGTTCCCTCTGTCTACCCCACCCCACTCTTTGTCCTCTTCAATATCCGTCCCTTTGCGCCTGTGTCTCACCCTCTCCCTCTGCCCCTTCCCACCTCTTCCCTCTCCCATTCCCGTTGCCTGTCCCCTCTCCCTCCTTTCCTCCTCTGCTTTTTCCTGTGGTCTCGGTATACTCGCTTCCTCCCCTCTCCCCCCTCAGCCTCCACCTTCCTTCTCCCCCCATTCTTGATGAGGGGGGAGCTTAATTCTTTTGCCAATAAATAACATCTTCATCCCTCAGCCTGATGTTTATTAATTGCAGATTTATCACTTGTCTGATGGAGGGCATCCATGGCAGGGTCGGCTCAAATGTGGGAGAAACTGGTGCCTCCTTTCAAGCATCGTGATGGGCAAAGCATGAGGCCCACCCGCGTGCCAGCGGTGGCAGATCTCATCTCTTTGTTTCTCGTCTGGGGAAAAAGGGGGCCGGAGGCTGTGCCAGATTCAGCTTCTTCTCGTCACATTGCAGCACCAGGACATGGGGAGATTATTCCAACCCCACGCGGTGGCGGAGCCTGCTGGCAAGACTGGGCCCCTGAGGCCACTGCTAGCGCTGGGCCCCCAGCTTTGGCCCAAGTCCACAGGGCACTGGAGGGTGGGGAGGGAGGCTCACCAGGGAATGGAGGCCTGAGGAAGCCAAAATTATCCCCGGTGCCGCTTTAACGGTCCCCACCTGGGCCATGGCTCTCCCAGAGCTGAAGCCTGGGCCCAGCGCCCCACCATGAAACCCTCCTGCAGCCACAGCGCACATTCTGTTTCTCTCATTGCCATGCCTTGAGGGGAAGGCTGAATGTCTCATGGGGCACGATCCTGCTGGAGGAGAAGGGCTGTCCTCTCCAGAGCCGGCACAGCCACGGGGTCTTCCACAAGGCTCTCATTTCTGACACCGAATCCTGTTCGGGTTATTAGCTGAACAGGCCGGTTTATTCACGGGAACCCCCTGTGCTGCTGCCCAGGCCTGACGCTCTTAAGTAGGTCCCTCAGCCCAGGCAGAGGGATCAGCCCAAACACATGACTCTGGGGGATAGACATATCCTGCGCCACCAGGGCCAGCTGCAGACTCCTCGCTGCTGCCTCCCCACCACCACCACCTCTTCATGGGATGCTCCCGCCCACTGAGGTGGGCAAAGACATTTTTGTCACTGTCCCTGTGCAAGCAGAGGCATTGATCGCTCACCCTCAGCACCGTGGCCATTCCCTCTGTGGGAGTGACAGCAAAAAGCCCCTGGGCCAGGTTTGGCTGGCCACACGCCCTTCTCCTCGGCTCCCACAGCTCGGCAGCCCTCCCGGGTCCTCGCCCCCCGGCTGCAGGTCTGTGGCCACACAGCTCCTTCCAGCCCTGCCCGCCCTCACTGGGCATCCCCAGCCTCGCATTCCCTCCTCTGCCATCCCGACGTGCGTAGATAAACCTTCACCGTCCTCAAAGCTTGGGGCAGGGTGGGGTGGTGGGGGTGGTGTTTATTTGTCTTTCGGTTCATAATCTCTCTGAACTGTTCACCCTCCCGCTTCCCCCCAGCTCCCCTTCCTGAGGAGGGGCTCCCCTCCGGCCCCCGCCCGCAGAGGTTAACACAACATGGCGGGGCTGCGCTTAATCCCCCCGTGTGTCCTGTCGCAGCTCCCCCGAGTACGATGTCTCTCCCAGCCTCCGCCAGCTCTGCGTCCGCAGCGGCCTCCTCCCCTTACTGAAGGGGCCATATAGACCAATTACCTGTTACACAATAGCTCTGGATGGCCAGGCAATGGGACCAAGGGCACTTGCTCAAATTATTGGAGTCTGGAATTGATTTAACTCCAGGCAAAAAAAGCTAATTCAAGCTTTAATGTCTCTCTGGTATCTCCTCAGCCAGAACAGGACAGCTTTTTTTTTTAGTGCCCGATACACACCAGTAAAAGCCCTCATTCCTGAACAGAAAGCTGAAATGACAAAAAAGCATATTTTCCCTTGTGTTTAGCCCATCTGTACAAGAAAAGCCCCCCGCTTTCAGAAAAAACTGCTCAGCATAGCACCTTTTCCACAAACGAGGAGTTTATTAATATAAGGAGAAGGCGCAGGAGCAAGGGATGGCACAGAGGAAGTTTGGTTCCAGAGAAGTGAAGGCTGAGGGCATCTGCGTCCCCCAAAACATGTCGCCTGAAGAGGCCGGGGCAGTCATATGCCCCGGGAAGGACAGAGCCAGACACAACAAGTCTCGGCTGCAGAGGAGGAGAAAACTACCTGCCTGGAAAACGAGTGAATGGACTCAGGGAGCCACAAGCTGGGCACAGGGCACAAGCGGGGCATGCCGGCTTGGTGCCCCAGCTGAGGACAGCCCCCACGGCTCCACTGGGGTGGCATCAACTCATGTCTCTCTGAAGCCATCTGCCTCCCCCCGAATATGTGCTGCAGACGTTGGGCTCCTGTAATCTATTAATGAGCTCTTCATATGGATCTTGACACAATTAGGAAGTACAGACAAGAGAGAAGCTGGAATTTTCTCGAGTGGCTAATTTCTTATAAAAGAAACCAGGGCTGGAAGATGGCAGAGACACGTTTCCTACAGTACATGATGTTCATATAAAATGCGTTCTTGGCTCCTCTCACACATCGTTTATCCCTTCTATGAAGCAGGAGGCAGAGAAATGACACATAAAACTGTCCACACAAGCTGGCAGCACTGGAGGCCTTACATCCTGCTAGCTTGGCTCTTGTGGCTACCATGCTGTGTGTCTGTAACCCTTGCTGTTCACTGCTTGTGCGCTACCCTCAGCCCTACAGAGGCTGTCTATCCAGTGGTTAAAGCTGAGATCCAGGAGTCAGAGCTCCTCCGTAGTGCCATCGATGGGCTGTATGAGAAAACAAACCACTTAACTTTTGTATTGAGTTGAAATGGGATTAGTATTCATGCTGGGTTGTTTCTCTAATTAACAGAGCCGGTCACAAATACTAGAACTGGTTTGCAAGTAATTTTGCAAATTAAAGCGCTGATTTTCTCTGTTATGATTCATGTCGTATTGCTCACTTGTTGGGAAAGTTCAGATTAGGATGAGATACACAAAGAAACACGCAAGTCTCCAGCGTTTCACGGATTTTAACAGCATACATGGAACACTGAAAAATTAGTACCAGAAGTTGCTTCATTTTTGGCTAGTGATTACCCTCTTGCTACAAAGGGAAATTCTCCAGCCAGGGAACAGCAGCTCTGCCCCCGGCCTCGATCTGTCTCTCAGTGCAGAGGATGATAGTGCACATTATGCTTCCTATAGATAGAAAACTATTCCTCGCTCTTCGGAGAGATACCCTGCTGAGCAGCTCTTACTGCATCAGTTAGTGAACATGACATCATCCAAGAAGGCACAAAACGCTAATTATCACAATTTCACATATCACAAATGTTTAAAGAGCTTCTGGTGGGAAGTGTGAGAAGATCTGGAGGCTATTGACGCATTCATTGTTATGGAAGGCTTTGGCAGGGCTGTAAATTGACAGCATTAAAAAAGAAAAGCTTTTAAAAAAAATGTAAATCAAAACAAGAGTCATATTATTCAAGTATGTGACCCAAGTAAGAGAATGATGGGAGGGACGTTTGCCTTCAGTGACCCACGATTCCCTTAGACAAGCCTCCCCAGGGAAGCAGTTCATTAGGAGAGTAAAAAGAATACACCTTCTGCTGCTTGCTCCCCTTCACTGGACCTCTCTCATCCCAAACACGCTTTGGCTTTTTAAAGGGGAGAAGTAACATTGGGCTTTTGCTGTCCCTGAGCCCCAGCCAAACCCCAGGGAGGAGCAGTGGAATGTAGCTCTCACGTGGCCCTTTTTCATCTCAGCTGCTTGGTACTTCTGACACAATGCAGAAGAGAGAGAGCATCCTTTCTGGGTTCCCTCTCTATCTCGGCACTGCAGCCAGTAGGCACGTGCCCAAAAAGCATGCATACAGCTTTCTGTGAAGCGAAGCCATAGGAAATACGTCAAGCCAAATAAAGTTACACTGTTTGATTTGCTGCCTCTATTCAAATAATTCCATGATCTGCTCCTCTGACGCTGGAGTCAGTCAGTCATTTATCTCTGACCATTCCCATTAATCACAAGGGTATGTTTGGTGGGCTGTGGGGCAGATGGGGGGCCAGGAGAAGGCAGCTCAGCTTGCTGGAGAGCAGCACGGAAACACTTGGCTCCCCAGTCTTGCTGCTGTTGGTGCCACTGCTACACCACAGCCCTCAGACTGGGCTGGAGAATTAGGAGATTGGGGAGAAGGGTTTGGGGAGAGTGCTGTCTGTGGGAAAGCAGAGAGCTGGCAGTCAAAGCTAGCACATGCACTGCAAAATGTCATCCTAGATCTTCTCCCGCCCTCCTTCCACATACCAGCTTCCCTTCACAAGGGGCTGGGACCAAGCCAAAGGAGCCAAATGAGAAAGAAAACAGGGCGTCTGGCACCCGCTACCTCTGCTAAGGGCTCCCTTGTCCTTTGTCTCTGAAGAAGATCCGTCACACCTGCAGGAGCCAAGCATGAGACTGGACTGCATTTAAGTCTTAAGTATCTAATTTTACAAGGCATCATTTTTTTCTGCACGCAAAGTAACGTGCAGCGATTTAGCCAGACTCTCTCAGCTGAGTCTAGCTCAGGACTCTGCCTCATCCTGCAGGACCTCTCAAGCTGAGGTCCTGCAGGATGCCTTAGCACGGGAGAGCCCTGAGAGGCCCAGGCTAGACCCATGCATTCCCATTGGTCCCAGAAGGTCCCAGTCCCTCCTGCAAATCCCCCACTGGCTGCCCTGCTCTGGTTCCTTCGCTCTGCATGTCTGATCTGGATGACACATTCCTCTTCTGCAGGCAGTGAGTTTTGGAGGGTTCCCATGCTCTGGATCTCAAAAAACTCCCCAAATTTCAGAAGTTGAGCAAAATCCCTTTACAGGGCCGGTTTTTCAAACAGGCATGTCCAAGCACATGTATAAATCCCTGCATATAGTTCCTGAAATTAGGCACCTTGAGCAAACAGCTTCTCAAGCCACTGGACAACAATAAAAAAATGCACCAACCTAAAAAATAGAGAAGGGGAAATGACGACTGATTAAAAAAAAAAAGCCCTTCAAGCCAATGAAATGGAAAGGAAACAGTAACTTTACCAAAGTGTCTTGACCACAGTGGTATTTTCATTCTGGTCTGCACACAAGCCTACTATTGATATACCAGGTCAGAAGTCATACATTTGTCTCACTTTGTAGTGCTGAAGTCTCTGAATGAATTTGATATTAGAATTGAGCTTGCTTTTTTCTTTTTCTTTTTTTTTTTTTTTTTTGGCAAATGGTAAATTTGCTTAGACAGCTTTAGGAGAATGAAAGGACTGACAAATATGAGTCAAGCATTGAGTATACACTCCAGCTCAAGAGACGGAAGCTAAAATGCTAATTGTCTATAAAAGAAATTCTGAGTTTTCTCTTCGAATTCTTTTTTTATTTCTTTTAATGGCAAATTTTTGAAGTTTAAAAAAAGAAGGGAGAGAAAAGGAGCGGACTGCATTTCAATTTGTCTGAAGCGGAGGCAGACATCATCCAACTGCAGGCATCCACACCTAGAGATGACTTTTCTGAGGGTCCCTCCTGGAAGATTGGAGGAAAGAGGGAAACTCCTCCAAGGGGAAGTTGGTACCTGAGCAGGACATGCAGTGAAGGTACAGGATGCAGTTGCTTCACCAGCCGGCCTCTACTAAAGGTCACAAGTACACAGATTTTTTTTAGATTTTGTCTAATGTTCCTAAGACAGAAAATGTGAAGAAGCAGGATCTTCTAAAAAACAGCACAAAGATAGATCGTGAGGACAGCTAGTATGGGATTCACAGGGCTGACGTCCATATGTAGGATCAGATCAGGATCAGGAAGGGGTTTAGGGCAACAAAGTGGAATATACTTTGATGTAATTTCTGAGCCCCTAACTTGGAAATAAGCTTCTCCATTTACATCCTTGGGACATGAGCTAGCTACATGCTTATAGAGGTGAATTTATATGGCAAGAAGCCACATGAACAGGATGGGTTGATGGGGCACTCTGTTACAGATATGTTTTAACTTGGTTAAATCCAAAGTGGCACAACCTCACAGGAGAGCAAATCTGGTGGCAGGCATATCAAGATGCTGGGAAGGCAGTGGAGAGCAAGCATTCAAAGGAGGTCTGCCACCAACTACTCACATCACAGACGCTGGACATGGCTGGGCTGCTGTCAGTCATTTCCAGCCTGCCTCTCTTCCTGGACCTGCAGGACCTCTCCCCGTCAAAGACCTGATTAACCCTGAGCTTCTAGGGGAAGCTCTGGCCCCGATCGCTGGCCATTTTTCTGGGGAGAGGAGTCCCACAGGCTGGTCCCAGCATGTTCGTCCTCCAAGCAATCACTCCTCCTGGAGCAAAGCCCACCTGTGGCCCATGGAGGCACTGCCGGCGCAGGCTAAGCTCCAGGTCCCTGCGGAAGTTTCACTCCAGCTGTGGGACCAGCCTGATGGCGGCCGTGCTTTCCCATGTCGTATTTACCCTCTCGGGTTTCGTGTGTTTTCCTTGGGCTCCCTTTGGTAAACCTTTGGCTTCAGCGCATTATTAGGGAAACAAGAGCTTGGTATTAAGTGATGATTATGCAATTTATTCTGACAGCGAAAAACGTGAAAAGGGGAAATTGACATTTGTGATTTTAGTTATGCGCTGACAACTATAATTAATCTTAATTCCAGCAAGAAGCAGATAAGTGAATGTGATGGGAAGGCTTGCATTTTCATTGCTGCTGCCTAGGGACAGCTACTTAATCATGGCAATAAAATGGCACAAGTTAAGGAATTAAAGAGGGCAGAAACTTTAAACTAGTTTAAAGACAAATAGAAAAAAAAGACATGAAAATGCAATGAAGTTAAGATACATAAAAGGCACAAATTAACTATACAGAAAAATACCACTGTACAAGGGTAAAATAGCAAGAGATGGGTTTATGAAAGAAAAAGAAAAATCTTTCCAAAAACGCAGCTAGGGGCAATTGTAAACAGAAACAGGAAAGGACTGAGCTTAGATCTAATATACAGAAAAAGGCAGAGTAGCTATTTTTTCACTTTATTGATTAAAAACTTTTTATGAAAGTGCACGAAGGTTGATCTTTTTAATTTGACTTTTGAGGATGAAAAAGTGCTTTTTGTTATGCTATTATTTTAAAATGAAAGTGACTGGTGATTTTGATCAACAAAATTTATTAACCATTTGAAATGAAGTAGCCTAAGTCAGTTTTAACCACATGAAGTGAAAACTAAGAATTTTTGGTAAGTCCTGGTGGGGAAAAAAAAAAAATCTTTCAGCCCTTTTCACTTCTGTTCATTATGTATCAAATTAAGAGATGGTACCCACTGCCTTCAGGCAGGAGGACAGACTAGATGACTTCTTAAGGTCTTCTTTCCCTCTGCTTTCTCCTGTCTGTACTCGAATGGAATAGGATACATAGTGTTCCCTTTCCCTCTTCCCACAGGCTTATTTAAAGAATTTGCTGAGTGCAGGGAGAATGCTTGGTTCACAAACACAGTGTTGACTGGGTTCTCCACCCTGCTGTAATCGGGATAAGAAGAGAAGGAAACCAACTGCTGAGGAACATTTCAATGGTGTCAGCATCACCTTGCAATTATGCCCAAGGCCATGGGCTCTTCCACCAATGCAGATCTACCTATAGTTTTGGGTACCCTCTGCGGTCTCTTGAGAGAATGAGGTAGCTTCTCCCACCAACCAAATATACCTTAATTTTTCGGAATTTAGTTTGTTGCAAGTTAGAGTGAGACTGTATTGTTTCCAACAGGTCCTGTTCAGATGTATCCCTGTTCTCAGCCTGTGGCTCCTGAAGCCAGTGGAAAGGCACCCGTGGGGCCAGTGCATTTGGACGTGTCTCTCACAGAACGTGCACTACTGTATGGTGCACTGCTGGCTCAGAGGGGAGCCCAAGGTTGGCCCCGTGCTTTCTCCAGATTTGAAATTTGCAAAATTTTCCTCAGTCCCAATTTAAAACAAGTAAATCACACGTATATGTGCACAGACTCTACAACCTGTTGGGCTTCTAAACACCTAATATTAACCCTGTCTGACAACTTGGGCACACATAAATGTTGAGGCTGTCTGAAGTCAGCTTGAAATCGTAGACCTGAAACCCTGCCATTCTGATCACACTTTGTAAATGCATTAAACATCTTGTCTTTTTTTCTCAACAGCTCTCTCCTCTTTGATGAACTGCAGTCAGAGGGAAAACAAGCTTGCCTTCTGTGAACATGGTCTGACCCTGATAGGCACCTTACCTCTCTGGCACTTGCCCTGTGCCAGTTACTGGCATGTCCTGATTACTCTCCTAGAATATATGACCATCCATGGTGCTGTGAAGAGAATGAGGGTGGCCTACAGCACGTCTGAGGTGGAGCTGAGCAAGTTGTTCAATGCAAAGTCATCCTATTGGTGTTTTTCTACTGATTTTTGCTTGGGTAGGGGCAAATTTACGGGGGAGGGGAAGGGAGATGGAGAAGGCAACTAGGGAAGTTTCAGCTCACACCTACCCTCACCCACCTCCCATTTCCCCTTCCAGAGTGCTATCAAGCATTCCCAGCATCATGGTTTCTTTGTGGGATGAAAAGCCATGTGTTAGACACAGCCTGTCAGCCCGACGATCGGCTACAGGCACATGGCTCCTGCCGCCACATGATGCTGCGTGCGCCTTGCAGCTGACCAGGTCACAAGCTTCTTCAGTCCATCATGTGCAATGGTGCACAGACTTCTTCAGCAAACATGGCCCTGACTAATGATACTCTGATGATATTACAGTTCTTTTTGTGGGTTTTTTTTTAGAGAAAACTGGTATTTTTTAGCCAAAATGTAACTTGGTTCTTTGAGCCAACTTACTTAAAGAAACGTTCAGACAAGTATTCATATAGACTATCTTGATGAAAGTTTCTCTTACACTCAGCATTTTTCTTTACTTTCCACTGCCGAACACAATTCCTCGTTCCAAATCATCTTCAGTTGATAAATTCTATATCCAAACTGAGGTTTACAAAAACTTCCATTTACAGTCAGACTGTGGAAATCCCAACCACAGAAAGTTGCAAGTCAAATGCGGTGAATAGTTTTTTAAAAAACGCTAAATAAATATATAACTAGCATTTGGTTATATTTAGGATAAGCAAAGCTGATGGTCCATGGCGTAAAGCCAACCATGTGAGGGTCAGGAAGAAATTTCCACCACAGATCATTTCTGTACGTTACTACACAGTTAGACAGGTGCTTTGTGTGATGTTTAAGCTTCCTTTGGAAGGAAAAGGTAGTGGTTGTCGCTGAATCTGGTAATGAACACCAGCGGCCTAAGCTGGCATTTCATTCATTCCGTCTCTCCTGCAACTGTCTGCTAAGAAAGGCCAGTGGAAGAACTGCTGATTTTTTTTCTTGGGAGTTTCTCTCTATAAGGCAAAAGACATAAAAAGGATGTGAACAAGAAATGGAATCCCCACCCCTCTTGCATCTGTCCACTGTGCCATGTGTGTCACCATTAAAGAAAATTAAGGCCCTGTGTTAGTCCATTCTAAGAGATGGGAATGATCTCCTCAGGGCAGCAAAATAGGCTTTAGATCTGTCTTTCTTAAAGAAGACAAATTTTAGAAAGGTCACCTATTCCATCCTGCAAGTCAACATCGTGGATAATACTAGTGTTTTGACCAAAAACTCTGGTCTCTGTGGACATGGCTGGAAGTGAGGCTACCAGTGCTACCAAGCACCTCCTTGTACAAGGATATTTTTGCAGGACTGGGGCTGACAGCCTAGAGATCGCAGTATCCCGTCTGAGCCATGACACAAAAAGCCTTTCGTGCCATTCACTTCTACCTCCATTACAAGACAAATCTTAAAAATTTAAAAATTGCAACAGAGAATTGCATAGCAACACTGACATTCAAACAGTGAGACGCTTTAATAACAGGTATCAGAATAACAGTTTGATTGAGAAATCTGATGTTTTGAGACAGATTTAGTTGGAGATACAATGTTATGTGTTAGATCATAGTTACCCAGGTTCATTAATTCATTTAGGACTACTAACTCCACAATTTCTAGCCAATTACATGCCCACAAGAAGGCGCATTAACTTTCAGTAGCTTGACCATTATGGTGTCTCAGCAACCCATGGAAGGAGACTGTATGGTGAGGAAAGGAAAGTCCTTCCTGTAACTCAGAAAATAGCTACAAGATGGATCATGTTCCCCAGCCCCTCAGGACTGATGGGCTGTCAGACAATTTGCCTTTTTCACAGTGGGAACCACTGAGTAGACAAAGAGAAACCATGTCAGCCACTTTGGAAATAGGTGTGAATTCATTGACATGAATTGATTTTAGCAGTCTTATACAGCGTCTGAACTTGGCTTATGCCTTAAAGGGAAGGGTTGCCATAGGTATGAAGGAAGGTTATTGACAAGAACATTTTCCATGTGAATCAAAGCCTATTTTGGTTTTAGATCTGCCAAGACTGACAGCCTCCATTTCTTCTGCAACAACCTTGCATAAGGATGGCATTAGAAGGCAGCATTCAAGTCTACTGGAGCAGCCTATGATTCCACCAGTGGATCCAGGAGAAAAATTAAAAACTCTAAAGCTTGACTTAAAGCTTGACAGGTAACAGAAAACAGAACCATTTCTCACTGAAGCCCAATCTTTAATAACTGTTCGTATTGCCAAGAACAAAATAGAAAGATCCACCCAACCACATGACTTTGGAGGAATTTCTAGACTGTACAAATGGTGGGTGCATTACCTATAAGACCATTTCTTAGTCTTGTAAGTCACAAACAGGTCTGAGAAAGAACATTACTGTTCTGTTCTGGGCTTTGCAATGTACAAACCATCAGGCCTTGGGATAATCTCGTAAAGTATTGGTAAGATAGAGGTAATGATGCTCGTCCACCTGGTAGGGGACAGAACTGAATACTGAAATTCAGAGCAGTGATATTAAGGAGCTGTGTGCAGAATCTTCATAAGACTGGCTTAAAAATCATGTCTTCAAGTCAAGATAACCCTCCCTACCCATCCTCAAAAAAAAAAAAAAAAAAGTAGAAACTTTAATGCTGTAAGAACTGGTTGTGATTGCCTGGTAATTACTTCCGTTCAGGATATGCAAAACTTGTGATATTTGGCAACGCTACCTTGCAAAGGTTTCAGTGCTCTTTGACAATTGGAGACCTTATCTGGTCCAATACATTTCTTGATCTCAGAAAACATTCATTTCTCAGACCAATTTTTATTTCAGAAGCAGCTTCATTAGGGAAAGGCTGGCTGTCAGCTCTGGGCATGGTGTATCCTCACTGATGAACAGGCATTTGGATCTGCAATTTCAGCAGGCCCTGGAGAAAACACTCCATGCTAAATGGGTTAAATGTTTCCATCAACATGCATAGCAGAGACACATGCTGTTAAAAGAGAGTTTGAGCTCATTCAAAGGCTGTGTATATTTCCAAATAAATTCAATTTACTAAGACTGACTCCTAAATGGAGTCTAGTGTCAGTAAGCCCTCTAATGGAAAACTTGCAGTCTTTGTATTTTCCGTGGTGAGTAAGTACCAAACCAGATGGCACTGGCTCTGGGATGCAACAACCAAGTCTCCTTTCCCTTCAGGGACAAATGTGCTGACACTACATAATACTTACAGGTGTTATTCAATATTACAAACACTAATAATAGACTTTCATCTACAGGAGTCTCTCGCCCAAAGGCTTCCAACCTCCTGAACACAAATAAACTCCAAACGTAATTTATATTAAACAGGCAATATGCCCAACTGAATCACATAACAGGAACAAAGTCTGGGAGAAAACTTGTCATGCTGTGATCACCCATCTGCAATGCTTAGCGGCAACATCAAGAGTGAGCAAGATGCCTTGTCTTCTGCTCCCTCTGCTTGTGCTAGGGAATTCTCCAGGCCGAGGGGACCAAGCGGCAAGGAGCATGGAACAAGAAGGCTCTTTGTTATGTGGGCAATCCCTTAGAGAGGGTCTTGGGCTGTTACTCACCCCATCTAAGATACATGCTGGCCCCAAGGATTTTTCAGGTTTGGGTGTGATCCTAGCTCCATAAAATGCCTGGGATGGAGGCTCTGCAAAGGAGACCTGTCAGTCCCTGAGCCTTGGTCTTTGGGTTTCCCTCTGTAGGTGAGAGCTGGATGGAACATTTCAAGCAGAATTGACCCTCCTCACAGGCCAAGCAGTTTCCTCCCTCCTTGCAGAGATCTGTGGTGAGCCTGTAACTCTGGGCATTGGTGTTGCCCACGGTGAACAGCAGCTGAGATTTGTTACTGTGAGGTTACGCAGCAACGCTTCTTATCCGCTGCCTCAACCATGGCTCCTTATTGGTGTCAGACAAGACACCAGGACACAGTCTGAGAAAGACAAGGTCTTAATGATGAGAAAACGTAAAGGCTGTTGTATAAACCAGTTAAATCACCTCTTAGAGGAGTAGGTTATCTCTCAATACTCATACAGGGCTAATGCCCATCTTGGAGAGGATACAAAGAGCTGGATCAGAACTATTAATGACCCCTGTCTATTCCATATGGGTGAGTTTGCAAGTAGTTTTCTGGCATACACCCAGAGACACATAAAGCATCAAGTCTTCAGTCTTTACTGGAGGAAATGAATTACAAAGAAGATATTAAAGCAATGTGTCTGCACTCATTTTGCATCAGCAAGATGGAAGGAGTTCATTTCAATCCTCCCTCCCCCCTGTCATCAAGTGTCCTAACACCAGTGAAATCCCTTTCACATCAGGTCAGGCAGATCGCCTTTCAGCAGCTGCTTCCCGCAGCCAAAGGGGAGAGCAGGGCTGGCCAGGCAGCAGCTGGGAGCCGGGGCAGGCAGCAGGTGCCGAACACTTGTGGAGCCCCGGAGTTCCCCGTCCCCGGGACCGGGCAGGCAGCAGTGCAGAGAGGGCTTTTCTCACCTCGCACTCTGGATGGGGCTGGAAGAACGCCGCCTTGCATCAGCACACGTGCCCCGAGGCAAGCGAGATAGTTGGATGTGAGGGCTTGCTGGGGCTTCTGGGGCAGAAGGCACTGCCAGTGCCAAGCCACTTGAGGCTGCAGGAGAATGAGTAACTCTTGGTTGTGTGAGCAAGTATGGGCTAGATGTGGTGAAAGTTGCAGAGTCTGCCCCTCTGCAGTGTCACCTCGTGTTAGGTCTGGTTGTTGCATGCCCTCTGCAGCGTAGGGTACACGCGGCTGGATGGGAAACATGCGGCAGAGGTTGCAGCAGATGGGAAAGGGGAGGAATAGCGCTGTGCTGAATGTGACTGACAAGGGGTGGTGAACACATGAGCGGACAAAGCGCCCATCATGTGTCCCACCGCACATTCCTTGTAGTGGTCATTAGGACGTGTTTCTGCGCTTTCCATCTACCTAAACACACATTCACAAACTTGCCTGCAGTCAGACTGTTTAAACGAGATGTCATGTGGACGAAAACGCTTCTTTCAAGTGCGAGGGAACCACTAGCATGGAACCATATGAGGTGAAAGAGACCGTGAAAGATGGCCTGAAGGTGCTGGGCCACGCTGTAACTGTGGCAGTGAGAGCAGCCATGGCCTTGCAGCCCACAGGCAGCTCCTCTGGAAACCTGCAGGAAAAGGTGCCCAATACCCTCATCACAGAAATGGTTACAGTGAGATGAAATGAAAGATGAAGGGGCTGCCAGATAATATGAATCCCAAGCACATTTTGCCTTTGGTGATAAATATTAATGCCTTGTAAAATAGAGCAGACCAAACATTTGGGGGAGATAGGTGTGTGCTCCCGACATGAAATGTTCAGCAGAGATTTAGGAAGATGGCATGCTGTCATGTGCTCAGGGTGGTGTCCTGGTTTTGGCTGGACTGGCCAATCAGAACGACAGATGGCCCTCCCCCTCCCCGTCTCCTCAGAGAGGAGAGGAAGAGATAAGGAGATTTATGAGTTTAGAAAAAGAACTAAACTACTTCAATGAAAATAATAATAAATAAGAAAATAGTAAAAAATAATAGAATAATAAAAATTAAAGGAAAAAAAAAGTATTCAATATATACAAAACCGTATCCAGCTCCCAGGATGACGATCGTGTCCCCGGCAGACACAGGGAAAGTCCCAGACTGGAGTCAGTGACAGACAGGAGCTGAATTCCAGAACTAGAGTCAGGAATGCTCGGATCGGGATCAAAGGCAGATGAACAGACAGGGTCCTCCTCAGACGTCGGCCATTGAAGAAAGAGCGAGCCAGAGCAGCCTTGCCCCTTTGATCCCTCAGCTTTTATACTGAGCGTGATGCATGTGGGATGGAATACCCTGTTGGTCAGTTTTGGGTCAGCTGTCCCGTCTGCTCCTCCCTGCAGGTGGGACCCCTCTACGCTTCTCCTCTTCCGACCCTCTAACGGGGCAAGCAGCGAAGTTAGCTGACCTTGGTTGTATAGCAGTAAGTATAAGCAAGAGCCTCTCTGCATACCGCTCCCTGGTACAATCAGGTCTTATCACTCTGAGAGTGAACAGTGTCTGAACAATGTGCTGTTAATTTCAGACTTTAGTCAGTTAGAAGAGGCCCAGTTAAAAAGTAAAATTACAAATCAGAAAATTATTTCTGTTTTACCTCAAACCAGAACAGGTGGGAATGGCAGATGGACAAGAGAGAAAGTGCAGCCAGTCACAGGAATCTGCTGCCTGCAAACGCTCTCGCGTGATCACACCTTGATTATTGCAACATCCAAGTGTCCCACAGTACTTAGGCAGCCCAGTCTCCAGCAAGTTTAAAAAATAAAAAATAAAAAAATGTCCCTGAGCAATCCAAGTCTCAATCCTTGACCACACTAAGAACTTGAAATGAAAAAATGTAATTGAAACTCCAAAGGTGGATTTGTATTAGTATGTATGACTGCGCGGCCCAACCCTCAGCAGTCCCAGGCATTGGGGGAAGTAACAGGGAAAGAAGACTTCCCTTGGGTTGAGGAGGATCGAGTGAGGGATCAATTAGATCAATTAGATATTCACAAGTCCACGGGGCCTGATGGGATGCACCCGAGAGTGCTGAGGCAGCTGGCGGAAGTCATTGCTGGGCTGCTCTCCATCATCTTTGAAAGGTCCTGGAGAACAGGCAAGGTGCCTGAGGACTGGAGGAAAGCCAACGTCACTCCAGTCTTCAAAAAAAGCAAGAAGGAGGAGCCAGGGAACTACAGGCCAGTCCGCCTCACCTCCATCCCTGGAAAGATGATGGAACAGCTCGTTCTGGGCGTCATCTCAAGGCATGTGGAGGAAAAGAAAGCTATCAGAAGTACTCAACATGGACTTACCAAGGGGAAATCGTGTTTGACTAATCTGACAGCCTTCTATGATGGCATGACTGGATGGACAGATGAGGGGAGGGCAGTGGATGTGGTCTGCCTTGACTTAAGCAAGGCGTTCGACACAGTCTCCCACAGCATCCTCATAAAGAAGCTTAGGAAAAGTGGGCTTGATGAAGGGACAGTAAGGTGGATAGATAACTGGTTGAAAGACAGAGCTCAGAGGGTAGTGATTAGGGGCACAGAGTCTAGTTGGAGGTCAGTGATGAGTGGCGTTCCCCAGGGGTCAGTACTGGGTCCAGTCCTCTTCAATATATTCATCAATGACCTGGATGAGGGGATAGAGGGCACCCTCAGCAAGTTTGCCGATGACACAAAGCTGGGCGGGGTGGTTGACACACCGGAAGGATGTGCTGCCATATAGAGAGACCTGGACAGGCTAGAGAGTTGGGCAGAGAGGAACCTTATGAAATTCAACAAGGGCAAGTGTAGGGTGCTGCACCTGGGGAGGAATAACCCCATGCACCAGTACAGGTTGGGGGCTGACCTGCTGGAGAGCAGCTCAGCTGAAAGAGACCTGGGAGTCCTGGTGGACAACAGGATGACCATGAGCCAGCAGTGTGCCCTTGTGGCCAAGAAGGCCAGTGGCATCCTGGGGTGCATCAAGAAGAGTGTGGCCAGCAGGCCAAGGGTGGTCATCCTCCCCCTCTACTCTGCCTTGGTGAGGCTGCACCTGGAGTACTGTGTCCAGTTCTGGGCTCCCCGGTCCAAGAAGGACAGGGAACTGCTGGAGAGGATGCAGCAGAGAGCTACCAAGATGATTAGGGGACTGGAACACCTCTCTTGTGAAGAAAGGCTGAGGGATTTGGGTCTCTTCAGTCTGGAAAAAAGACGGCTGAGGGGGGACCTTATCAACACTTTTAAATACTTCAAGGGTGGGTGTCAGGAGGATGGGGCCAGGCTCTTTTCAGTGGTTCCCAGCAACAGGACAAGAGGTAATGGGCACAAACTTGAGCATAGGAAGTTCATCCTAAACATGAGGAGTAACATCTTTACTTTGAGGGTGGCAGAGCACTGGAACAGGCTGCCCAGAGAGGTGGTGGAGTCTCCGTCTCTGGAGACATTCAAAACCCACCTGGACGCGTTCCTGTCCAGCCTGCTCTAGGTGACCCTGCTCTGGCAGGGGGGTTGGACTAGATGATCTCCAGAGGTCCCTTCCAACCCTATGATTCTATGATTCTATGATCTCAGTTGTTGCTTACTAAGACTGATGTAGAGAGAATTCTAAGTTGATCCAGAAGGAGCTACACTTGCCTTGCATGACCTGCCTGTCTAACAGTAGCCATAGAACTTTCCTGATTTAATTCTCAGTAGAACGTGCTTGGATGTAAGAGTCATGATTGCAAGAGTGTTGATCTGCATGAGGATAGAGAGGCTCTACAGAGACACTTGGATAGATTGGATCGATGGGCCAACGCTACTGGAATGAGCTTCAACAAGGCCAAGTGCCAGGTCCTGCACTTGGGCCACAACAACCCCATGCAGTGCTACAGGCCTAGGGAAGTGTGGCTGGAGAGCTGCCTGGCAGAAAAGGACCTGGGCATTCTAATTGACAAGTGGCTGAATATGAGCCAGCAGTGTGCCCAGGTGGACAAGAAAGCCAATGGCATCCTGGCTTGTATTAGAAATAGTGTGACCAGCAGAAGTAGGGAGGTGATTGTCCCCCTGTACTCAGCACTGGTGAGGCCACACCTTGAGTATTGTGTCCAGTTCTGGGCACCTCAATATGAAAGAGATATCGAGATGCTAGAGTGTGCGCAGAGGAGGGCAACGAAGCTGGTGAAGGGCCTGGAGAATAAATCTTATGAGGAGCGATTGAAGGAGCTGGGAGTGTTTAGTTTGAGGAAGAGGAGGCTGAGGGGAGACCTCATCACTCTCTACAACTACTTGAAAGGACATTGTAGGGAGGTTGGTGATAGTCTCTTCTCACAGGTAATTAGCGATAGAACAAGAGGGAATGGCTTTAAGCTACAACAGGGTAGGTTTAGACTGGACTTTAGGAAAAAATTTTTCACAGAAAGAGTGGTCAGACACTGGAATAGGCTGCCCAGCGAGGTGGTGGAGTCACCATCCGTGAATGTGTTTAAGACTCGTTTAGATGTGGTGTTAGGGGATATGGTGCAGGGGAGAACTTTGTAGAGTGGGGTTGGTAGTTGGACTCAATGATCCCAAGGGTCTTTTCCAACCTAAATGATTCTATGATTCTCTGATTAAGAGGGCCAGTAGATGTTTGGACTTGACTCATGTCCCATGGGTTCATAGGACTGCAGGACAATGTGTCATTGTCCCATGATCTCTTTCTTGGGTGACACTGACTTCATAAATCAGATGTTCCTTGGACCTAGAAATTTTCCCCTTCATTTTCTTCACCTTAAATTCACAATTCACTATTTGCACTGCTGCAGCTTCAAGTTCTCCTTGGCCTGATTTCTCAGTTTGCCAGCTCTTACGACCGTGAGTCTCAGGCAGGGCCAGAGGCAATGAAGTCAGGGCAGCGGAGCAGCAGTGAGGAGCTACGAACGCCTTTGTTCAGATCAACTCCACTGTATCCAAAACACAAAACTTCTGGCAGAGATGGAGGAGAAAGTATTAAATAGCAGAGTCCTACTGAATGTAACAGTGCAAATAGGACATAATATTTAAAACCAGCAATGCTATGCGTGGAGAGAAAAACAAGAATCTTTGGTGCTTAGGCTCTGATTCAAGTTGTCCTTTGGCGCAATAACTCAATTAGAATAATATGAATTGTTTGTGCAGTCCGGAAACAATGAGATTTCTCTTTAGTTCCTCTTGTTCTTGTACCAAGGGTATCACTCATGCATCCAAACAATCTCCTCATTACCTGAGAGGAATATTCCTAATTTCACCCTCATCCTTTGGCCTTCCCTGGGATATATAACAAAGTGAAGAGAATGTGCTTGGCATACTACAAAGCCTAGCAACGAGTATTTTTCATCTTATTAAACACAAGCAAAAGATGAAAATTTCAACCTCGGATTTTCCAGGTTCCGAAGCAGGATTTTCCACTGCTCTGCAGCTGCTCATCTCTGAGGGCTTAACAAGAACTTCTCTGGTTTGGAGCCTACGAGGAAATATCCCTTGGTATCACATATCAAACTAGACTCCTTTCACCCATGCCAGAGGAGTGGAGCCATCACTGGTCCCTTCTTTTTTTTTAATGGTGATACAAACCAGACCCCAGAATTCCCTCACTACCTAATTTTTCCATTGCAGAGGACAAAAGTTCCTACCAGTCATTTTCCACAGGAGTTTACTTTAAAAGCACAGCTACTTCTCAGTTACACATGGAAAGCCAGGAAAGGTGTTGCTGAAAAAAGGAAGAGGCTTGGACTTTTGGTCTTACATATTCTCATTTCTGGTGGGATCTCATGTTCCTTTAGAGCCTTGTTCAGATTGATCAGTTTGAAAGTGAGGAAAAGAGAGTAATCACTCATGTTTACAAGATACACTCACTCCCAGATTCTTCAATTTATATGTGTAGAAGCATCACCAGGAGTCACTGGTTTGGGGAGCATCTGCTCTACTTTGGTCAGGTAGCTACAAGGATACCTTCCCACCACAAATGGAAGCTTTTCCTGTGCAGGCTGTACCCTTGCTCTTATGCCAGAGCAAGGCACAGGCACTGCAGAGCTGACATCTCTCATCAAGCCACCTTGCTCAAAAAGCCAGGGCAATACTATTCCTTCAAGCCTATCTCATTCTGAAAGGCTGAAAGGTCTTCCAGGTTCCTCTGAAGACATGTAACATACCAGTGACTGTGACACAGTCCCAGCTGGCCTGATGTTGCTGAGAGAAGGGGAAGAAAACACAAGCTAAGAGGTGAAACTTGGTGGCAGCAATTTGCGTGTGGTCACAGCAAGCTTGATGGGTTGGTTTGCAGCCTGTAAAGTACAAATGCAAACAAAGCTCAACTCTCCACCTGGAAACACATGCAGGGAGCTGCTGCTCAGCAGAGCGTGTGGGCTGTGCTGTTGCTAAAGCTGTGCTTCCAGGCAGGGTCTATTGGCCCCAGTGCTGCAGGCTTGAGTTAAGCATTGCTCAGTTGTTGCTCAAGCAGGTTGAGCTGGCTTGTCCTTGTAACACGGTGGAGCACATCAGAGGTCCCACACTGAGGTTCCTTCAGGAACAGAAGTGGTCCAGGAGTGCTTCTGGTGTGTTCTGCCTGAGAGAAGAGGGCTTATAAATGCAAGCACATCCCTTCCTAAACACGGCTGGACTGCTTTCAAGGTCTGTGCTAGAAACATCCCCTCACTGCTGCATGGATGTAGGGATGTGCCAACACTGGGAAAAGAGCAGCTCAGACACCTCTGCGGTTTGTTCACTTGCAGGGTGGGAATATCCACAATCACCAACACAAGTTTGAGAACAAGTTTTTATATAGTAAAAAATGCACAACTGATATGAGAGAAACAGGAGAAAGAATTATATCTTAAGTTTTGACTGAAAAAATGTCTTCGATGAAGACTTAACGAGGAATTAGTAGAAGGTTACAAGATTCTGTTTATCCATGCTTTATTACTTGGTCCGTTTTTTAAAAAGTCTAGGCCACTTTAGCTGTGAGAAGTTGACCCCCTGCTGGAGGGGCACAGGTCAGAAACCTCAGAATGAGGGCATTCAAAGTGGATAGTGATTTACAAAGCCTTGGATAGAAACCACTCTCTCAAAATAACAACTATTACTTAAGACAGGTGCCTTCTTAAACACTGATACAAGCCTTTTCGTTGCTTTTCATTAAAATTTGAAGTGATATTAGCAAATCAAGGACTCTTTTTTTTTTTCATCTAGGAATGCAGAGATAATACTAATTTCATAGAGCTGGGAGGACAGTCCTATTAGACTTCTGCAAATCTATTTGTTTCTCAAGTGAAAATGACATTTTTTCTGTGCAGGGCACTCAGATGAATTGCAATGGAGTGTGATTTAGGAATTCAAGTTTATCATTATGATGACACCAGAATGTAATGTTTTTCTGCATTAAAAACATTAATAGTCTGTATTTCCTGTTTCAATGTTAGAAGAAAAAAAAAAAAGCTTACCCTTTCAGATTTGGTATTTTTCGGTTTTGACTCTTCAGTTCCAGTCAGTATTACTCTCAGAATTGGTAATGTTGATCCGATCTTCTGACCTCCAAGCTACAGTGCTGAACATACCTTGGAAACTGTCATAAGAGATACCTTATAATCAGTGCAGCTAATAAAGGGTCCTTTTGTTGCAGGAATCTTTTTGTGTAAGCTGTACGCTCTTCTCCATTTTTCCTTTCCCTTGTGGGTGGTCAGAGCTGAAAGTAAAACATTAAAAAAAAAAAAAAATCAAACCATTTCAAATGCAAGGAATTTTAAGTTCACAGACTGTGGCTCATTGTCACTAACAATTTCCTCTGGAATGGTGAAGAGAGGGTTTTTTCTTTCTTAAAAAAAGAGCCTTTCCTCTATCTATTTTTTGGCTTGCAGTGCTAGAGAGATGTACACCATTCAACAGCTCAGAAAAGCAAAACTTTTTGAAAAAGCTGGTTAAAATCTGTAGCTTAAGGAAATACTGCCTTCCTCCCTCTCCCTCCCAATACCAACATTTTTCCCTTAATAGCTTCTTCTTTTTGCTGAAAAAGAAGCCCAAAAAGTATTCCACTGAAAAAATGATGTCTTCTAAAACACGGTGCTAAGACACATTTTGTCTTGTAAACAGAGGTTAAGAGAGTTCCTGTAAGCAGAACATTTGGAACAACAGGACTCTTCATTTATTTAGAAAAAAATGTAATAACCTAACCAGTCGTTTTCCATTGTTAAACAGAGAAAGAGCTGCCACAAGCTGCCACCTGCTTCCCAAAGCCAGTACTATTTGTACTTCACAGTCATTCCTGAGAGGATGACACATGTGGTGACAGGGCTACAGTCGCACGGTTCCCCACGTGCTGGCACCCCTAGTCCTGGGCTTGCTGGGTGCAAGGAAGGCCCTGGCACCTACTGGGTCAGAAAACGGTCTGTTGCACGGTACTCACAGTATTCATGAGTTGTTTAGTGGGGTCCTGTGTATCCTTTTTACTCATACACTTTATGGCACTACTTCTGCTCACCCAGAGAAAATTACTCAATGGATGTATATTTTTGGTTAGCTTCTTCAGATTCCTAACCGACTCCAGTTAAATCAAAATAACACTGATTTAAAGCAGGATGAGAGTTACACTTTTTCTAATCTGCTTAAATCATACCTTAAAATTTTCTCCTTTCTGCCCAAGGTGCATGTGGCAAATGTCAAGAGCTCCTGACACTCCCAGTTAGGTACAAAATGGCATCCCTTTCTGAAGTTCACTTTCTGTTAAGTTGAAAAATTGTGTCTTATTCTTACTACACCATCTAGGCTACCAAATGAAAATTGTTTGGCTTTGATACCCTGTTTCTGATGTCTTGATATGATCTTGGAGGCAGAAGGGACAGCGAGAGGCATGTAAATCAGAAGGAATGCGCTCGTTCAGGAGCATGTCAGGGCTGTTAATTCAGAGAAGCAGAGAGACCTGGTTAAACATATCTTTCCATTTTAACTCCAAGGAACAAAAGAGGATGAGAATTTGTTGCAGTCATACTCTCAGAGTATTCCATTATTGAAACAAGCAAAAGTATTCCATTATTGAAACAAGCAAAACACAGTGCATTTATTTAAGTATTGCCCCTATGAAAACTGCAGTGGACAAAAATTCCCAAATGAAGTTCTGCATCAGGACTGCGTCAGAACGGAGTCTGGCTTTGCTCCACCATGGGACAGGGAAGGAGCTGTTAACGGCACTGAATTTCAGAGACCTTCCCAGGACAAGCCAGCCCTGTAACGCGGAAGAGCCCATCTTCCAAGCAGAAAATACATGAGTATCTCAGCTAGCAAAGACAGTTCTCCTCCTGCATGGAAAACTGTGTGATGCGAGAGATGGATGGGAATCAGACCCAAATCAAACTCCAGTGAATCTTGTTCTGAGGAGCAATATTTAGGGCTAGAGAGGTTGGTTTCCTTAAGGACCTCCCAGCCCCCTGTCAAGCAGACTTTTTATTAGTTGCTGTTCAGGAGGGTGTATACAAATACTGAGGGTGTATACAAATACCGAGGAATTTTTTCAGGATGGTCGATCTGGCCTTGAGCATCAAGCCCACAGTCTGGCCCATCTGTTGCACAAAGGCAGACCCTAAAAGAAGCAGCTGCAAGGAGCTGGAGTCTTTCGTCTCTTCAGCTGTAAGAGAAAAATCCTGTGGAAGTAGAAAACTAAATTTCAATAAACTTAGAAAGGTAAACCCCAAACATTTATGTCCTTGTTTCTGTACGTTGCCATCTTTGCCTTGCCCTTGACAGAAGAAAGTAGATTTTTAATTCATCTTTTGATTAAAATGTATTGATTTATATAGAATTTATTGTGTTCTCTGCAGGAAGCTGACATGCCCAATGTATATTGTTCTTTCAAGTGTGGTGAATCAATACACATGTTCAATTAACCACCCTGAAAATATGTCTATTAAAGTATATTTAACTTGGGGGTGGCACTTCTATTTGAAAAATCCAACCCCATTCCTAGTCTCCCTCCCTCCCCAAATATGCCCCAGAAGTTATTATTGTTATTATCTTTTTTTTTAATCTGAGGAAACATGGCCCAAATTAACCAGTGCGACTGAACATGCAGATATGTTTCCTGTTTCCTTCCTCCTCATTATCTTACTTCTGTGAGCTCAGGAATATGCCTACCAGAAATAAACAGGTCTCAGCTGCAAGCAGCTGGCTCTCTACTGCTGCAAGAAGTCCCAGGCCAGGGCTGAGAAACTTTGTGTGAAAGTGGGCCAACTACTTCTCCTCTTGCCTTTGCAGCATGCTACCATTCTGTGTGTGGGCTTTGATTCATGCACCCTATTGGAGGCAGTCCTAGGAATTTTTTCAGCAGCTTCAGATAATTAAAAATGAATAATGCCTTCAGCACAATAACCCTTGTGCTAATTGCTTGGATATTAAGCTACATTCCTTTTACTTTGCCCTTACACTTACAGATTCTTGCATTAACATTGCAGTGATACTGTGGAAGAGGTTAGGGTGAGAAATGGAAAAGTTAAGGCATCTGGATAGAAGAAACCAGAGCATTTGATATTGGGTGGCATGCAGCAAGCAGTGTGGGACACCAATAAACAGATTGCTTGGCTTTTTCTAGTAAAATGATGGCATCGTGTCAATTAGCAAAGATAACTGGAAGTCTACAGACAAAAGTGTTAATGCCCCTTTGCACTGGGATGAACAAGGCAAGCTGCACCCGTCAGCACTGGACTCCCACCAAGATGTCTGTGCGTATCAGTGGTCTCCTGTGCAGCCCTCCATGGGACAACCAAGTCAAGCTCAAACGGGAGGAAGGCCTTCTGCTACGAAGTGAAAACCACAGATTTTAGGTCCCGGTTTCAAAGTGAGGAGTTGATTTTAAAGCCTTTCCTATAGCTTTGTCATGGCATTAACAGAGGTGGTGGAGCACACCCAAAAGTCAGAGTGGTGGGGGCCTTGGGAATTGCTTATGATAGATGATCAAGTTTCAATATCAAATTCACGCAGACCATAAAAATAATCTAAAATCTATGCTATTTGATATTATTGTCAGAAACATGTCAAGGAGAGCTCTGAATAGAGCGAGAGAATAATTTTGTTTGCACAAGAGGCAAAGGATGATTTCAATCATCAGGAACACATGGCAGGAGAAAGGTATGGAGGGGGTGTCTCAGCAGAGATGGAAAGAAGAAAGGCCTCAAAGTACATCGACGGAGAGACATTGAGGGAAGCTGCTCTCAGCAACAAAGGACATTTTGAACCTTATGAGAAGAGGGATGGCAAGAAGAAACGAAGACTATTTGTATTAGCGTGTTGCATAAAGATTGGAGGGAAACAGAAAGGTCAAAGAGTAGCTACAATAAAGGATTTTGTTCATCAGTGTAGGAAATATTCTGAGTTTTCATAGACTGGGCCCTACCTGAAAACATGTATTTCCTCTGAAGGGAAGCTCTACTGCAATACGTCTGGAACTGATTTCTAGGAGAAGCCAGAGGCGGTTTGCTGCACTCCTATATGAGATGCACCTGTGAGAGGCCCACAAACCACCTTAATAAAAGTGAGCATAAAAAGGGTCATGGGCAGTGGGAAAACCATGTGGGGGCCTCAGATGCACGCTGGTGTTACTGTACATCATCTGAGCCCTCCTGGTCCAGCACGCGCCCTCAGACACCGCTCAAATGAGGTGGAGTGTGCTCGCTCACACTCCCTGCCTGGAGCTCGAGCCCTGGGGACCTCCCCAGGTGTGCTGTGGGTTCAGGGAAGCCACACATTTTGGCTGGTGTGTAGCAAGTTGCTCGATTGTGTGCCTGAGCCCTGCGATTCCGCCTGAGAGGATTTTGGTGGTGCTGTGTGGCCAAGAGAAGCCACAACTATTCATCATCAGCAACGTTTGTTTAGTGTTATGGGCCACTGTCTTCTTTTGCACCCTACAAAAGATGGAGAGAGAGAGAGAGAGAGATGTTGCAGGCAGGGGGAGTTTGGATGCCTCAAGTTCATCCTCCCTGAGTCCATGCAATTGCGGAGTTGGGGACAGCAGCCAGAGCCACTAGAGGTCTCACAAATTATTTTAAACCCTGTGAAGGACAGCTGCTGCCAACTTCCACTCACAGTGTTTTCATTTACTGGATTTTGAATCAGGCTCTGATTTGCTTCACACTTCCTGACTGGTCTTGTCCATGCCACCAAAGTTGTCTGCCTTCCAAGCTTATGAATTATTTCATTTAGGTATTTCCCTTCCTGCCCTGTGCCAGGGCTGCAGCCTCGCAGATGAGTGCCTGAGGTGGGGAGGATGCTGACTTGCTGGGGAGGAGCGGCCTTGGGCCAGCCCTTGGAGCGGGGGAGCGGGGAGCAGCGTGTGCCCCAGGGCTTGCACTGCAGAACTGAAATTAGCAAAATATGTTGAGAAAGGAAAGGGAAGGAGGGTGAGATTAAGCCACTTCTTTTTTTTTTTTCCAGTGCATTAACTGGACAGTGTTGCCAGCAGGTGAATAGTAAGTAGATGAAATATCAGATTTCTACGCAGAGACACGAGAATGAGCTGAAAAAGATGCAGGGTGAATAATTTTCTCATTGGTTTTAATTGACACTGTATATTATCACTGGAGGATATTTTCATCCATTTCAGTTCTCAGAAGACACTTGAACAGATCTTGAGCAGATACAGGGAGACTTCACTTCCATGTACGATCTTTACTGTCTCCCTATGCTTCCCCTTATCCCAATATGCTCTCATTGAATGGGTCCCATTCAGGACTCCTAGCTGAGGAAAGGACCAGTGCAGCCAGTGAGCCCAATCCCAGCAACTCTCCAGAAAGTTTTTTGGATGAGATCTCGCTCATTGAGCACCTCATGGCACTTGCTGGAAGCCAGTGTGCCTGCAGCTGGGTGGTTGCTCCAGTGCCGAAGAGTAGAGGATCAGCACTCAGGAATGTGGATTCCCTGGAAGATGTGCCCATCTTTAGTGACAGCAAAGACTTGGTGCTGTGTCTTGTAACTAGAGGCCCCTTACTGTTCATTCCAGGGCAGCCACTCAGTCCAGGAACTACGTAGGGAGAGCTGGGCTCAGAAACCAGGACTGGCTGCCTGGTCTAACGTGGAGGTGTTATAAAGGTGTTGTATGCAGAAATTTCACTCAGAAGCAGAGTTTGGTCAACAGCAATGGAGAATTTCTTTAGTCAGAGAGATTCCCAAGATTAAGCATTCAAAAATGTCTGTCATTGCAGCAACAAAAAGCCACATGTTCATGCTATGCCAGACTGAAAATACACTCAGTGGGCATCCCTCAGAGATTTTATACTGGGGTAGACACAGCAGTAATGTGAATGAGGAAAGATCGTGATGCTATGTGGTGGCCCCTGTGCCACATTAGTGGGACACAAGCACAGTGTTGAGAGGCACTAACAGCAATGCTCATGTCCCTCGGCCCCCAGATAAATGCTCCAGGGAGACAGGATAGGGGCAGAACCAGAAGCAGAGCTCAGGTCAGCTTCGTCCCAGCCCTCTGCTCTGGCCTGCTGTTTGTCAAACTTGTTTTGATTTTCTGAAAAATCTCCCTGTAGAGATTACCCTGTACCATGTTGCCACGCTATCAAATAAAAATCGTTTGTTGCTTTCATTTTCCCCTGTGCTTCATGTATACGTGCACGTGGGTGTTTTGCAGTCATTTCATAGATAAACTCCTGGGGTTTTGTGGGGCGTAGGCTGCGGAGCAGAACTCTAGCCTGTGGTTCATGCTGCCTACAAGGGACTTGCATGGACATTTCCAGCCTCCTTCATATAAGTGTCAGCTAGCACGTGCTTGTAGCTGTGCATGCTTCATGTGTGGGTGCAGCTCCTTTGCACACACATCTCACATAGGACACATTGGCTTTCTCTCGCCTGGCCACACACTCCCACCCCCCCAGTGCTTTTGCACTCACAGACAGTTTTTTAGACAAAACCTCATCCAGGTCCTCCTGAGAGCCTGTGTGCACCTCACTTTTTCCTCGGCTGAAAATAAATCCGCCGCATTTAGAGCATTTCCTCCCCACTCCATGTGATTCTGATTTCACTAATTAAAGTTAATCTGATAAAGGAAGGAACTGCGGAGAAGAATAAGAGCAAAAAGGCAGGCGAGCAAGGGTCACCCGGCACACCACAGAGAGAGGGCTTTGTGGCCGGGGAGCCGTGCCGCTGCAGGGCACGGAGGGAAGCAGCGGTTTGAGCCACTTCATCTGTTTGGCCCATGGGCTGGGACTGAACCGCCGGCCACCCTGGCTGCCCATCCCGTCCTGACCTCCTCGCTGCCCTGCAGCAGAACCAGCACTTGCAAGGTGGGATCTAATGAAAGGCATCGGGGAACAGAAGGAGTCCTTCTGCCTCCTGATCATATTTATCCAGAACAAAACATGATGTAGGCTGGTTCGGGGGATGAGTAATGGATAACAGAGAGACTTCTCATCTCCAGGCCTCTAGTCCAGCTGGTGCCTGGGGGGGAGCGCTGATTGAAATTCATTGCCACCTGATGGTGGTCGAAGGGTTTCTATAGGAAATGAATGCTTGAATTTCAGGATAAAATGTCCCCTCTGTGGACAAAATGGTTGATGGGGCAAGGGAGTGGAGAGTGGGAGCAGTGTACAGGGATTAGTATCCCAAAGAGAGCAAAACTGCAGTTCAAGGCTTTGCCATGCACAGAGCTACTTCGTTCCAACTCCCCTAGGAACACCACTGCGTGGAAAAAGCACATTGGCATATAACAATCCAGCTTAATGTGAAAGACGTCTGACAAGGTGTTGTGTCTCTACCACTCAGAGCGGACAGGGCCACAACGTTCCACTTCATTGTTCAATAAGTGGCAGCTACCTTCTCCAAAGAGCACCCCAGGATCCTTGTGTCCAGCAGATTTACAGAAGAGGAGATCTTCAGAGAGAAATGGCTGCTCAAGCCACACACGTGCCTGCGTGGAATACCAGGCACTGGTACCTGCAAAACTAGGAAATGAGGTGAACTCACCTTAGTTATTTTTTGAAATTATGTTGATGGTGTTTAGGTGCTAGAATTAATTTGGCTAAACACAATGCAGTAACTCAATCTAAAGGCACCAGGGATTAACTTTATCCAGCGTCTGTCTGGGCAGCAAGCAGCCATAGGTAAGGCAGAGCAGGGAGCAGGATGCTCTCTTGCCCCAAACATGCCAACAGAGATGTTTGCAGAACCTCTCTGCTGAGGCACGATATTCACATACAGCTAGAGATTTACCACTTCTCTGCTTTCTTTAAATGGCTGGTACATACATCGATTTCGACAGCACCCCTGCCCCTCCTCTGCAAACCCCATTCATCGTTAACTTGTTTAAATTAAACACAAGCACGGACAGGATCAGCAAGCAGCCGTCTGTTTTATTAGTGCTTCTACTTCAAATGTCAGTCTCAGTCCCTCCGTGCTGGGCTCTGATCTCTCATGACAATTTGATTAACTTTACATTTCCTTTTATTGTTGGAGAAACATTTGGAAAATCTTAACATATCTTACTGGCTGGTTCTGAGACCAAGATGGTGATTATGTCCATGCTTAGCATCATCCATCAAAATCAGGCATCTGACAGTCAGACCACCTGAAAAACGTGTCATTCACAAGAAGTTCACGGGCTATAAAATGCTTCCTACTTGTGAATAATCACAGGACACTCCTTTTTCTCCTTACAGCAATGCTTTCGTTAGGAACTGCTTAAACATCTTTGTTACAAGGAAACAGTTTCCACTTTTTACCAGTCTGCCCAGATAAGAGCACCTTCTCAGCTCCCACCAGCTAGAAACTGGTATCTGTTTTTTTTCCAAGAGCCATGCTCCTGCGGCGACCCCCTGATGGGAACGTGCCATTAATGAGGATCTGCCAGGACATGACAGATCCCAGGGAAAAGGATGCTCCATTTCACTTTGACAGAACAGCTCAGAGCTTTTTCCCCTTTCCTCATGCTCAAGCTAATCTAATACTGTCTCGAGCCTCTGGCATATACTCGTCACTCCATTTCTGCTGGCCTCTGTGCTTCTGGATCTTGGCTCAGCCCCAGAGTGTCAAGGCACCATTGGAAAAGCCTGGAAGTTAGCCTGATTTTGTTTTTATGTTTCAAGACTAGGATCATAAACAGAACCGGTAAGAACTTCATGGAAAAAGTCTGGTTTCCTGGTGTTTTTAACAGAGTTAATTACACATGGATATTTAAATTCTTTCCCTGGTATCATTTTCATTGATTTGAAGGTGTAGATATTGGGTCATTCTAAAAAGCCACACCACTTGTGCCTATTTCTGAGGGCATTAAGATGACTTCTTCAGGAAATACTCAGATATCACAGTTCAGCTGATACCATTAAGCCATGATAACTCTATCCCATGCCTGAGCCACCCGTTTGCCTGTTCAGTGAAAGCCAAAATTACTGCTAACATATCATGGTCATTCAAGAACATAGTTGGGAGACTTGGTCTCACATCCCAGTCCATGACAGAAACTCACAGGGTCTCAAGCAGTACAAAGTACATTTGAGGGTCCCGTGATAGCTTCTGTAAAAAGTTAAGCCACACGTCAAACTTTGGGATACATGGGTCATGCAGCATACCAATCCCCATTGCTTCTTGTGTGATTTGCAGCTGCTGCTGAAGAACAAAAGTAATTTATGATGGTACCAGGATCCCCCTGATGGATATTTCTAATAATTCTCTTCTATTTCTGTCATTTTCAGCCCTTAGTGAAGTCCTCCTGCAATTCTCAGATATTTCTAATCTTTCTCTCCTGACAAAAGCTACAATTTCAGGCTCTGGAAATGAGCAGTTCTGTTCCCGCTCCGGCTACACAAAGAGAGTGGTCAGCACTTCAAAAAAACAGAGGCTTTCCTTAATGAAATCTCACTTCAATCTACCAAAAAAAGCCAGAATAACAACACACAAATTTATCTTCCATTTTCAGGCAAAGTACTGCTTTTATCTTCTGAGAAATGTCTGGCTTTTCTAGTGAAGAAGAGAAAGTGGGGAAAAAAGAAAAGGAAGTAGAGGAGAATTATGAGTAGCTATAATGTAAGAGTTGCTGGAATTTATAATAAACAGACTGAGACTCTTTCTAACTACACTTCTGCAGCCCAAACCCCTGCAATAGGGAGGTCTAGACCCTTAAGAAGGACTTAAGCTCCTTATACTTTCAAATATTTATATTTTTACCCTGCAACACTACTAAACCTCTCTTCCAGGCCTTCAAGAAGGAAGACAACTATTTACATCAGCTTGATACCACAGCCATGCTAGAGAAAAGGAAGGGGGAAAAAAAAAAAAAAAAAAAAAGCTCCCTGACCCAAGAGAGCGCGTAGTGGGGGCTGGAATCTGGCCCCATATCACCAGCTCTCCCTGCCTAAGTGCCCATAAACCACAGGCCTAAACCAGCCTCTCGCTTCCAATGCTATGGGTGCTGGAAAGAGTCCAGCCCCTGCTGTCCCAGGGAAGTGATAAAACCCCATGTGCTAGTTAATGCACTGCCTCTTATAGGGCCGTGCAGCAGGTGAGCAATTATCACTTGCAGTCTAGTTTAATGCTTTACAGGGCCCGAGAGCTGTTTCCAATTAGCCTTAGTATACCATGGAAATTAACTCATTTGTGTCACCTTGGTTTGCAAGTGGGCTGTGAGGAACTGATGAAACAATTGCAATTGAGTACAGGTGGCACCTCCCCTCTCCTCCGGCTCCTTGGCACTCCTTGCACTCGATCCAGAGGGGCTATATTTCATGGAAGAAAATACGGATGGAAAAAGCAGCTTGATCCATAACCAGGACCTGAGGGAGGGTTGATCCGTCCCCAGAGTCTCGTCTCCATGGCATTTTTCCAGGCTGGTTTTCTGTGTCCCAAGAAACAGGCTTCCAAGCACTTCCCTTTGGATTATTTAGTAATCTCATGAGGCTCCTCAGCATTTGGTCTATAAAAGCCTGTCTTTATAAAGAACTGTGTCATATGTGTGTTTTATCTGTGAGCCTTGTTTAATGAATGCTTTTAGACATTATGAGCCCATTCAGAGCCTGTTGTAAAGCCAGCACTATTCCATCAAGCTCACTGCAGTGTCATTGTTGCCAGGCGTTTTCTCTTAAAAGGATGTTCTGAAAGTTGATGTTGGGGCTAAAATTAGGCTAAATACTTGCAAGGATCCTTCTGTGATCTCCTAATACAACTTCAGTGCCTATGAATGGTGTGCATTTCAAAGGAAGTATGATCTCATGGACAAAGACCAAGAGGATTGAGGAGCTCTCAACTGTTTTCTGAGCTTTGCTATAAAAAGTCCCGCGTCATTTTGAGCACATCACCTCATCTCTCTGTGCTTCAGTTTTCTCCCTTCAGAGGTTGCAGTAATCGCCTCTTGGTGAGATTATGGAGATAAACTTATCGTAATTGTAAAGTGATTCTTGGGTAATAGTTGGGAAGAGAAGGATTGAACTTCAATGTTTAAGAGATCTCTTGCTTTGATAGCTTGATTGTGAGCTTGGCGAACTCTGCTTATGTGAGCTCCTTATAGCACCTCACTCTTGATGAAGGAAGATGAGCTATAAGCTGTGTGATGGTGCATCCATCTAAAATTGTCTATAAAATGACTCATTAAACTTTAGGGATAATGTGTCTCTGTGTTATATTTATTATATAAATATAAATTTAAAAGCCAGATTCAGCCCTCTGATGGAAGGATCCAGTTCTATTGATGACTTGCTTATAAAATGACTGAAGAAGAGATGAGTGGTTTGAATAAAAAAGCAGAATAGAATAAAATTGTAACTGAAAATTCACGTCCAAAAAGCACTCCACAAAACAAATATCAGGTACTGCGTGACAGCTTGCTCAGCCAGGGGAAAGGTGGGTCAGAAGCACAATATTCTCCAGAGAAACACACTTCAGTTCATCAAAACATGAACTACAACTCAGGTCATTATTTCCAGCAGCTAATGAAAGTTAATTACACTGAACTTAAGAGTTTGTTGTAGCAGTACAATGTTGCTGTATTGTACTAACACAGCAGGAAACGTTGCCTGCCCTGGAGAGGTGGCCAATACCTAGTAGATGGCATAGTTTTCCCCACCTTGGAGATGCTTGACTATTGACTAACATGCTTAAGGCCATATACTCAATTTGTAGGACAGGTGGGAGCTTTGAACCCCGGGATCCTGCTTCTGTGTCCTGTACTCTGAACATAATGTTACCACCATGTATAAGGCTGATTGTAGGGTCTGAGCTGTGGGAAGATGGCCCAAGATTTAACCTGAATTCCAATAACTCTTTCCATTTGATCACTTTTTTTCCGCATGAGCACCACGTAGCTGCAGAGAGCCCAATTCCACTAGGTTTTAGCACTCGCAGGAACCGAAATGTCACAGCAGCATCATGGAACGCGCGCGCCCGTCACTGCAGCAATTGAATTAGCTGCAGTAATGACAGGCGGGGGCTTTTGAAAAACCCGGACCAGCGGGAGAGCTTTCGGCAGCGAAGGGCCAGAGCCCGGGGGTGGCTCTGCACCGGGGAGCGTCTGCGCGCCTGGGGAGGGGAGCTTCCCAGAACTGGAAATGTCAAACTGCTTCCTAAGGAGAGTCAGGCCTGGGCCCAAACCCAAAATGTCAGGCCAAATCTGAACTGACCCAAATTTGGATCTGGATGTGAAATCTGTGGCTTGGGACCATTTCTGGTTTATATTTAAAAAGCTAATTGTCTCTTGCCATGGGTAGCTAAGTATCACAAGAACAGACATGGAAGCAACAGATTGAAATCTGTCAGGATCCCATTTTGCAGTAGTCGAAAAAGCCCTTCTTTCCTGCATGCAGGGAAGAAGCTTTGCCACATCTGCGAGCCAGGGAAAATCACTGGAAACTCTGGAGTGAATAATTATACACAAATGTTTACAAAAAATAAATAAGAAGAATGTATGCATAAGTCAAGAATAACAAATGACATGTGGCCAAAACCCTGAATAGCTACTAAGGCCCGGGACAGGGATATGCAATTTTCACATCATTTGCAGCCTTGGGCAGCTAGAAAGGGTGATTAGGAGATATTAGTATACAACGGCTGCTCAGTACCTGGTATTTATAGTAAATTTCCAGTGGCCGAGGAAACAGATCACAAAAAAACAGCCTGGGAAAGGATGGAAAACGGCCAGGATAGCCGGTTTTCTGGGTATTCCTGGCCAAGGGAGGGGAACTGGGCAATATGTATGCCTCCTTCAGGTCTGCGTATGCACAAACCCAGACTCCTGATTTTGTTGGTGTCCCTGCCTGCCTTACTTCATGGCCCTTTGTTCAGTTCTCATTTCAGACACATCTTCTGTGTCTTTTTCTTCCAAGGACTGACAGGTCTCATCTCCCAGTAGATATTACCTCCTTTCACACATTTGCTCCCAACCTACCTATGCATCCCTGGAGGATATTTTTGCAGAAAGCAGCCAAAGCCTGAGCTCTGGGTGCCCTGGACAGCTTGGGTTCCTCAGGGTTCCCACCTACCTGCAGGATCACAGCCCTCTCTAGGGGCTTGCTTCTCTCGTGCAGGCCCTCAGGCTAATCCTGAGCAAGAAAGAAGTACACAAACTGCATGTGAGCAGAGGAGATATCATTTCTCCCACTCTCAAAAGGAGAAGGAGTCCCTCGGTGCTTTTCTCTTCCCATGCCTCAAGTCATGGGTACCCAGCATGGATCAGAGAAGTCTGGAACCTCTACCACCTCTCAAGAAGCGTGAGAAAAACCATTCTTGCTCATCTTTTTGAGTTACATGGGGGTGGTAACTCTGCAGAACCCTCATGCTCAGTAGCAGATAGCTGAGCTCCTGGAATAGGACTATATTCCTGAGCACCTCTTGACTCCTTCCAGTAGATTACTGGGGACCAATTTACCATTTACTGGTCCTATGAAAAATAAAAGAGAGAGAGAAAAGCAATTTGGGAACTATCAAAGGGAGTAGCTGTAGCTTTTACAGAGCTGGTTTTATGGGAGATTGTTTCCAGGTGACTCTTGGCCAGCGCAAGGGTTCGCCTGACACAGAGCAAGTCAGTCTGTGGGGGGGGCTTGAGGCAGATGACGGCAACAACCCGCTTTCCACTTGTCCTGGGCAAGCACTGGCACTCAGATGGGGCAGCTTGGTGAGAATCTCCTGGGTGATTTGAAACGATTACTTCCCCGCTTATAAAAAATATATTATGCGTGTATTTGGAGAAGGGCTGTTGACAGCAAGTCAGAAAGGAAGGAAGAACCTTATCTGCCCGTGGAACTGGGCTGCAGAAGATGATGCATTAAGATGTACACTGCAGTGATTTCCTCCTTGTTATTGCACAGTAACAGGGCCCACTGCACACATAATTTACAATATCTAGGTAGGAAAGCATGCAGGAAGTGGCAGACACATAATACTCTTTACCTCCTCCAAACTCATAGCTGACTGCGAGAGGACAAAATCGCTACAAGCTGCATCTGAAAGTAAACAGAGTGTTTTTAATTGCGATGTGACTGGGAGGCTGTTGGGCAAGAACAGGTAGAGATAGGCATGATCTTGACTGGACTCTCTCAAAAATGAAAGGCTATTTTGAACTGGGATTTTCAACCAGGCCATTTGAAACACTTCCCTGGCATTCAGACCCAGGGTGAGATGCAAACACCTTCTCTTTCCCGCTTTTTCTGGTAATGAAGTTCAGCAGATATGCACACATACATATGCCCAAATCAAAAATCCACCTGGAGCAGCAGACTGCACTGCAACCCCCTTCCATTGCTGTAAGGCTGCAGAATGCGATTGCCATCTCTCTGATGTCTTGCCAAGCCACCAGTGCTAACAGGGCTTCTCTGGTAACCACGCTGTGAAATGCAGGAGCTTCTGCTGGAATACCCACCCCAGCACGGTATCAGCAGTTGGGCTGAGATGGTTGGGACCCAGTGTACATACTCAGGGCTGATGTTAGCGAGGTACGAGGGCTGGAAGGGAGGCCACAGAGATGTCGCTCTGTTATCGTGACACGTTGGTTCACTGCATCCAAGGCTGGATGCTGCAGAGGAGCGGGGCTCACGGGGTTCCTCTCTCCCTCTCTCTGAGACAGCTGAGCTCTAATGAAGGCACCGTGGCAAGGAGCAGCGCTGCTCAGCAAAAGAGCACTGTGAGAAAGAGAGTCAATTTTGAGGTCATGCTTGTTCTGCAAGTTTGAAAAGTTTTGTGGGCTTTTTCATTTTTTATATACACTTTTTCCATTCCATCCTTTCTTTCCCTTCTTTTTTCACCTCCCTCAAATCTCTTCTTTCTATTTAGGCAAAGGCAGAAGGATGAGGTAGTTTTCAGAGCCAAAAGAGTGCAGAATTGACAGACAAAAAGGAGAAAGTACAGTATCGCTCCAAGCCCATACCTTGTGATTTCTCAGTTTTGTTCAAATAAAAATCAAAACAATACCCTGTATTACTAAAAGTAATCCTTAGCTTTGCAATAAAAGAAGGCCCTAAACTACACCATTTTCACCAAAAAGAAAAAACCCACACCAAACCAAAAAAAAACCCTCAAAATGAGAGACCCTTTTTTCATAGGAGAAGCCTCTAAAAAGTTTCAGCTTCTTCTAGGAATAAAGATTGACTGCTGCTTTTATCTGAAACGTGGACGTGGGTTTTTGTTTGGCAGCTTTAAAGCAGACAGCAGAACACACTGATCCACAATTCCAGCAGAATGCAACAGCCAGGTTTCTCAGTCCTGGTGTTTAGAACAACCTGGATGGTAAGGAACCTGCTAATTACTAGCAGTGGAAAGACAGTGCATCTTCTACCTGCTTCATCAGACCCTGTGGACATGGAAGCTTTCTGTTTTCTGTGGGAGGAAGACCCAAAGGACGGGAAAAGAGGATGAAATAACTTTTTTGTCCCAACAGAGGATGCTGAGGCCAGCTCAGCAGATGCTCCAACGTTGCTCTCTGAGTTACAGTGCTGTCACATCATCATGGCATCTCTGGATAAAATCAAGCCATCCTGAGAAAAGTTCTTTTCACTGTGTTCCTAAATTTAAGAGGTAAGATCCTGTCCTCTTGGAAATTAGTAGGAGCATTCCCACTAACTTTTTCTGGGCTGAGATTCAGCACATAGCCCTGGACCTCAGTGCCTTGGAGAGTGTCTCCTGCTCCATGGGGAGGATTATATTGTCCCTTGCAGACACCTCCTGCTCTCACAGCGATCTTGTTAGGTGAAAACCCCTCTTCTCCTGCTGTTCTGGTTGTCTTCTGGTATTATATCATTGTGCAGTTTGTGCCAATACCAAGTGTCAAGGGGCCCTTTTCTTTTCTTTCTAATCCCTCTGATACTCAGTCGTTCATCTTAACTTTCCTTTTTTTGTTTCCTGCTGATGCTTTTGCCTCCTTTTGTTGCAGCAGCGCAGCACTTCACTGTCCTGTACATCAGTTGTTAACGTGAGTGCATAAGCTTATTTGGGCAAGGTCCTTGCCACCTGGGATCAGTAAATTGCTGGATTTATCTAGCACTATCTGTAGGGCCAAAAAGCCCTGATTGTGCCTGGCTCTTGAATCAGGGCTGCTGCTGGATTGGCATGGGAGAAGAATTCAGCATCATCTACTTTCACCTTTTGCTGCTTGCGTCTGCGCTCTGCCTGCCCACGCAGCTGAGCCTGGAAGCGCTGTGCCAGGTTTTGCACCGTGGCGGGTCCAGGGACTTTATCTCGTCCCCTGCAGACAAAGAGTTAACTCCCTCCCCAGCTCTCCTGCAAGAGGAGGATTTAGAAGGGATTGCAGCATCATTCCTTAGGCATACCCAGATGCTCAGTATTAATGTAGGCAGCTCTGCGAAGATTGTTTCCTGCTACTCATCGGCCGAGAAGAATATTTGGATAAAGTAGTGGCTTGGGTATCACTTTGCAGGTCTGGAGTATAACTCAAGTGGAAAGAGATTTAGCTCCAATTACTTGATGTAATTCAGAATACAGAAGAGCCCTCTGTTGCTAAGACAGTAGTTAGTTTTTGGTTAGCTTTTACTTCACTGGCAAAAGCCACAGCAAGCTGCACTCTCCTGCTTTGTTTGAGTGTGTGTGTGTGTGTATGTGCGTGTGTGAGGCCAAAACCTCAATCTGAGCATCCTCAGCAAGCACTCAAAGGTGTGTATTTAGCTACAGCCTCTAATGAAAGAAAAAAAAAACCAAGACAAGACCTAACTGGAACTCAACAAAACTCGTTCTGAGCTAATTTAAAAAAACCCAACCACAACAAACCTCCATTCCTTTCAGTATTTTTCTGTAAGCTTATTTTATTCCTTTTGCTCTGGCTGGTTCGTGAAACTGAACTCCTCTCCTGGCAGTGTAATGCAGTTCTCATGCCATAGGCAGGTATTGTTTTGTTTGGGTCTCTAGCACGACTAAAGTCATTTGGATGCAGCCCTGGTTTCATCTATGTTGAGAGCAAAAGCAACATCAACAAAAAAAAAATGGAAAAAATAGCTTTCTTTAGTGCTTCTATTCTTCCTTTTATGATAAAGTTTTATTCTGAGCCTAAACTAAGCTGACGATATTCTTTAAAATTTTATTACAAATGGACAAAAATTTATTCACTAAAGTAGAGGAGGGGAATGGGTGGTTTGTCTGGCCTGGAAAGCCACACTGACAAAATAGTGGATTTATTTACCTCAAAACAAGATGGAACTTAAACTACGCCCCGGGAGTACTCAGGGGCCAGAAAGAAAGGTCTATAAGGAAGAAAATGCTGCAGAAACTTTGAAAAAATACAATACTGCCTGGCTGAATAGCGGCTATTGCTGTGAACACATGTAAAAGGTTCGCTAAAGTTGAGATTTTCCAGAAAAGTAAACCTTGCTCTCCCATTTGTTTCAAACCAAGTTTAATTTCAGCATAATATTTGTTCCAGCAACTCAATTTAATGCTGCAGCTTGAAGAAATCTGAAATATACTGGGGAAGATACAAGAATAGACGCTTGTTCCCGTATAAAAACCTGCAACCCTTGATAAATAACAGAGCATGATCCCAAGCCGTCTCCTAGATCGTCGGAGCAGAAGGTATTTCCCCACAAACTCCAAGGTTTGTTTTCTGTTTCCAATCATTGCGACTGCAGGCTCCTTGAGGCAGGGACTGCTCTTTGTCATCCTTAGTGCCTCAATGCGCCACAGTCTGGTTCTGCCCTCGCCCAGGTGACGAGGGAGGTCGGTCATTTCAGTCCTGAAGTTATTTCTATTCCTCACTATTTCTCTATGGCATTATTGGCATCTAGATATGTCTACAGGGAAGAAAGGGAGGTCATAAGGAGAGGTAAGCAAGAGTCGCCTGTCACAGCAAGGCTGTTCATCTGCACAACCTCTGCCCGTTCTTCTGAACTCGTTTGAGTCCCAAGCTTTTGCTTCATTCTGTTCTGGGGTCCCCCCTTGTTCAATCTTCAATGAATTCACCTCAAGACCCAGGCAAATTAAAAGAACTTGTGCCAGATTCGTCAGTACCTTTCTAAAAAACAAAACCAAAAAAGCAACACGAGGGCTGAGCTAAGTATGTTTGACAGGCTGCGCTTTTCCTGCTGGGCTTTAAAGTCCAGCCAGTACTGACTATGCACAAAAATGGGGTGGTTCTCTCCCCACCCTTCCACAACGGTTTAAGCCAAAAGAAGGATGCCTGATTCCGAACCTGACGCAAACTCCAGTAAAGTGCGAGGCCGATTTTGCTGTGTCACAAGCTGATCTTTCGCAGATGCTGAAAAGCTAGGAAGTGCAATTATGGGAAAATTGCACTAAGGCAAACAAGTACATGCCAAGTTCTGCCATTCTCCATTACCCACCTGAGCCCCTTGATTGTGGCAGACAACGCACCATCTGTATGTGCTTTGTCAGAAGGGAAAAAAAATAATCCCAAGAGCAGTGCCTGAATGGGGGAGCAGGAGAAGAGGGGGAGGCTGCTAGAAGGAGCAGGCACCCAAGAGCCACTGCAAAGCAGTGGGGGTGTCCAGGAGCCACGCTAGCTCTTGGCTAGCTGAGACCTTCTCCAGGGCGACCCCAGGTAGGGTGACCACAGTACGACCACATGGTAGTTGCCGTTGTGCTTGGCCATGGGGGTTTCTCCAAATCCCTGAACTCTGGCCCTCCTGAGCATGTGGTGTGATCGCATTTCTCAGGAGAACAAGCTTTCTGGGCACTCGGAGATGTCAGATACTTCCAGCTCCTGCTTGGGTCAGAAATAACTCATGATCTTCTTTTCTCAGGATATTCTGGCAGTGCTGTTTCCTAACCCAGCTGACTATATTCCTGACACTATTCCTGAGGTACCAAAATATATTTAAAACAAAAAAAAAAAAAGAAACAAATGAGCAAATAACGCAGGAGGGCAGGGAAATGAAAGCATTACCCATGCTTATTGATCCTCAGAGAGAGCTCGGTTTTGTTTTCAGCTGGACCCTGGGTTAAGATGCTGTTCTTTTTTGAACCTAAATGATGCAGTAATTCTCTGTGGTGTACCCCACATTTCGGAGGTAGGATGGCTCGCGGGTCAGATCGCTGCTCTTTTCCTTACCATGCTACACGTTTCCTGGGTGATCTTGTTCAAGCCATCCGTCACTCCCTGTTGCAGGTCCCCATTTGGGGAAGGGGTCAAATAGCATCCCCTCCCTTGGCAGGTGTGTGTAAACACCCCAAGAGACCTGCAGGACAGGAGCTGAATAGATGAGACGAAGAAATACCTGCAATGGCCCAGGAAAGCTTATCTGTACTAGGGGGTTCCCAGGGGAGACTGTCCCCCTGGAAAAGCACAGCTAAGCCATGGCGGGGGCGGAAAGACCACTGCCTCCACGAGGTTCCAGCGAGGAGGGGGCTGCGGTATCGCAAAGGGACCGTCTGCAGGGAAACCTGCTCTTCTTGAGGCTACTCCCACTCCACAGGACTAAAAGGAGAGGTAGGCTTGTCTCTTTTCAAAGCATGGGTACCTGAATTACAGACACAATATTTTGTTAATTATGTTGTCGATTTTGTCAGTACATTATCACTATAGCGTTTTTCATTTATTAAAGTCTGAGTGTCCCAGAGGGGAAAACTGAGGACCGGGGAACAGGTTTTTATCATTATTACTATTTTTATTAGTGGTATTTGGTGCAACGATCGCAATAAAAAACTGAAGGGAAATGCTGATGATTTGGTGAAAAATTCCGTAGAACCGGGAGAGGGCATTTCACGGCCGGCACAGCACAGCACGGCACGGCACAGCACAGCACCCTCCCTCCCTTGCGCTGAGCAACTCTCGCGTAAGGTTAAGAATTTTCAGTGGAAAAACCCCGTCTTGAGAGAGGGCAGGTTCTCCCGCCCCCCTCCCCCCCCGGCCCCCGCCCCCGGCCCCGGGGCGGGCGGAGCGCGGCGGAGGCGGCGGCGGAGCGATCCCCGGCTCCCTCTGCCGGTGCCGGCCCGGCGGGGAGCGCCCGGCGGCAGCCCCCTGCCCACCCATCGCTCCGGGGCTGCCCTGCTGTGGTCCGCGCTGGGAGCATCTGCAAAGGGTCCCGCGTGGAGCGAGAACCCCCCCGGGCACCCTCCCCTTTGGGCCTGGGCTTGCAGCCTGCTCCCGGGGCTGCCCTGCTGCGGTCCACGCTGGGAGCATCTGCGGGGGCCCCGCGTTGAGCGAGGCAGCCCGAGCACCCTCTCGGGCATCCTCCGCTTTGGTGGCTGCTTCATCGGCTTCTGCTTGCAGAAGGTGACTCTTGCCCCTTCCTTCAGGTGAGCGAGAGCCCGATGGGCAAGGATGGCAACAGGGGCTGAGAAAACACAAGCTCTGCCTGAAAAAGCAAGCGGTTCCTCTTTGGCTTTGCCTGCGTCCTTTCATGCTGGCTTTTCACAAGTATTCTAGCAAATGCATTTGCTAGCAGGAATGTTGGCAGGATCAGCAGCATTTAGAGAATACCCAGGGCTGGACCCAGCTGTGTTGTGAACTGAGGAGGTGCAGGGCTAGGGGAGGAGAGGCTGTGTAGCCATGTGTCATACGCCTCAAAACATTTGGGTCGTGTATATGGAGCAGAGGGCAGGGCGGGGGACCAGTCCTTCCAGTCTCTTCATAAATCCACTCATCACGTTGACAGAAAGTGAATTCTGGATCCATGAGCACCAGAAATCGCAAAGCAGAAACAGCAGCATTGGAGAGCTGTGCTCACCAAGTGGGGAAATGGGGCGTCCCCGAACGCCAGTGTGGGACAGGAGAGCGGTCGAGTGCCGCTTGGTAGCACCGCTCACAGAGGAGCCACGGAGGGGGAATGCTGTATCCACAGTCAAAAAGGGTCATGCCAAATGCATCCCACGCCAAATGTATGTGAAAGGCAGACTTTGGCACACAAGTAGTTCTTTTCTGATGAAAACCCTGGAAAAATGGACAATTTTGTTTTTAGCATTCCTGAGATCAGCACAGCAGTGCTTAAGGGTCATGGCTATGGAGAAGCGCTCCTTGTACTCTGCACTGCGCTCACGCTGGCAGCTGGATGGGGCTCTCGAACACATCTGAGGCCCTCTCTGTAACTATGGCTTTACCCTGGCTCCGGTCAGGACTTGGAGAATGGAGTGAAATAAAGCAAGAAACAGAAATCACACTAGTCCCCTTGTTTCGGAATAAGACTTTTACACTCAGCTGTTCCTTTTGGGACAGTGCAGTAATCAGGGAAACAGAAAGTAGTTTGCAATCTCAGAGGAAACAAAAAATCCATGAATATCTTATTTGCCTAGTAATCACCCTTTATAACACCCCACTACTCAATACATGGGGCACAAAAATGGTTGGGTGGTAGAGGTTGCAGATTAGAAAAAAATCAAGGAGACAACTCAGGGCAATGCTTTGGGGGGTTTTACTGCTTTGGGACCTGGAAAAAACAATCTGGCTGTCTCCCACCCCAGGGGGATCTTGTAATAGCTGCAAAGTCATGTGAAAAGTAGCTGATGAGGAGTTAGGGACTTCTGCATGTGTAATTGGAAGCTGGAGCAGATGAGCTCCTCGGAAGTATCCGTCTTGTTTTACACACATCCAGAATGGTGCAGAGAGCTGAGCACATCACACTTTGAGTTTGAATTGGTTTTGATGTCACGTGCTCAGGAGGCTCGAGACAGCCTTCTAAAGAATGTATCTGGATGGGTGGGTGTGTTTGGGTGAGGAACCATCTAGATGAATTCATAAAGGCTACTGCTGGAAGCAAGATGTGCTTGAACATCTCCAGACTCAGCTTTGGATGAAGGTTGGGATTTTTGCTCTCTTTGGCTGACTGTCCAGTTCTGGCCTATAGCTACCTGGAGGCTGAAGTGACACAGTAGGCCCCTGCCTCCCTTCAAATTGCTTCAGGCTCAGCTACTGGGCAGGATTGCTCCTGAACAATAAAAATCTGTGGGTTTGCAGGAGCAGCTGCAATGCGGTAGGGGAGGGGGCAAATCTCATACGCTGGAAGTGCTGAGACACACCACCTTTCCTCTTCGTTATTTTTAATAGCACCCCCGGTGCCTTTCCAACCAGGTTGCTTCCTGGACTGCAGGGGCCATTCTTGGGCATCGCGGGGCTATCCCAGCAGCCGCAGCCCTGGGCAACCGCGCTGCTTGCTGGGGTGCCAGGCGGGGGGAACGGGGAGAGAAGTGAAGCGGGGCAATTTGGCCCAGAGGCCCTGTTTGGAGAGGTGGCAGCGTTCCCGGTTTCTGATCATACAATGCAGCCTCATAGAAGGCCACAGCATAAACTTCTGCCACGGGTAACATACTGTGCTCCTGTGCGCTGTAAATACCTCTTTTTAAGGGAAGAGAACAATTTCTTGCACTGAGTTGAAACTGCATGGGGGTCTAGGAAAACAAACTGGCGTTGTTTGAGCTGTGTCATCTCAGATCTTATGGCAAGCCTTTACGACCGTGCATAGTTGGCACGGCACCTGTGGAGTGGCGTTTCAAATAGCCCGGGAGGTGTTGGTCCAGTCTCAAAGTCAGCTACTGAAGGCACAGCGCCTCCTTTTCTATCACATGGATTTTATTTAAAGGTAGTTTTATCTAGGAGAAGGGTAGGTCCTACCCTCCTCCACTGCAGAAAACCCTGGGCTGATCCTGGTGACTCAGTGTATCACTAGACCAAGGGAGGTCTGGCCAAGAGGGAGAAAACTGCTGCTGTGATACACTTTGTCTCCAATCCAACATCCCCTCTGAGAAGCGATTCATAATTTGGGGCTATATATTTTCTTTTGAGTGAGAGAGCAGCAACTAACAGACCAAGGAAGAGCTGCCTTTGCCAGCAGTAACTGGACTCTTCTGCCCTAACTTCAGACACCTACACTGGAGGCATCTGAGGCGCTTCTAGTAATCAATGGGGGAGAAGAAGCACTTCCAGAGCACAGTCTACTTCACTGATTTTAGATGTCTGTGTCTGGATGAAATGCATTGCACTCTGGAAACACCTGTATCTCTCCAGATAGAGACACCTTAGGGAGGACAGACAGCTGGTGCCAGCCTAAACATCAACACTGCAAGGGTCTAATGCCAGGCAGGGGAATCCACCCTCGGCTTTTCACCTCCCACACTTGTCTGGGGCATGCCCTGGTCTGCTGCATGAGCTGTTCCCGTCACGGTGACAGCTGCCTGGCAAACAGGGTATGAAGGTGGGTTAAAAGGGAGGGAAATAAGAGAATAGTCATAAGGAATGGTGCAGGTTTAACGTTCCTTTTATTGGTTCCAAAAGGGCATGAGATAATGCTCTGATTTGCTACAGTGAAGGCCAAATAACATTGTGGTTTTTAATAGCTGTCTAGAAAGGGGATTCCTCCTCGCTTGGGTGCAAGCAGCAAAATTTGTGCCTCTGAGCAGAGAAACCATTTTCTTCTGTTTGCTATTCCCAGCCAGAGCTTGGACATGCCATTGTATAAAAATATGGACCAGTCTGCAGGCCCTTGGTGGCCAGTTCCGATGGCTGCAGGGCTGCACCGGTTTTCACCAGAGAAGGGGAATGACAGCTCTCTTGGCTGCCAGAGATCCCTCTGGCATGTCCTCTCTCCGAAAGTTTGCCTTTCCTCAATTCCACTCAGGTATGAAGTATATGACATTACTGGGCATTTCGGCAGCAAGTGGGGCAGTTTTCTGCCACAGAAAAGGTTTTAGAGCAGGGACAATTGACATGAATACCCTGAATTCAGTTGCTGTTCATTTGGGCTGCTTAAATTGCATGTTTCCAGATATCCTGTAACTCTCATTTCTTTACCTGTGGATATCAGTGTTATCAGGAAAGCATTTGGATGCTAGAAATCAGCTACAAGACAGAATGCCTTTGTCAAATTTCATTTTGTGAATTTATGGATTTTACTGGGCAATATTTGAGTCTTTGGACTGATTGAAATTTCTTTTATCAGCTAGAGGTTTACCTCTTTGAGGAATGCCCGCAGAGCGAGTAAAAACTCCCAGGTGTTAACCCGGGCACCCACTCGAGCCCCATTCCGGGCACCACAGCACCCCACCATGTGTGTTCCTGCAGACGGGATTCCCTGTGCCAACGGTACCAAGTTACACCGGGAACCTGGCAGGGTTTCTCTTGTGAGGGAAGAGCGGGAGTTTTAGGAAGTTGAGGATCTTTGAATAAATGGAGAATTTGCATTTCAGGAACGAGCACGGACGTATCATGCATGTACTAGTTGGTCATTTCAGTGCTGTTTGCTCTGATCTTACAGCATTTTAGACCTGATCTGGCAGCACCCTGAATTCGAAAGATATAAATACTCTTTCTGAAGTCATGGTTATTGCTAGGCTGTCCTCTGAGGGATGTTTCTACGCTAAGAAAGGGGACCTGAAAGTGCATGGCTTTGGGTGCAGCCAGTCGGTGCAGCCAGTTGGTGCAGCACCAGACGCAGGCAGTCTGGTGTGCCTCTGCTTGCCCAGGCAGACCAAAGCGTGGCATTACAAGCTGTGATCCCGCCTCAGTCGTGCCAGGAGATGCATAGGGTGCCCCTCTGGACGGGAATTGGGTAGATCACATGCCCTGCTCACTGCTGCTCCCTTCACGTTCCATAAAAGGCTGGGCAAGCATAGGCAACAGGGTCATGCATATTTAAGTGTGTTTGGAATGAAGAACTACCTGTGATCAAGTTCTTTTGGGTCAAGCTTGAGAGTAGTGAGCTGCTTTGCATGCACCCCATAAATGTAGAAAATGAACCTCCACTACCAAAAGGCATCTTTGCTTGAAACCTGACACCGAGTGAAAGGGAAGAGAAAAAAGAGAGCACACATGTAACTTCCTCCCTCCAGTCTAAAAATTGCGCTGGCAAGCTTACAGTTGGCAAGAGACAGCAACGGATGCGACTATTTTTTTGCATTCCCATAAATTTAGTGTGATTGGTTTAATTCAGGAGCTTACAAGCAGTTCCTTCATTTGCATCAGATCTCAATATAGCACCTCATGCTTCTTTCCATTCCTGACTGCACTCCTTCAGTGCATAGACTATCTTCTTTCTCTCTTGCTCTCCTCCAGCCATCCTGAAGCTGTTCACCTGGCAAGCCAACATGAGGAAAAATTTTACTGTCTTTATAGTTGTTTTTCATGCAAGCTAGGATGTAGTAAGAATGAAGAGATCTGGCTAAGGGAGTGACCAACATACCCTCCCTGGAGAACCAGTAAATGCATCATGAACCACTGGCATCATCAGTCCCGACCCCAGTCCTGGCCATTAGTGATTTTAGGAGTATTAGCTAAAAGGTGCTTTGCCATTAGTTTTAGATCCAAACAGACAGGAAAGAAGTAAGGCGCTCTGAGACTGTACATACTCTTGGCAGTGTCAGGGATGACATCTGTTGGTTGTAATTCCTGGACTGGTTGGATATTCTTCCTTTCAAACAGAAAGACCTCTGTGATACAGGTTCCCAGGCTACTGTGGGTGTAACCCACCACATGCTAGGAGCCATTAACATGTGGGCCTCTGTCCTGCAACTGGCAGTGGTGCTGCGCTGACAGAAGGGCTGCTGGGGAGTCCGAATTGCAGAAGCAGAAGGAAGCAAACCAGCATGGGATGCTGGGACCAACCCCACTGCATTGTCCTGGATCCCACGTCGCTCCCAGCCCAGGCCAGCTGCCATCTTCGTGGAACAATGGGAGCCCTGGGGACAATGTCATCTCCTGTCTGGAAGCTGCTCCTGGAGACCTTCCCCCTTGGCACTACCAGGGCTGTTGTGGTTTCCAGACAAATGGACATTTTCATATGGGGCTTGTAGAAGGTTGGTCACTGCTGGGCTGATGACCATTGAGATGATTACCCCACTTATTTACCTCTCTTTCCAAAAAGAAAATAAATTCTGGTTGCATCTATGTTCAAGACATGGACAGCTTTCCGTTTCGTTTTGAGTTGTAGTTGGGATTTTTTGGGGAAATTTCTAAAAATAGATTAGAATTCAGTCTTCACATAATAGGGGGTTTGGAAGAGCTCCTGTTGCACAGAGCACAATTCCTTTCCCCACTCCATCCCATGAGCATCCTGTTGACTGTGTCTAGAAATCGAGTTCAGAAATTCAGCTGCTTGTTCTGCCCAACCTCACCCTGTCCGGTTCTGAAGCCACACTGGGCTCCTGCTAAGCGCACTTGAAAGACCCCCACAGTGCTGACATAGCTATGCTCAGACATGTCCAGCCATCTCCAGGACTGGCACTGGGTGACACTGCATCAACTTGAAATGTGTGTGGTGATGGGCACCTGATGGTATTGACAGGCTCTCTATCTTCTGCCAAACTATCTGCAGGCATAACTCTTGTTATTCTCTAGTTCTAACAAAGCAAGCAGAAAATATTCCCTTTCCCTTCTTTCTGGTGCTGCTGGAGGTTTCAAAGCTAAGCTTCTGCTGCCCTCAGTGTTTCTTAAAAGAGGCTGGGTGTGTGGAGGACATGCAGTGTCCTGAAAACTGGAGGTAGTGATAGTTTCATCTTCTCCCAGAACTTTGGGAGACTTTGGAGCTGGGCCCACATCTAGACATTCCAGTTTTCTCTAAAGTGCTGAGCATCACACTGACATAGAATCATAGAATTATAGAATCATTTAGGTTGGAAAAGACCCTTGGGACCTTCGAGTCCAACCATCAACCCTACTCTACAAAGTTCTCCCCTACACCATATCTCCTAACACCACATCTAAACGAGTTTTAAACACATTCACGGATGGTGACTCCACCACCTCGCTGGGCAGCCTATTCCAGTGTCTGACCACTCTTTCTGTGAAAAATTTTTTCCTAAAGTCCAGTCTAAACCTACCCTGTTGCAGCTTAAAGCCATTCCCTCTTGTTCTATCGCTAATTACCTGTGAGAAGAGACTATCACCAACCTCCCTACAATGTCCTTTCAAGTAGTTGTAGAGAGTGATGAGGTCTCCCCTCAGCCTCCTCTTCCTCAAACTAAACAGTCCCAGCTCCTACATAGCTGCAAATCTGTGGGGAAATCCAGCATTGGATACACTTCTGGGCCAGAGGGTGTAAGACATGGGCTCATCTCAGTCCCAGATAGGTGCTTCCACTGTTTGCGCTTCCCTGTGAGCCACATGCAGTGAAACTCCTGCTTTGCCCCTGCAGTGCCTGCTCTGTCTCTGGACTTCCATGCCAAATTTGTCTCTAACGAATCAGTTATGGGAGCTTGGGAAGGCTTTTGTAGCCAGATAATACGGAGAAATTGTCATAGATGGCAGGGAGAAAGAGAAGCCAAGAAATCCTATAGATGGGACTTCAAGTGGGATTTAAGTCAAATGAGTGAACTTATTTGTGAAGGGAAGCATCACAGTAATTGTGATACGTAAAACAGGTTTGAATTCTGAAGTCCTTGTAAAGGAAAGGGAGATTTGCAACTCTCAGTACAGAAAGGAAAGGGGCAGGAGCTCCGTGTCACGGTTTGGATTTGAAGGCTCAGTCTAAATCTATTCCTAATTGATATAAACCCTTGGAGGCTGAAGCATCGTTGTATTTCTGGGAGATGACAAGCTGCAGCCTCTTGCTTTTCTTCCCATGTGCTTCTTAGGGCTTCCTAGAACGTGTTTTGTTATCCCTTGAGCATGTTCTTGCCCTGCATTTATCAATGTCATTGCAACCTTGAAGTTGCTACGGTCATCTTTGGCGGCAGGTATAGACAGGAACCAGAACTGCTGTTTGCTGCTCCCAAGCCCGGAGACAGGGCTGGTGCAGTGTGTGGTGTCAGAGGCACCGGCCACAACGAGCTGGTCCCTGAAATTCAGTGGGGCTGGGATTGGGGGGGGGAGAACGGCGCAGAGGCACCAAATTCCACCGTTGCCGCCTGTTCCCAAGCTCACAGAATTATGTTGGTGTCAGTACTAATTAAGGTTTTTCAAGGCCAGTTTGAGCTTTGATTACCAGCTGACAGGTATGTACAATTCCCCTTCTGGGATCTGTAGCTCCCTGCAAATCATCAAACTGTCTTCAGTCAGCTTTGGACCAGAGGAGTTTTGCCAGAGGCATCCTGCATCTGTTGCATCATATACAGTACATTAAAACCATCTTTATTGCTCTTTATAAAGAAACCACAGTTGTTAGAGAGTCCTGAGTGCTCAGCCCTCATGTACTTCCTTGCCTGTGTAGTTATTTGCCCGTGTTACCCCCTGTTGCTTTCAGACATGGTAGTACATAAGGCAGCTAATCATTTAAAGCTATATTCATCCTTCCTCTTGGAAAGCAATAGTGGCAGATACGTTAACGACACGCTGGATCTAGATGGGGGTTGATTCGGGCCCATCTGTAATTTATCCAGTGGGAAATGCAGGGGGAATGTCTTTGTTCATTTGTCTTATTCAAACATGCCTATCGCAGCCTCTTGATGTCTGCGTGACGATGGGGGAGGGGGGAAGGAAAAGAAATTAGAGGGGAACAAATTGATGACAGCCATTGCAAAAGAGACGGCGTCCCCGTCAGCGCCCGGCAGAGAGCTGCAGTGCCTGTCCCCTCGGAGAAGGGCCACGAGCCGAGGGCTCGCCAGGGACGCGGGTGGCTTGTACTTCACACCCCTCGTGAGACAGGAGGGGAAGCGTGCGGCGCCTGCTGGGAGACACAGCTGCTCTTCTTGTGCGCTTGCCGGGACGTTTTAAGTGAATGTAAAGGGGAGGTTTCAAACCAGGTAGTTTATAGACCCCTAAGGTGGGAATTGGTAGATGTTCTTGTCAGATGTTCATGTCAGCGGCCACTTTCTTTTTCTTAATCTAGGAGTTTTTAAAAACAAACGTGGCTATGCTAGTCGTTAGGAGTTGTCCTTATTCAGGTAGTATTTATTTAAACAAATTAATAAGATTTATTAAACCTTGCAGCATCTCGAGACTCCATCAGGAAACGCAGTTGAGATGGCCCCTCTCGTACAGAGGAGCAAACTCAACAAACAGAGTTGGGTTTTGGAAAGGCTGCAGAGAGCCAGCGTCCAACTGAGCTGTCAGTGTTACGCCAGCGTTCGGTGAGCAGCAAGACCTCCTGCGGAGAGCAAGACTTCACCGTGACTGGCTGGCATTTGCAGCAGGGATCAGGATATGACTGAGGGATCCCTGTCCCGCCTGCTGCCAACCCAGGGCAGAGCAGCCATCCTGAGTCCCAGCATGGCGATTACGGCTCCCGTGTCTCCCCCTCCTTTCCTTTGCTTTCAAAATTATGTTCAGTGCTTGGGTTAATTTCACTGTCATTTGTGAAGTATATGAAATATTCCTGGATATACCAGGTGTCACGTTTAACCCGCACCTTCATGTTTTGATGCTATAAAAGCCCAGAAAGCCAACTGCATCCTGGGCTGCATCAAAAGAAGCGTGGCCAGCAGGTCAAGGGAGGTGATTCTGCCCCTCTACTCTGCTCTGGTGAGACCCCACCTGGAGTACTGCATCCAGCTCTGGAGCCCTCAGCACAAGAAGGACATGGACCTGTTGGAACGGGTCCAGTGGAGGGCCACAAAGATGATCAGAGGGCTGGAGCACCTCTGCTATGGGAACAGGCTGAGAGAGTTGGGCTTGTCCAACCTGCAGAGGAGAGGGCTCCAAGGAGACCTTATAGCAGCCTTCCAGTACCTAAAGGGGGCCTACAGGAAAGGTGGGGAGGGACTCTTTATCAGGGAGTAGAGTGATAGGACACAGGGTAACAGTTTCAAACTGAAAGGGGGTAGATTTAGATTGAATATCAGCAAGAAACTCTTTACAGTAAGGGTGGTGAGGCACTGGAAGAGGTTGCCCCGGGAGGTTGTGGATGCCCCATCCCTGGAAGTGTTCAAGGCCAGGCTGGATGGGGCTTTGGGCAGCCTGGTCTAGTGGAAGGTGTCCCTGCCCGTGGCAGGGGGGTTGGAACCAGGTGATCTTTAAGGTCCCTTCCAACCCGAACCATTCTATGATTCTGTGATGCTATAAAAACAGAGCAGTTCCACCCCAGCAGAAGACGATGCATTGATGGCTATGAATTGAAATGTTTCAGCGTTTTATTCCAAGGGAAGTTCATGAAGACTGTCTTTTCACTTCCACTCAGAATAACATCTCAGTTTTAAAAGTGAGAATTTCTCACAAAGTGGAATTTTAGCTTTCCATCATCCAGGGCTGCCAGAAGCAGTTCGCAAGCATCTTTATTTATACAAGTTATGAAAGCAGAAAGGTCACTTCCCTGTGTATCTCTCAAGCTTTAACCAAAACAATAAGGTGCCCAGACATCACTGGAAGAACCATAAAACTTTGACAGACAGGCAGTGTTTCGCTCTCAAACTTGGTCTCGTGCCAAACCTTTATGCGAAAGCATGAGAATGGCAAGAAGGAATGGCATTATTAGGTATTTCCTGCCTGGTCTGAAAGTCCAGCATCTTCCCAAACTATGAAAGGGAGCAGACCGTTCTTACTGTCCGAGACAAATAAAATGTTGAAGGGAAACGAATAAAAAAGGGTGTCTTGCAAGTCAGATTGTTGGAATTCTATCTATTCTTAAATTCATATTTTCAACATGGCAAAATCATAAAATATTTTCCTATCTTGGCAGTTCCAGCTGAGCATAGTTTTTAATCAGAATCCATTCCATTTATCTGAAACAGGAAAGAAACTAAGCTCAGATTTTAGCCATTTTGAAAGAGAAGAAAACATTAAAATATTTTTCCTGACCATATCTGCTGGGTAGGCAGAACAAAAGACAAAACATTGCTTCCTGGAACTCCTATGGTCATACAAGTTTTAGAAACAGGCTGCTCTGATACCACAGAAATATCCTTTAGTTTTCCTTTTTGAATCTGATCCACACCCATCATTTTAATTGATGCAAGTAGGAAGTGTCTTGCAGCAGCTTGGTTGGGATGAGAGTACATTCAAAAGCTTTTCTGCACAACTGGAATCACGGAATCACGGAATTTCAGAGTTGGAAGGGACCTCTAGAGATCATCTAGTCCAACTCCCCTGCTAAAGCAGGATTGCCTAGAGCACATCCCTCAGGACTGCATCCAGGCGGGTCTTGAAAGTCTCCAGAGAAGGGGACTCCACAACCTCCCTGGGCAGCCTGTTCCAGTGCTCTGCCACCCTCACCGTAAAGAAGTTTCTCCTCATATTTGATCGGAACTTCCTATGTTCCAGCTTTTGCTTTCTTATTTCTATTGAGCCTCCCCCAGAAAGATAATTTTTCCCCATAAGTCCCAATATCTCCTCCTTCTACCTGGTCAGTAAAATCATGTGAGGAGCCACTTTCCAAAGCCTGGATGCTGTATTCCAGCATACAAGATTCAGAGCCACATCTGAGCATCTCGAAAGACCAGCAGCATTTGAATACAGAGGGAGAAGAGATTCAGGGAGTGAGTTCATCTCCATTCCTGGTGGAGATCAGAGGCCCCGAGTCTTGTACATCAATTTTCACAAGCTTAATTTTACTGACTTTCTTGCGGTTATTCCTGATTTACGACAATAGGAGATTAAAATGAGGCTCAGGGAGGATAGCTTCCTGCTGAAATCCCCAAAGAGACCAGATCTTGCATTATTTCACATCAGAGTAAACGATTCCTTTGGACAAAAGAAACCCATGAAAGAGATAAATATCCATCCAAATGCTAAGACAGATGGGCTCCTTCAGAGCTTCCTTACTAATCAAATACATCAGTGCCCCCTTCAGTAATGTGACAGGCGATTTAACGTGGGATATATTTCACGGGGATTGGGGGAAGAGGGTCCAGCACCAGCCCCCCACCAATGGAGATGCCCATCCTGATGACCTGGAAGGCTGCTCCACGCAGATATTCTGTACCAGGAGCTTTCCTTCCCCCCATCATGTCCCGACACAGCCATATAGCCAGACCGGGAGAGTGCAAAAAGCCACTGCAGAAAGACCAAGTTAGCAGGAGAGAAGTTGTCAGGAGGCAGACATTTGTGGTTAAAACACAGGGAGGGTGGAAACTGGTACGTGCCATTTGCAGAGAAGCTTTATTTCTGAGAACAAATAGAAAAAAAGGCATTTCAGGCCTTTGCAGAAAAAGCCAGAACAAGTGAACAGACCTTGGCAGTACAGTTCCCCCCAGAAACAAACAATGGAAAGTAACAGAAGCCTCAGGGCATTATTAAGAATTAAAAATAACAGCTAGCAGAGCCGAACCTGGCACTCTCCTGGCATTTGGCATACGCAGCTCCGCAGGAGCCAGAGGTGCGGTGCTGCCCTGCAGACCTCCATGGGGCCCCGGGGCCGGTCAAAGCCCACCGCTGCGGAGGTGAGCCACGGGAGGTGAGCCACACGGAGCAGAGATTGTGTCAGCAAGCACAAGCCTGGGATAATAACTCATACTGGTGGGCAAGAAGTGCATTTCCCATCCAGTGCTTCCAAGATTTTTCTTCTGTTTCTCTTCAGGATGGATTAGGGCTTGTTCAAGGCTTTTCAGTGAAAAACAATGCAAACACAACTACCCATTCAATAAGGTTTGGAGCAAGGTCGGAACTGCTTAGACCTACTCTAAGCAAGGGCTTTTGAGTCTGGATTACTTACAGCCCCAGAGAAGGCCTTAGCTGCTGGCTGTTTTCGAGAAGGGGCACCCATCTCAATTTTGACCTTCTGAGGCATGAGAAACTTCCTAATTAAGCTTTTACCAAACCCTTCAGAAGGCTTAGGACATGGCAAACAATTTTTTTCACGGAAGACAAAGATTATGCAAGAAAATTCCTGCCCCTCTCTCATGACCTGATGAACGGCTAGAGCTGTCTGGAGCTGATACTGCCTCTGAAGCTACTCATCCACACTGCCCCTCACATTGCTGCACCACTGCCAGGCTGCTGGAGTCTGTTTGCCCCCTGAAAAATCTGTCAGACACCAATAAGGTCTTTTCCTGCACCTCCATATCATCTTCTGCACCTTCGGGCTCTCCAACTATCAGCTTTACCATGGTCCTTGTTGCCCTCAGGCCTGGCAGTTTGGCACTTGTGGCCAAAAATGCCCTGCCTCCTGCATCCTGCTGCTGGCGCACACCTCACTTGGGCTCTCCCACTGCCACCGTCCCCCAGCACTGGGTGCTGCCTGCCAGCCCCACTGTGCCCCCCCCCCGGGACAACTCTGTGGGCACCCAGCCACCAAAGAAATGGACCGCCAAAGGTGCGACAAGCACCAGGATGCTGCAGCCGACAGACTGTCTGTCATCTGGATCTACTTTGTTCAGGAAAACCACTTAGTTTACAAATATTTGTATTTAAATGCTTCTCTACCCACTTAATTCAAGCCTGTGCTGCACAAAAAAAAAAAGGAAACCTTCCTTAGAGAAAAGCATAACACAAAGCCTAAGTGGAGGGAACTGCTTGTTCGCTAATGCCACATTTTCCACAATGGAAATAATTGTCTCTCTTCATGTTTGACAGTAATCTGCAGTCCCAAAATAAACAGGGCTCCTCTTAGTTTTGCTTCAGGGTGTTTCCCATCTGTCAAAGGGGAGCAGGAGATTGCAGCCAGCCGCGGTGGAAGCTTTGTGCTCCTCGCTTTCACCTCAGATGATCCAGGTGGCAAAGGGTTAAAATCTTTTGTTGGCCATCAGGGCAGACACGGAGGGTCCCTGTTGCTCCCTCATTAGTCAGTGGAAAGCCAGGACTGGCAAGGGAAGGAAACAGGCTCATTAGAAGTGGTGTAATGGATTGCCTCTACATGGGTCTTGGAGCCACAGGGAAAGGGAATGTTCCACACCAGAGCTGAGACACTTTCGTGACATCTCGGAAAACCAAGGTATGCAACACAAAATTGTCTCAGATTCACCGACTCTATACCTAATTTTGTCTTCTTTACTGAAACACTTATTTGCAGAAACAGGAAATTCATGCCAGCATTTCGAGAGAGTTATTTTTGTGCAAGCTGAAATCAGAATTCCACGTTTAATAAAATATCTGCACCTGAAATACTTCAGAGAATAATGCTGGGAAAATCCCAAAGAAATACTGCGTGGCTCTGAGCAATAGGTTACTGATCAGCTCCAGTACCAGCTGGCAGTCAACACAGTTGGGATAACCCAGCCCTCTGTCTGCAGGACAGGCTGAGAGGAGTTCTGGGAGCTGACTGAAGAGTTCAAAAGAGAGTACACTTTGCTTGATAGTTGATTTTACTTCATAAACATGAGTGCAGTTTTCCTAACTCTTGTCCAGATTTAAGTGTCATATGACTGTGGGCGCAATGCAAAGGAAGGCAGAAGCAGGATGAGATGGAGCGTTGCTTTCTGGTTGCAGCAGAGGCCCAAGCCTTGGGAGGGACAATCCTCCTGCCTTCAGCAGGAAAACATGTTTGGGCATCCCATAACCCTAAGAATCTCCCCAGTACACAAACTGCAACTTGTCTCTCTCTTGAGTTGTGGTTGCATAATTAGAAAGGAGAAAAAGTAGTAAGCTTGGGATAGAAGCAAGGTCCTCTAAAAGAGCAATATAGGCTGTAAGGCAGTTCTGGAGCCCCTATCACAAGAGAGATAAGGACGTGCTGGAGCGTGTCCAGAGAAGGGCCACGAGGATGATAAGAGGGCTGGAGCACCTGTCCTATGAAGACAGACTGAGGGAGTTGGGGTTGTTCAGTCTGGAGAAAAGGCGGCTCCAAGGAGCCTTCCAGTGGCCTACCAGTATCTTATGGGGGCCTACAAGAAAGCTGGTGAGGGACTTTTTAGGATGTCGGGTGATGGTAGGACTAAAGGGAATGGATTAAAACTAGAGATGGGTCGATTCAGACTGGACGTTAGGAAGAAGATCTTCACCATGAGGGTGGTGAGACACTGGAAGAGGTTTCCCAGAGAGGTGGTGGAAGCCCCATCCCTGGAAGTTTTTAAGGCCAGCCTGGATGGGGCTCTGAGCAACCTGATCTAGTGGGAGGTGTCCCTGCCCATGGCAGGGGGGTTGGAACTAGATGACCTGTAAGGTCCCTTCCAACCCAAACCATTCTATGATTCTATGATCTAAACATAGGAAGGACTGTGTGGTCCTTTGACATAGTAGATGACCAAAGGTTCAGCTACTCTGCCACCCGCTGCCACCTGCATAACGGATGCCTAGGAAAAGGCAAACAGGGCAGATTTTAAGCACATATTCCCAGATTTCCAGCAATTTAATGTCCTTGTATTTCACAGCTCTAGATTATTTTTTTCATCAGTTTACCCTTCTAGTAACTACATTATTTACATCCAAACATCCTGTGACAAGGAATTCCATGGCTTAACTCTAGACTGGATGAAGAAGTATCTCTTGGTATTTTGAGTCTGTCACTAGCTGGTTTTGTTCAAGTCTCTTCCATTCTAGGAACAGAAGATTTGGTGACTAGCCCAGGCCAACCATTACTGTGCAGGCCCTTGTCTGGTGTTTCCTCAGATTTCTCTTTACAGGCAATGGAACATTTCATAACTGGGTCTGTATCTGACTCACCTGGTGGGAAGCCAAGGGACCCTAACTTAGTACATGCACACACCTTACTGGCCTACACACACTCCAATTTTGTTTTTCCTTGTAGTTGGTTTTCTCATTCTGAATTAAAAGTAATTTCGAACAGAAAGTAAATGATTGCACGTGAAGAAGTTCAAAAGCTACTGTTTCTTTCTCTGTTTTGGTTTGGTTTTTGTTGGGTTTTTTTTGGATGCTGGTGACAAGGTCTGTTTGGTGTAAGGACTGCAACTTCATGTGATGGTACTTCTCAAGATGAACCAGTTCTAGGACTGATATTTGCCTGTGGTCAAAATTTGGCTTTTACCAGACAAGCTGTCAGGGAATGCGCAGCAGGCAGAAGGAAATAATCACGTTTTCCCAAAGGGATCCTTAACACATGGAGGCTCAGACAAGGAGATCAGGTTTTGGGAATAATGACTGGGAGAATGCTGGCAGGGAAGGGGAGGCAGACATCTGCACCATGTGGCTGACAGACCAGAGACGATTCAGGTCCAGAAAAGAGCAAAAAGCTCACTATAAAGCTTAAAATAAAATCTGTGAAGGAAGGGAAAGGATTCCACTCTCAGGCTCTCTGAGGGTCTTTTCAAGTGAGCACTCAAGACCTTTCCAGATCTGGGGCTACTCTTTGATATCTGCTGTAAAACTAAAGCCACCCAACTCTTTTCAGAAAGCATTAGGAAAAGCAGTCCAAAGACCTGGCATCTATTTCCCAAGTGCATCAGAACTGTATCAACTGGAAAGCAACCTTCCACCTTCTGAGAAGGGGAAACCTCCTCTAAGAGTCTGGGTTTGTGACAGTCTTGCAGTGTTGGACTTGAACTTCTGGGGAGAGGCAGGAGCAGCCAGCAGATATCAAGGGGCCTTGTAGTATCAGCAAGAGTTGGAGAAAACGGTTAGCTTCCTGAAGGCTCAGTGCTTCCTTTCTTCTACAGAAAGAAGAAATCACCAAAGACAAAACCAATCGTCAGATCAAACAAGGGAGACCTGCAGATAAGCGGCATCCCAGAGACCTGCTGGAGGGTGCACGTTTCTGAATCCAGCCAGGAAACTGGCAATTTCATGCCACTTTTGATTGCCTCCTTCTCCATGGACTTCAGAAGCTCTGGACTGTGAAGAGCTATGGATGGGTATCACCACAGGATGAGATGCTCAGCAGTAAGGGGGAAGCCCAGAGGAGTCTTGTGGCTTCAGTCGCAATTTCTTCCTATGGAGTTTGGCTTAATTCAGAGTCAAAGTCAGAAAAAGGAGGTGGGCAAGAGACAGCAAATGAATGAGACAGGGTTTCTGGATCACAGTTTACCCACCTTTAGGGACAGCTGTAAGTTGACACTAGCGATAACCTGTGTTGCAATAAATACCGAAGCAGCTTCCTGCAGGGGGAACAGACTGCCTGCAGTTATGACAGGAGCCTTAATAGTGCCATCACAGAGCTGCAGTTACAGCTGATATGAAAACATGGGATTTTCTTAACATTAAAAATGTAAAAATTTCATCTGAACTAAATTTGACATCAAAAATGTTTATCTTTTTCTGGTTTTTTATATATATGTCATTTCCTTGCCTAATAGGAGCTCCAATGAGAGTTCTTCATGCCCATGCTCAACTCTACAGGTGAGATGCTGGGATAAGACTACAGATCCCATGATGCCCATACAGAAATATGCAATGATGAGTAACTGAAGATATCGGCTCTTAAAAGTGAAGAATGACTTATGATAGCTGTCTAAAGTTCCTATTGCAATTTTTTTTTTTGAGACAAAATACCTTCTTTTTTGGCTGAAAACCCCAAACTTCATTTTTTCAGGCATTTTCCTTTCTAAAGAAAATTTGAAAGTGTCCAGAAAAGGATAGGCAAGATTTTTAAGGATAGCTAGTATCTGTTAGGAAATAAATTAATATAAGGAAGAAAGGAATACTTACAAACACAGAAGCCCTTCTGCAGGCAAGCACACGGTTTCTGTAAAAAAAAAAATCACTTTATAAAATATTTTCCAATTTGAGCTATGTTGTATTTTGACAGTTGTAATTATAATGGCCTGCAGCCTTTGACTTTCCCTTCATGGAGCCTTTGCTGTTAATGCAGAACTGATTTAGGGGCTGGGGTGCCTAACAGCAGCTGACTCTTATTAGTTCTTGTTTCTGGCATTAGGAGGAAGCCACTCAACCCATGGCTAGAGGACGGGGGAGAATGGTAACTCAGGTCAGCTCAAAGGGAAATGAACACAGATAACGTCTTGGTTTTCCAAAGTCCAATGGGTGCAGATGACCTGGGCTTTATAAGACAGGATTGACAGATGCGGCTGGTGTCCCCCTGACTTTGGGGCATTCTGAGATCAATTTGATCCTCGATGCTGGGTCAGGTCACGATCACAAGAGTCCTGCCTCGCCCCCTATGCTGCTAGTGCAGGAGCACATGGCAGTGGGGAATGACAGTTGCGCCACGTCTCCCGCGGTACTGGATTTTCCTGCCCTTCCTTTGCTTTTGCTTTGTCCCCTGCCCCCGCCACGTGAGCCCTCTTTGGGCAGCATGGGAGTTTCCGTGCTGGTGCCACGCAGCGGGAAGAGGAAGGAGGATGAACCGAGTACGGATCGTAGACGGCTGCCCTCTTTGCAAGTGGAGGTTGACCCAAGCCACTAGTGCCGAGCTCTGCCAGTGAGCGATGCTGGGAGCCTGGGAGCCCTCCGGCCTCAGGGCCTGTCATGCCCATAGGGATAGGCAGATAACCTGTTTGCTGACATTTTCTCACTGGGGCTCAGGAAAAGGAGGTTTGCATACCCTCCTGGGCTGAAGCATTTCAGACTTTAATGACTCAAGTCTGTGGAACAGAAGCAATAAAGATGTGGGAGAGAAGGAGGGGAAGCAAACTCTCTCTCAAAGGTACCAAAGTGCGTAACACCTCGTAAAGCAGTGGGAACTGGAGCTCAGAAAGTTATTGGAATCAAGACTTTCATCTCCTGTCAATAAAGCGTTATCAGCACCGAGCCCAATTTTCGGCTCTTAATTCCAGATGTGCACATTGGAACTTCATGCCTCTTCTCATGCTGAAACCTGCAGCTAAGTTCAGGCCCCAGGGCAGATGGAAGGCAAACTAGAAAACAGATAAGTTCCTTCCACTTGTGTCCAAATACAGGAGTGTTAGAGTATGCACAAGATTTAATCCCCTCTTCCTGGGTTCCAGTCAGGAGGAAAGGCTGTGACCTTGCAATGTTCCCTTGATGAAACTGAAGCACATGGCTGAAATAATAGGAAAGGCCACAAGCTATGGCTTCTCTGAGGTCTAGAAAAGGAGGAGCCATTCAATTTCCTGGATAATCTGAAGTCTTTCACTTTGAAAAACTATTTGGACAAAGGCACCTGGCTACATCTTTTCTCCAAAGGGATCATAGTATGGACAGAAGTGAAATCATACATTTACATAGTATTGTGCCATAGTGCAGAAGAGATGGAGATGACAGCTTACAGTCTTTACTGCCTCTTATTCATCCCCCATTGCCTGTTGGTGGAAACACAGTTATGCCACCTAGAAGCGTGTCCTTCTCTTCCCTGCCAATTTCAGCCTTCATCTCAGTCAAATGTCACCAGCCTTAACGAGTTGAAAGCTTTATACCAGAAGGTGGTGAACGTTGCCACCATTGGAGTACAAGTGAGGACGATGAGGCCCAGAATGGCCTGGTACCGTTCAGTCGGGGTGCTGGAGGTAATATGTAATCCCCATTGCCTTTGAAAGTATTCGATTTGCTTAACTGTCTAACTTTATTCACCAGTACTTGACTATGATGTTCCATGAGGGTTAGCTGAGAGGTCCCCTCACAGCAGCAAGAAGGACACCTCACCTGCTCATGCTCATGTCCTGCCTTACTTTAGAGAGAGGGTGTTGAGAGATGTGCAAGTAAGGTGGAAGTCACACGATGGTTGAGTTCGTTAACAATAACAAGAATGTGCATCTCGTCTATCTTCATCGGGCACTTACAAAATGTCCCTGTTGCCTGTGCCTTAGGAGACCTTAGGGCACATTTTGGCTCTCCATCGGTTACACTTTGAGATCTGTTTTTGAAGTCACAACAAAAGCCAACAAAATCACAGCAGGCTAAGGATAAGAGTTGCACCACTCACTTCTGACAGTCACTTTACACAGTAAAATCATTTAATATAGTGGCTTTTGGGGTAGATGAAAGAGTAGTGCTCCTTTTTTTTTAATCTCAGCTATGTATTTGCCAAGGAACAATCAGAGAACAGGCAGCTCCCTTCACAGTGGCAGACAGCAGCACTTTTTGGAACCAAGTGCACAGGGATTTGGAGACATTCTGGTACAAAATCCATGGTAAATTCTCTGGGAATAGGGAATACAGTAGAAAAAAGGCAAAGGGAGAAAGCATAAGGAAGAGAAAAGGACAGAGAAATCCCTCTTGTGAGTTGCAGTAAGTCTTCATGTTCAAAGTGAAAGCGATAGAAACACTAAACATTTTATAGTGCAGCTTCATTTGTTTAGGCTTCCCTATTGAGCATTAAATTTTATGGCACTTTAAAGAGCGCTTGATAGTTTTGTAAAGCCCTGCATTAAACACACACGAATACACACACATGTGCATGGGCACATGCACACATGTACGCACACGCAGGGCTTTAACAACCTCAGCATCTTGTAGTGGCCCAATACATTCTAATTTTATACTGTGAACTTAATGCAAAGCATCAGAAAACACCTTGCTAGGAGAGAGGCGTTTGATGTCGAAAAGGAGAGAGGAGCCGAGGGAGAGAGTTCAGGAGGAGGCAAACAAGGGCCAACGGAGCCTGCTCCAGCTCCAGCCCCATCCTCAGGTGGTCTCATGAGAGCCAGGTCTCATCAGTGAAGCTGCCAGCCCCGTGTGCGGTGTCCGCAGGAGATGTTTGTCTCCTCTGGAGGAGTTGTCACCACATGGGACATGCCTTGTAGTCAGCTCTCCCCACCGGAACAGACATTTGGGCTAGTTTGCGGCGAGCAGGGTGGAAGGTGCAGTTGCACAGCAGAGTACAGGGTGCACAGGGGACATCAAGTGGGGAGCATGCTCTGTTGATAGGCTATCAGGTGATGAACATATTATCTGGGCACCAAGGAGACTTCCAGGAGCTGGCCTGGCTTCCCCTGCACCGAGATGTGTTTGGATTTGGTAGAAGGAACTGGCGCCTTTCAAAGGATTTCCTTTTGTGTCCCCCGCACCACACACCCTCCATACCTTCTGCCAAAGCCGTGATGGACTTTTCATGTGATGAGACAGAATAATGAGGTAGGTCTTAAGCAGGTCTGAGACGCCAAAAGCTTCAAGGAAATGCTGGAGGCACTGAAGTACTGTGCTTCCTTGGAAACACCTAATCCCCTTCAGATGAGAATCTTTAACCCCTGTGACCCCAGAGCCATAAATCACCCATGAAAGGCCTGACCCTCAGCGTGCTTCGCTGTCAGTTTAGCGGTGGAAGAAGGGCTTTCTTTATGGCTTTCACTCAGGCACACTCTGTCTGCTTAGGACTTCAGAGGGAGACCATTTATCAACAACTTTCTCTACCCCAGCCTCTCTCTGTGGCACCCCACGCTCCACGCTGTGACAAGAAGGTGAATGTCAAGCTGTGGATACAGGTGATGCCATGTTGCCGAACAACGGGGTGTTTCTTGCACTCCTGTGGTTCCCCCAGCGATCCATGGCAGACGGGAAGCTGTTGGTCAAAGCAAGCAGAGCTGCTCTTCTCACACTCACTGGGCTGCAGCGCTGTGTTAGGGCGGCAGAGGCGGGTGGTAACGGCACGTGAGTGGCATCACCATCAGCAGCTCGGGAAGGGCTGAGTGGCAGGAGCAAGAGCTGAGGGCGTACGGGAGTGTCTAGTTTTGAACTGTTTGAGAAAGTAGCACTGGACCACCAAATGACTGCCTGACACCAAAACTTCCCTTGGGGGTTTCGAGGGAGCATTTTGATGCTACTGAGGTTGTGAGCACAGGCTCTTGCTAAGTCTCCTGCTCAGAGTGGCATAGCATTTCTTGAACTTACTGGGCTGCTGGCATAATTCTGTTTACATCTGGTCTACTTCTAAGTCCACCTAAAACCCTCGTTTCCCTCATGCCTGCTCTACTTGAGTAGCTGAGAAATGCAGCCCTGTATGAGACAAACTCGATGTGGGAAAGGTATTTCTGAGACTTGTCTTGCAGAGCTGAAAATAATTGAGAGAGAATAAATAGGTTGTCCCATCAGGACCTGGATTTTGATTGTTGTTTTTCTTTCTTTTTTTTTTTTTTCCTTTTTGGGTTATTTTAAAAGCAACTCTTTATTAAAAGGAGTATCCACGGGCTATTGTAGAGATTCCTGTTACATCCTGAGGGGCTTTGATCTTACAAACACAAGGAATCCAATGAAAGAAGACTTCATGCAATTAAATCTAGCCAAGGTTTGCAATCTAAAAAAAGAAACGACATGCTGCTCTTACCAGAACTGGCTTTTCATTCATTGATGGTGGTGTTGTGAAAACACTGAATGCCTTTGGGAACTGTTTGGGTTCTCTGCTTTATCTACTGCTGCACATGTTTTTAAGAAAAAGAGCATGAAGACTTGTCTGCTGTGAGAGACAGGTGGTTTCCTGACTCTAGCTGTGGGTTAGAGTTGCCTCTGACTTTCAGCTTAAAAACTGGCACTTCACAAGTTCTATCTTTGTCCCCTGCAGTGGCTACACTGCAACTCAAGGACTGTTGTGTACACATACAACTGTTGTCTTCAGTGTAGCTTCCCCAGCCCCCATGGCAGAGAAGAATCAACAGCAGAACTTTATACACGTGCCAGGCAAGGCCATGGAAGACTCCGGTCACCTACCTGTCCAGGTGATAACCACTCTAAAGCCTAAGACCTGAGAGGTAACCATAGGTGTAGAAAGCTACACCAGAGCTGCAGCAGATATGCGGCAAACATGTTCCATGCACTGCCATATGGACATCTTATGATGTAGCAAGAGGTGGGACAGAGGAAGACAGCACAGAGGTAGACTGGGAGCAGGCTTTTCTTTCTTGTTTTACTTCCCGAGCAATATAACCACTTTGCTGAGATCATAGTTTGGCCTTCTAACTAGATCAATGCTCAGCTGCATTAGAGCTTCTTGCTACTTCATTCCTCAATCCTGACATCCACCGACAAGCACCTCACCTGGCCAAGCCAAGTCAGGAGGCCAGGTCCCTCAGGTAGTCAAGGGTAGAGACAGGCTCCTCCAAAGGGCAACCAGAGCATTTCAATGAAGTTTCAGCTCTGCATTGCACCCAGCCAAAACCCCAGCTGCTCTTCAATTCTGTCACCAGAAATCACTTGGGTTTTTAACAAAACTGCCAACAGGACAGTGAATTAACTGAAGGTTTTTTCTGTCCCATACACGTCCTAAGGAGAAGATGCCCAAAAATCTGTGATGGTCAGGTCCCCTAGAAGCTGAGTGCTTCAGGCAAGGACAGTCAAGGGAATTGCAAATTAAGTCCCTTGATTGTCCTGCAATTTAAGAAGTTAAAGATGGGGTTTAAATAGTGGAGATGATGGGTTGTATAGATATGGAACATGCTGTATTTTGTAAGCATTTGCTATATTTAGGGGAGGTTTCCAACAGCACAGTAAGTATGCTGAATGCCTACTTTCTTCTAGCGACTCAATTACCTTTGTTTTTTAATTGTGTAGGTCAAACACTAGTATGCCTGGATTTTCCATTAAAAGTTGTATTTTGAACATCCCAGGAAACATGGATTTCATGCAGAGGTACTGCATGAGATGTCATACTGCTATCACACAGTGGGGGAATGTGTCTCATCACCCTTGCCTCTCACGGTAAGAGCTGGACCTGAACTGGGACCAGTGTGCTGGCGGGCTCCTAACCCCGGGGCAGAGCAGATTTTGAAACCAGGACCAAGAAAGCCAGGACTGAGATTTGGGGTATGAGCAAGGAGAAATTAAGCCAGGCTAAGGCTTTAACCCTGGGGTCTAACTCCGATGTAAGACACGGTGTGATTGTACCCGCAGGTGTGAATTGATCCAGCCTCACCAAGCAAGCGGCCTGAGCCCGTGTCTGTGCTGCAGCCTGAACGGAAAGCACATATCTGGGCTCAGTCCTGGCTCCCACGGCAAGCCGACAGCAAAGGCAGGAGCTGAATCACGGTTCTCAAGAATCCCACTTGGCTGCACCCTTCCCAGATTGGCCCTTTATTGTCTTTGGGAACCCACCAGCAGGCAGGCAACAAATTATGCAGATAGAAGAGCTTTTAAAAACATCCTAATTTTTCAGGTACCTGGTCAAAAGCCCCACACTTTTATTTGTAGTAAGAATGACTCGTCTTTTTCTTGGGGCCCTCTCCTTTCCTCCTTCCTCTATTTTTACTTCTTAGTCTTTCTGTCTTTCCTGAGAAAGAGAACTGGCTGTTTAAACGTCATTAAAGCCAACTACTTTTCACAAAATATATGCTTGCAGGCATAACCCCATTGCACCGGGGACAAATACATCCTGGTCCCAGAGCTGTCATCACAACCATATGCTTTGTACTGTGTCTCTGAATGGATTCGTCCCAAGGTGAATACGGTAATGCTTTAAAGTAGTGTATTTGTTAAGTATTCTGTCAGGAGCGTAAATCAGAACAGGACAGCGTCATTTCTGCTGGGCAGGCAGGATCCTAGCAGGATCCTAGAGCCTCACGAATGGCAGCCATGGGGACAGAACATCACACCACAATCCCTTCCTTGGCATTGAGGAAGAGCTCAGGACAAACTCATGGGAAGATGTTCCCAAAGTAGTGCTCACGAGCCCTGCCAGGACCGTGAATCCAGGCGTGCAAACAGAAGCAAGGGCTGCAATCCTACTAGTGAGAGTAGAAATGAAAAAAAGCCCGGGGATCACTGGCATAATGTGTTTTCTAGATAGGCCACTCAAGGCAGGCTTGCACCAATTTAGTCATCCCTCGAAGGACAGTACCTACTTCTTGTGAGCTTGTGCTTCTTCTGGGAACTGTGACAACACAGGCACCCAAATATTTCATGTCTGGCAACGCCAGCCTGTGCCTAGACTTCACCACATCATTTAAAGTTTGGGATGTGGCAGCTGGGGACACACCAGAAAGAAGCAGCCACAAAGCCTGAACTCTCCCCAAGTTTGGGAGTACTCAGATCCTTGCGTTCGCTTCAGTTTCCTCTCTGGCTTCGGCTGGGAATGTTTGTGCCAGCAACCTAGAGAAGAAAATGAAGTCCATTGCACACAGATGCTTGGCCAGCTCTCAGTAATGAAACACGTCTTTATCGTCCGCAATTTTTGATTTAAGGAAAGGGGCAAAACTGCCCACAGTTTGCAGAGAAAATAAAATATATAAAAAAAGAAGCAAGCCTCAATGCTTAGGTTGTGAAACGCAGCTTCCTCGGGACAATAAAGACGTGTTTCATTATGGAAAGTGGCCGACCATCTGTGTGCGTTTGACTCGTATCCCTCAGATCTGGGAAGTAACAAGGCCAGTTTTACACTCACTTCGCTGACTGTAACTGCGCTGACGTGTCTGACTTTGTAAACATTGCCAGCATTTTTGGAGCGAAGACCACATGCCTCCCGCTCCTCTGGGCACGCTCCTCCTGTGGGGCGCAGGGAGCCCTCCTGCTTCCCCTCTGGCGGGCAGGGACGTTCGGCATGCCGCTGGTCCCTTATGTGCCACTCCGAAGGGCTCTTTCCCGTGTGACTGGCAGCTGAAATTATCTGAGAGCAGCAACACTCCTGCTGTTTAAAGGGCGTAGCGTGGCATGCTACCTCGGGATGTAGTAATACTAGGCAGACCACGCTTTGTCATTAAATCCTACAGCGGCCCTGTGCATGCCGCTCTGCCGTTTGCTCTGCTCAGGCTGATTTTCAAGCAAGGGAGAGTGGCCGGATGGATGCACCTGGAGCTGGATGCTTCCCATCTGTACGTAGTGTATGGTAATGGCAGTGAAGGTGCCTGTACGGCCCTTGGTCCCCCAGCACTGGCCTGAAGCTGCCCAGTTGCTGTTTGGCCCTTGCCTCCCCTGCTGACACTGTCCACAAGGCTCCTGCTTGGGGTGAGGCTTTTTGAGCTGTGGATGCTTCTGCCTGCACCCCTGGGCAGCCCTGGGCTGGGCTGCTTGTGCTGAGGAATAGAGAAAAAGAGAGATTCTACACGGGCAAAGTCAGCACTACACTCTTGGAGGTCGCTTTTTCATATCAGCCACTGCGCTTCACCCGTGGGGGCTTGCTGGAGAGGACACTGTGGGGGAACCACTGCCCCCACCATGATCTCCAGGCAGTGCCGTGGGTGGTTGTGCTGCCACTCTCACCTTCCCCCCAGCTCACACAGGCTGCGTCCACCTCTGGCCACCAGCCCTCAACCTGGCAGTTGTTAGCCAGGCAGCACTTGGGTGTGTTGTTACAGAAATGGGAAGGGTGGTGCTAGAGAGGAGGCTGCTGTGGGAAGGGTGGGAATGGTGTTTTGAGTGTGAAGAGTGGGATGGAGCGGAAAGTGAGATGTCCTGGTTGAGGGCAGGTTCTTCATGACATGGAAGATTTCACCTCTCATATCTCACCTGTTGAAGGCCAGACCTTCACATAAATCTTTGGCTTTTACATTTTAAACATATCCTTTTATGTTTCTGACTCACTGTGCAGTCTATCTGTCCATCTATCACTGGTGCATTCTGTGGCTATCCAAGTATCAAGGCTGCCACTGGTTAGGAAAAACCCTCTAGTTTCAGGAGACACAGAGCTCTGAGAAGAGTAACAGTTGATACCTACCCAACATGATTGAAGATGTACCAAAATCTACTCAGGCTGCTCCAAAATCCATCAAAGACAGCATAAAGACTCCAGCTGTGACCACCAGCCCTTGGATCAGGTCCTAAATGAAGCCATGTGAAGTATCTGCGGACAGAAGAAACACAGTCCTAAGTGCACGATGTGGCAAAGATACGACATTTCCCAAACAGCAGGAAAACTGATTAAAAAAAAAAAAAAGGGAAAAAAAACAAAAAAGAAAAAGCCAGAAGAGCAGAACAGTGCAGGATTCCTCCGTGTCTGTTCTGTATGGCTCAGAAAGGGTAATACAGTACCAGGAGCCCTCATTCCTAAACATGACACAAGGAGCTGGAATTGGTGTTTACACAGTCATTTTAAGGAAGGAAGAGAGTTTAATTTCAGCAGCACCCCACCTACACGTGTGCCTGGATATCATTATTGGCAGGTGCATGTAATCACAAAAACACCAATCAAATAATAAAAACATTAAGTTTCAGCTCAAGATCAAAAGAATGAACCAAAACCTCTACCCTGGCTCAGCCTGATGTGTCAGCCACATGCCTCAATACCTAGAGCTTCAAGATTACTCATTCCTCCAAGGCACATATGTTCAGCTCTCTGGGAAAGCTGAGGAGCTTCTCCTCCTGGGCCCCCACCTGTAAAATCAGTCAGCAGCAGCGTTCCTGGGAATAATGCAATGAAACCGAGCTAGGGGAAATTTCTGGATGGTGAGGTCTTGTAAAGGGCTATAGGCAAAAGCCCAAGGAGCAGCGCAGCTCGGGTAACCGATACCGGTGAGC